>NW_027041235.1:0-489901 GCF_037179485.1 Ochlerotatus camptorhynchus
GTGATTTTATCGAAGTTTGACTTAGTTTCATGCTCGAAGATATCTTAAAAAGTGAAGAATTTTAAAGTATTTGTTCTTCGAACTTTCCACCCATATGATATAAAAATGTGTAGTCTACGGCATAATCTTCCTCATATTGTTCTAGAAATTTCGTTCAAACGTAGTTTTTGTGTAGATTCCATAGATTGAGAGATAAAAATCAGAAAAGAGGCCGTTATAGCTAAAATACACAAGACGACAGAGCCAATAACAGTTCAATTAGATTGACAGAACCTAGTTGCATTGCTTTTCAATGACGACCGATGACTGTTTCATTGATATATGATTTTTTCATATTTTTACATGACATAGTTTATTCTTTGTTATTTTTAACATAAAATAAGTTATCGAGTGTGAGCATATCATTTCTTTTTTCCTTAACGTTTGGACTGTTTATATGATGCAAAATTACAGCATTTAGGAAGGCTATCATTGCGAACTCTCTTTGCTTTTTGAGCTCATCTAAATTTATAAGATAGGAGTGGAAAACTCGTCCAACCTAACTTTCTTAAAGCAAACAACAAGAACTGCTTTTGAACAGACTCAATACGGTTTACATGTGTATCATGATATGAAGCCCAAACTACACTACAGTACTAAAGAAAAAGATTCACATTTGCTACGTACAGTGCTTTGATTGACGTCAAAAAATAAATAAAGTACATATTTACTAAGTTGCTTGATTAACCTTGATTCACTTTAAAGATAATGCTAATGTAGTGATAAGCAAATCATAACTTAGAATCGAGAACAACACCTAAGTCTCTAACTTGATAACATCTTTAAACTGGTTTCTGGCCTTAAGTTATTGTGTCACGAAAAATAGCATTCATTCTAGTGAACGATATAGAATTGCATTTTTTTTTTTCATTACGTTCAGAGATTTCAATGTCAGTTTCATAAACTTCAGGGCAATTTCATTGAACTTCAGGAAAATTGTGGGACCGTATGGAAAGATCAGAGATTTTCAAGCCAGCTTCATTTACTCTTAGAAAATTTTGGAATGTTTACAGAAGTTCCAAGAACTACATCGAAGCCCAGAGGACCTCAGAGGAACTTACCCAAGAAACAATTTTGGTTTCATGAAGGTTCTGTAGACCATGATTTAGACTTATAGAATGCTATTAAACCTCTATAAAACTGGAAATGTGACTTGCGTAGTCATCTTTAGGGTAGTCCTAGACCGTTTGAAAAATTCCTGCATTGCGCACACAAAATCAACACTGGATTTGGCATAAATTCACACGATATTTCTAGCAATTGTTGTATAGAAGCTTACAAACAATTTCTCTGAAAGCAATTTCATTTAGAGGTATCTTTCTTCGTTTGAAGCCGAAAATGCATGTTTACAATAAAATAATCACCCTACAATTTAATTGTATATTTGCTTTGGACACCGTATCAATTTGGCAGCTCTATGTTATCAAATAATATAAATAAAAACAAAAACCAGTTTGAATTGATATAGTGTAATTTTGTCCTCCTGAATGTAAAGATTTTTAAGCGATTCAAACATTATCAAGCGTTGGTAAAATATCTTACCCAGTTGATTGAGAACAGAGCTGCATTTTGTTGTTAAACTACTGGTATGTTTTAATATGTAAATCTATTTTATGATCAAAAACCTTTTCTTCGTTCATGCGGGGCAAAATGCAGTTCGGGGGAAAATGATTTTTTTTTTATTAAACAAGCTTTGTTTATGTTTTATTATTTCTTCAGAAATTGTCACCAACGTTCCAAAAGCTATTAACCGATCAAGGCTCTTTGAACAACTACGATCGGAACGGGAGGTTGTCAAATACGAAGACGTTCTTCTGCCTCACTTGCTCATCATCATTTATAAAACGGCAAGGGGAGTCATATTGAACCATTATTGTAGTGCATTTTTCTCCATTATTGGGTGCATTCTGCCTCATCATTGTGGTGCATATTGCCCCTTGTTTTTAGTGCATTTTACCCCAGCATGGGTGCATTTTGCCCCGATTAGTGTCATTTTCACTTTTTTATGTTGGTAAGTTTTTAAAGTTTTCATGTATGTTGCGAATATAAACAACTAAATAATGCTTACGAGGACTTTGGCAATACATGATATTACTTTTAATTTTACCGAGAAAACATCTTTAATTTTCTTAACGGTTCAATTTTACCGCAGGAACCCCTACCGCAGGAAAATTATAGCAACCTGTAAGAAGTTCCGAAAACTTCAGGATTTTACGATATTTTAAATATAATTTGGGAAAAATTCCAAGAACTTCAAGAAGATTTAAAAAGCTTAAAGAAACACTCTTTGAATTCTCTGAAATCTCTTTTAATAACATCCGAGAAAAAACTAGATTATAATCAAAAAATGATTTCATAAAGATGTTGGTCATTATTTTTTACTTCAATTACGTTAAATGCGTATTATATCTACTTTCCAAATGTCTATTGGGGATTTTAAATACCTGCAACTGGAACAGCGCCTTCTGTGCGAAAAAAGCCCTGACTAAGTAATTAATTGGTTTTAATGCTGATCTTTACTTCACGGTTCTGTTGCGAGCGTATTGCCATCTCTCAACTCCACGTTTGAAATGCACTTCCACAGTTATTAATTGAGAGTTTTCTATGCCAACCAATGAATGAATTTGTAAACAGTTTGACAAGCGCAATGTTACCAGGAAAGTCGAAAAAATTCCCAACCCGAAAGAGTTCCTCGACTGGACCGGGAATCCAACCCACCGTCTCAAAACTTTGTAATACCGTACCTTTACTGACCAGACCATCTGAGGCTCTAAAAATACCTAAGACCTTCCTCTGATAACATTTTGTAAATTATTTCAATATCCCCGCTTTCTTCCCTTACTAAATTAATACACGGCACCGTACCTTCTATCATTAAACAGCCACTTCGCAACAACGGGAGCATTCTTCATATTCAAAAATAGAATAAAAACGAGTTTCACGTGGAGAAGTCCTCCTCGAATGTGTTTACAAACGCAAACGAACAGACGGCATTTCTCACAATGTTTTCGTTTACTTTAAAAAAAAAAACAAGTCACGTTTGACTTCACACTTCGCTACAGCACGATTGCATTTGGATTTAAAATAAATCGATTGATTCATCTGCGGCGAAAACAAAACTCGTCACACCAACCAACATCCTTGTCCTGTGTTTTCACTCATCATGGGGCAAAAACATACGAAAAATGAGAAACAACACTCATAAAACTTACATTATGGCACCAACACAACACGGCCGTCACCATCGCCGTTGAAAAAGCTGTGACCAACGACGACGACGACGATGACGACTGATGGGGTGATGATGAGTGGAAAAGTGTTTGAGACTACATGACACCTTGGAACCATAAAATTAGGTGAAAATGAGTGAGAGCGCATTAGAGGCAGAAAAAGTGCTGCGTGAAATGAAAGTAAACATAGCCTCGATCGACCAAATGGGGTCAACCTTCTGTATCGATGAATTGGATAGTATTTTCTGTTCGCAATCGATTAGCGTCGTTTTGCAGTGAGCGTAGAATTGAAGAAAGAAAAAAAAACTAGGCTCTAATATGGCTTGCGCTTGTGAAGATATTTTGTTGCGAAGATAAGATGTGCGAGGAGACACAACTCCCACGGTTTCGGAGCATGAAACGACGAGGGCTTGTCACGGTATCGTTTTGCAATCTGCCTCTGCACTGCAAGATGGGTGCATGTTTCTGAATGGAGCTTGCAAAATGCGTTGAGATGCCAAGATTGGGCACGCTCACGTGAAAATTGCATATGTTTTGCAGATTTTGCACTTATGGAAATCTGCAGCTCTCAGCATCAGATTCGGTTGAGTCACGTCTCGTAAAAATAGGTAGGCTTGGAGGTTATCACCATTTAAGGTGTTTTTTTTTTTTTTTTTTTTTTTATACAGGGGGGAATCTGCTCACAGACACCTGAGAAGGAACTCAGGGTGTGGGGATGGGAGAATTTCACTCCCGACCCACTAAACCTTACCCTGTGCGCTTGGCCCTTGGCCTCCCCGGAACCGCCCGAAGGCATTACTTCGTGGGAGGGGCCGCTGTAGCGCTATGGCGCCTCTCTAGCAATACTCTAACGATCTGGTCGGGCAGTAGGTAACTGCTGCTCGGCTCGCCACTGTCGTTGTAATACCGAAACTATGTGGGTGACCGCAGTCACCACCGCGCTCCAGTTCTCGGTGGTACCACACATCCTATGAACGATGTTGTCCGGACTGGTATCCGCTCCGCATATCGCTAGCATAGCGCTCGATACTGGCTCGAAACGTGGACAGGCAAACACGACGTGTTCGGCGGTCTCCTCGACACCAGCACATGTGGGGCAGGTGGGAGTACTTGCATGTCCGAACCTATGCAGGTAGCTCCTAAAGCAGCCATGGCCTGACAGGAACTGTGTCAGGTGGAAGTTTACTTCCCCATGGCGCCTGTTGACCCAGCTTGATACGGAAGGTATCAAGCGGTAAGTCCACCTCCCCTTTGTGGAGTTTTCCCACTCCAATTGCCATCTCGCGGTCGACACAACTCGCGCGTTGTTGCGCACCCCTCGAACGGTCCTCGCGTCATAACACGCCACATCCTCCTTAATGATAAGGCTGATTGGCATCATCCCTGCTATGACACAGACGGCCTCTCTCGAGATAGTGCGGTATGCACTGGCCACCCTTAAGCACATTAGCCTGTGTGTACTCTCTAATTTCTGCCTGTGGCAGTCAATATCCAGTACCGCAGCCCACGCAGGGCCGCCGTATCTGAGGATAGATACTACGACCCCAGCGAGGAGCCTGCGCTTACTGGCATTCACTGCCGAGCTGTTTGACATCATACGGGATAATGCCCCCACAGCCATAGACGCTCTCTTGCAGGCGTACTCGACGTGGCAGCCGAAGCTGAGCTTATCGTCGAGCATAACCCCCAAGAGTTTTAGAGAGCGCACAGACCTAATTGTGCTTCCGCCGACTGTCAACGTTGCATGCTGTACTGACATGCGATTGTTGACTACGACCACTTCCGTCTTGTGATGGGCGAGCTCCAGTTTCCTGGTTCTCATCCATTCCTCCACAAGCCTGACGCAGTGGGCCGCTGTCAGCTCTACCTCCTCGAGGGATTCCCCGCAGACTACCAGCGTGACATCGTCGGCAAAACCTACAATTTTCACGCCTACCGGGAATTTTATCCTCAACAGTCCATCGTACATGACGTTCCATAACACCGGGCCCAGGATGGAGCCTTGTGGCACACCTGCGGTGACTCTAACGCATTTTTCGCCATCTTCTGTGTCGTACGTCAACACACGATTCTGGAAGTAGCTTTCCAGAATCTTATACAGCCCTCCGGGAATTTGGAGCTGGTGTAGCGAGCGGGCTATCGCCCCCCAGCACGCGCTGTTGAACGCGTTCTTCACGTCTAAGGTTAGCACCGCGCAGTAGCGAATGCCCCTTCGTTTCCGATGGACCACCTCTGCCGTCTGGATGACGTCGCGGATGGCGTCCACCGTGGATCTGCCCTTTCGGAACCCGTACTGGCTGCTTGACAGGCCGTCTACACCTTCGGTGTAGGCCGACAGCCTGTTGAGGATGACCCTCTCAAGCAGTTTCCCAGTGGTGTCCAGCAAACAGATGGGTCTGTATGCTGACGGGTCCCCAGGGGGTTTTCCTGGCTTCGGAAGCAGCACCAGCTTCTGCCGCTTCCACGCGTCTGGGAAGACGCCTACGTCCAGACAAGTCTGAAAAACAGAACGGAACATGTCTGGATTTTCCGCAACGGCCGCCCTCAGAGCCACAACCGGGATCCCATCTGGGCCCGGGGCCTTGCCCACCACCAGCGACCTGGCAATACCGCCAAGTTCACTGTTCGTCACTCTAGACACTTCTCCCTGATCCGCGCCTGGGATCCGCGGCCAGGAGTCTACGTCCCTACGCGGGAACAGGAACCCAACGATCGGAGCCAGTACCGCTGGTGATCTCTCCGGGGGTGCCGTCACGCCGCGGGTCTTTGCCATGACCACTTTGTAAGCATCCCCCCATGGGTTCGTGTTGGCGCTTTGGCATAGGCTGTCAAAGCACGCGCGCTTGCGTCTGGCGATCTCTTTATTGAGGGCTGCCTTAGCCGCTCGGAGAGCGACGCGGCGTTCCTCGCGAGATTCAGTCGTACGAGCTCGTTGCATCCTCCTTCTCGCCTGGAGGCAAGACGCCCTGAGGATAGCAATCGACTCGCTCCACCAGTACACCGGTCTGTGGCCATGCCTGGGATAGGCTCTCCTAGGCATGGTTGTATCGCACGCCCTTGTCAGTGCTGCTACCAGTTCTTCCCCCGTCAGATCCGGGGTTATTCGCTCCCGCCTCAGTGCTTCGCCGAAGACCTCCTCCTCGAAGAACGACGTCCGCCAGCCTCGAGCGCAGGAAGAATTTCCTCCTGCCACTCGCCTCTCACCTGGCCCCACACTGTACCGAATCGCCTGATGGTCACTATGAGTGTAACCCTCATCGACCCTCCAGTGTAGGTTGCCCTCCAAACTCGGGCTGCAGTATGTCACGTCGATGACGGATTCTGCACCATTCCTTCTGTAGGTACTGACCGAGCCGGTGTTGGATAGTACAACGTCCAGCTTGGCCATTGCCTCCAGTAGGATGCGTCCTCTCTGGTTGGTGTGGTGGCTACCCCACTCTACCGCCCATGCGTTAAAGTCGCCCGCAATGACCACCGGTCTTAGGCCGACAAGTACCGCAGTCAGTCTGTCCACCATCTGCGAGAATTGCTCGATAGACCACCTGGGCGGAGCATAGCAGCTACTTAAGTATACTCCGTTAACCCTGGCGATCACGAATCCCTCGCTCGAGTTGGACACGACTACCTCCTGAATGGGGAAGCTCCCCATCGTGCATATCGCCGCCATCCCCGACGCGTCCGTGACCCAATTCCCGTTGCCGGTTGGGACGCGGTACGGGTCAGAGATGATTGCGACATCCGCTCCCCATTCCACTGCCGATTGCCACAGCAGTTGCTGGGCAGCCGAACAGTGGTTCAGGTTCAACTGCGCTACCTCGAACATGGCTGAGCATTGCTCTTTGCCTTAGCAGCATTGCTCTTGGACCCCGGGCAGCGGGGGCCACCTGCCATGTGGTTGGTAGGGGTATTCCCCTTCTCCGCGCATATACCATTTAAGGTGTGGATTACCGTAAGGGACCATGCATAAATGACGTTGCCTCTTAGAGGAGAGGGTGGGTCTGTACATTTGGCGATCGGGTATTAAATTGGAATCAACTGGCAACTAGTCAAATGAAAAATTGTTATTGCAATAGACCTGCAATGGATTCAGCAGAAACATAATTTTAAAACAATTTAAGTCATGGTAGATCGCTCAAAGCTGTTCAGGAATATGAAATTTTTTCTATGGCTGAGAAACTTCGTAAAAAGACTCGGAAGCTTTTTCAACAGGGCTAAACGAACATAATAGTGGAAAAATATAAGGAATCAATCACCGCTGATTATCAGAAAATACGGAAATCAAATGAAGCATGAAGTTATTTTTCCCACAATTTTTCAAAACATGAGGCACATTGAATTGTCTTAAAATCTTTCAACTTGTCTGAATTTCTCGCACTTGAATGAAATTTTAGCTTCTTCATACATTTTTAAGAATTTCTTCGAACTTCTCTACCATTTCATGATTTTTCCTGATATTCTTTAACTTTCCTGAAACTATTGGATTTTTCTGAAATTCCTCGGAACGTCTTGAACTGCTTCCTTCAAGTACTAGGAACATCCCTGCGAAACATGAAACTGTCTCAAAATTTCTCTGAAGCTGTTTGGACATTCTTGAAGATCTCGGAACTTTACTGAAGTTTTCGGAAATTCCCTGAGTGTTTTGAAACTATTCAAAATTTCTGCATTTTCCTTGAAATTAGGTGAATTGCTGGAAGATCTCTGATCTCCTCTGATGCTTCTGAAGTTAGTGGAGCTGCCCAGAAATAAACGTAATTGTCCTAAAAGTCTTTGAACTTCCTTTAATATCTCTGAATTTTCCATATGAAATGTATCATCTTTAAACGTCCCGAAAGTCTGGACTTTCCTGAAGCTATTGACATTGAAAATCTTTGAGAATTCCGAAGATAGCTAGACCTACCTTCGCTGAGGCTTTTGATTTTTTTAAGTTTTCACAATTTTGCTCAAGTTCTCTGAACTTGTTTGAAGTTTTCTAACTATCCGAAGTTTTGTGGGTATTCCTGAAGTTCTTAGAACGTATTAAAAGTTTCTGAAATTTCCCTGAAGCTGATGGAAGGGCCTTGAAGTGTTCAATGCTTCCCTGAAGTTCTCGAAATGTTATAAAAGTTCAAGTCGATATTTCCTTTCATTCTTCGGAGCTTCTTTATAGTTTCTTAAATTTTTGAGGAACAACCTCAAGTTTCTGAAATATCCCTGTAGCTTTCATTACTTTTCCGATCATGTTCCTGAAGTTGCCTTGAAATTGATAATCTGCCTTGAAGATTTTTGAATCGGTTGTAGGACTCGCGTAAAATGGTCATCATTTACCTTTTTTGAACTGATTGACGTTTTTCGTTTTCCTTATTGTTACACAATCACGCTGCCCAGTAGACGGATGCAAAATTTGAAATTTGAGCTCATTTATTATGCAACTGACTTGGCACAAATCTTATGAAGTTTGTATGAAAGTAACTATGAGAAAACCAAATGTTTTGTTCGGTCTCAAAATTTATCATATGACTCTGCTTTTAAAAATGATAACTATGCTTGTAGGAATTTTTTTCAGCTTCAATTTTGTTGAAGACCACTTTTCCATCAAATGCAAGGAACAAAAGTTATTAATTATTATTTTTTTCTTGATTTGTTTTCCATCGATCTTGTTTTCCGCGCTGAGTACCAATGCTACCGACGCCAGGGAGGCAGCTCCCATACCTGGATCGACCCATCAGCTCATGAACCGGGGACCAACGGCTTTACTTCCCTTCCCGGCGGCGCCAACTGGGATTGAACCCAGGCCTGCTGGGTGAGAGGTAATCACGCTTACCACTACACCACCGGCGCCGCTAAGCTATTAACTAAGCAAGCAAGTCACTTATGTCTTGTGATTATGTTCAATCAACTGTTCAGCATGCAACATTGGTGTTTCTGTCTCGTAGAATAGAGCAAAAAAATATATATAGGGGAAATGCAGGTAATGTCGGCCTAAGTGTCCCTAATTTGGGCCCATACTTAAATTCAGCAATCGACTAAATTTTCAATAACAACCAAAAATATTCATTAGTAAAGTCCCAATAACGCGTTCATCTAGATAAAATTGAAAAATAGCAGATTTTTAGAACCGTTCATTTGACACATCGAATTGCGGACAAACGAAACGCTCCAAAGGCATGTCGGTTCGTCGTGTATAAACTGCAAATACTTTGTGCCAAGTGAGTTTATTGAGCACTGTGAAGCAACAATTTCAAATATTCCACTGCCGTTCTACGAATATCTGTCCCATGTTCTAAAAGTAACATCGGAGAAAATCGCGAATAATGTTTCGAATCATTTCTGCTCATTGGAAGAAATATAAGTTAAAATGAGATCATTGTTCAAATTTTAATAGAATCAATTTGTTTTAGTGAAAACTATAGAAATAACCTTCAATGAAATCAGTTAAGCAATTTTTAGTCGAAAATTATTCAGTGCGACTGTTAGGCCGAGAAATTTGCTTTAGGAAATTCTACGCATATCAGTTCCACCAGGAACTATTAATTTCCGTGTTGCTTTGATAGCCACGTTGCGTTTGACGTCTTTACTCTTGTGGTTGTGGTTGTGTTTAGATGAGCGTGCTCTCCACGAAGTTTTGAAAGTGGATAGTTTGTATAGGGCATCATTAACTGAAACCAACAATAAGTGCGTTGACATTGCTGCAATCGTCGTTTGCTACATCAATAAAGTATGGGCATCTCGAGAAACTAATGATGAATGCTCTGTGTTTTACTACTACGCAAGATGAGTATAGGTTTAAAGGGGATTGTACTTAATCGTTTTGAGTTTACCCATAGATTTATGACTGCTGTGGAAATTGCTAAGTAATACCAACAATCAATACGAAACTAACGATTTTAAATTGGCTCACCACTTTAGTAGCCTATTGGTCCCAAGCAAACGATTAACGTTCCCTATTCTAGTCGAAATTCTAGTACTACGCAAGGTTTGTTTTGATTCGCTATGAAAGTTTGACAGATAAAATGAGGGGTTATTGGTGTTACCTATGTTTCGAGGGGTGATTCGACAAGCTTGGGACCGAAGATAGTACCAGAGGTGAGCCAAAAAGTTGAGCACGTTTCTTCGGGACCTACTTGTCTTACAGTTACCTCTATGGTAATACCATAGAACTTCGCCTAGAATGGGGTAGGTTCAAGGATTAAGTCACTCAGCACAGTGTGCTGAAAGTAGATTCGGCACAGCTTGGGCACATATATTGGCACAATCTCATAGGCATTGGATTGCTCATAAAATAAAGTGGGAGCACTGCTGGACAGCTGTCATTGAAGTTGTTCACATATTACGTGCTTTTGACTGTGTATTTCAGAAACATACTCTAATTGAATATACTAGAGGAACTCAGACCAGCAATTCACTTCTCAGTTCACATTTAAATTCAAAATGTATGCTTCCGAGGGCTGTCGATTGCTATCGATGCCGGTCACAAGTCTTTCAGCTACTACGCAGATTGAGTGTTCTACAAACCGGAATGCTAGAACAATTTTGGTGGATTGGATCATGCAGTGGTGGCGGTTGGATACGAAAAACTCAAAGGAGAAGATTACTGGCTAATCAAGAACTCCTGGTCCAACTACTGAGGCAACGATGGATATGTTTTAATGGCGGTGATGGGTAACAACTGTGGTCTTACCACCGAGGTGACGTATGTAAATTTGAAGTAAGATTTCTTTTTAAATTAGTATTAAGTAAAAAAACTAGTTTTATTTTCGGATATGGGTCATCTTTTAAATGGTTTTCGATTTTTGTAATTTAAAATTAAAAAATTAGAAATTAGATATTAGAAATTAGTTTTGTTTGGTAGATGACGAATTGACCGAGTGCTGGTAATTTGCTGCTGAAAAGTAGGGTCCTTACAAGGCCGAACTACTTTTCACGGCACAATCACACGGAATTTTTATTGCTTCCACTCAGGGTTACTTCCACTCACTTGCTATAAAAAAATGTTTTTCGGAGTTATGTAATCATGAAATATTATAATGCTAATTAGTACTTGTAAGTTAAAAGAAGAGGTCATGAAGTATATGTTAGACAAATAAAATATGTCAATATTGCTTTCAGTGCCTCACAATCAGCGATTTTACCACTCTGAGTGAACGCTCACGAATCATAAGATCGCTGATTGTGACGCGCTCAAAGCGAAATTTGCAGGTTTTATGAGTCAAACACAAACTTTACACCCTCTTCCTGTTACTTACAAGTGCAACATAGCATTATACCATCTAATGATTGCATAATTCCGAAAAATATTTTTTTATAGCAAGTGAGTGGAAGCAACCCTGCTTCTACTAATAAACTTACAACTTACTCGAAAACTCCCGGAACTCCAACCCGATGGCAAAACCGAACGTCTCAGCTTGGATCCTCGTAGGAGGCACATATCCAATAAGTTGGTATCCACACCGGAGACGTACCTTTTGTCCGTCATAGCCTGCTCGACACCCTCCGACAGTTTGGCATGTTTTACTTTCTTATCAGCATCCATTATCTCCATGATGTGATCCTTGAGATCAGGGTTGCTTCCACTCACTTGCTATAAAAAAGTATTTTTTCGGAATTATGCAATCATTAGATGTTATAATGATATGTTGTACTAGTAAGTAACAAGAAGAGGGTGTAAAGTTTGTGTTTGACTCATAAAACCTGCCAATTTCGCTTTCAGAGCGTCACAATCAGCGATCTTATGATTCGTGAGCGTCACTCAGAGTGAGCGCTCACGAGTCGTAAAATCGCTGATTGTGACGCACTGAAAGCAATATTGACCGATTTTATGTGTCAAACATATACTTCATGACCTCTTCTTGTAACTTACAAGTACTAATAAGCATTATACTATTTCATGATTCCATAATTCCGAAAAACATTTTTATATAGCAAGTGAGTGAAAGTAACCCTGCTTAAGATACTTGTTGAATACGTCTACCGTCACCAGGCAGGCCTTCTTGATGGTGATAACCTCGGAGTCCTCCTTGGAGCACATGATGTACCCGATTGGGATGCTGATGTCCACAGTGTCGAAGCTCTTGTCCTTGACGAAGGCTCGCCATGATTCACAGAATTCACCCTGGAAGTTGTCCTTGAAGAAGACGCCCAACGTTTTGCCATCCTTGGATTTCTTGATTGCCTTCAGCAGCTTTTCAAAATTTGCCTTGTCTTTCTCGTTTTTATCTTGAACCAACAGCTTCACCGACGGAATGCCCTCCTCACCGTCCTTCTCGATCTGCTTCCAGAAGTCGATCTTCTTGCTGGTCAGGAAAAAAATGGACTTTTCGCACAGCACCGTAATCGTATCGGTCAGCGCGTATCCCAGCAGCCAGGTCTGCAGCAGGTTGGATTTGCTGTAGATAGTTTCCTCGTCTGCGCCGACCGCCGTCAGAATACAATCTACCTTCTTCAGTGAATCATCATGGAAAAACTCTGGTTCCTTCCGTTTCTCTTAATATTTTCCATCATAACATAAAAGTTCTACTGAGTACTAGACTGAGAAAGCCATAAAAACAAAAATAACGAAATTACGAAACATTGAAAATGCTCTCCTGGACCAAGGGGTGCTTCGATCGTCCCACAAATTTAAGTTCTTATAAGTTAGACTAAAATAAACATCTCCTCCAAATTTGGTCCAAATCGAAAGAGATTAATTAGACTTTTGTATATTTTCTCGGTCACTTGGCGCGTCAACTCGGAAAAAATTGCTCCATATAAGTAAATGTTGACCGATTTGGTTCACAGGATTGATTGGAAAACAAATTGTATTATGGCAAGGGGGAGGGACATGTTTTGGTCACCCTTATGGCGTTTAAAGTTTAAAAATGCGATTTCTTTGTTTAAAAATCATTTATTATTATAAAAAATCTCAACCAATTTCAGTATAATTGCCATAAATTTGTCAATATTTCGAAAGCTTTGAGTTTTTTCTTTCCAAAACTGTTTAAAAATCGAAAATCTACCCACATTACGTATTTGAAACAAAAGTGTCAACAAAGGATCAACTTTCTACGATCAATTTCCGGGACATGGTGGGGTGCTCACCCGGAAGACCTCATTAAACTATATAAAACGACTATTCTTTCAGTTCTTGAGTATGGCTCTTTTTGCTTCCTCTCGGCAAGAAAAACCCACCTAATTAAATTGGAACGCATTCAATATCGTTAATTACGTATTGCCCTTGGCTGTATGCATTCAACACACAATATGAGCCTAGAGGTCCTAGCGGGCGTAAAACCCCTGCAAAACCGTTTCTGGGAGCTCTCATTAAGAATATTGATTAAATATAATGTCAGTAACAACGTTGTGATTGAAAACTTCGAAGAAATGCTCGAATTGAGCATCCAGTCTAGATTCGTGCGAATCTATCTTAATTATATGTCATCGGATATAAGCCTTCCTTGCTATAACCCCTCTCGTGTATGCTTTACTAACTACAGTTCCCCCATTGACTATGATCTCTCCATGAAACAGGCTATTCAAGGAGTTCCAGATCAACTTCGACCTATCTCAATTCCCTGATTTTTTGCTGAAAAGTACTGATGGATCACGCATTGATGGATCCACTGGCATCGGCGTCTTCAATGAATACTCAACCGCCTTTCGGAAACTTCAGGAACCTTGTTCCGTTTATGTTGCTGAGCTAGCACCAATCAACTTCGCATTGGGGATGATTTCCAATATGCCCATAGACCATTACTTCATCTTCTCGGATAGTCTCAGTTCAATTGATTTTTCAATTCGGTCGATGAAACAAGGTAGGAACTCATCTTATTTCCTTTCAAAGGTAAGGGAGCAGATGAGTTTGCTGGTCGAAAGATCATATATGATTACCT
Source organism: Ochlerotatus camptorhynchus (assembly GCF_037179485.1). Taxonomy (NCBI): domain Eukaryota; kingdom Metazoa; phylum Arthropoda; class Insecta; order Diptera; family Culicidae; genus Ochlerotatus; species Ochlerotatus camptorhynchus. The sequence goes on from NW_027041235.1 coordinate 14,114, forward strand.
TTGTATGGGTCCCCTCACATTGCTCAATCCCAGGCAATGAGAAGGCAGACTCTCTCGCAAAGGTGGGCGCACAACAAGGCGACATTTATGATAGAAGAATTTCAGTTCTCTTTTAAGTTGGCAAAACGATTGGACAATTAATTCTCTTGGGCGGTGGTTACATTCCATTATTCTAAATGTTTCTTCGAGAGCGTGGTTCAAAGATCTGCATGTAAGTCGGGGATTCATTCGAGTGATGTCAAGACTTATGTCCAACCACTACTCGCTAGACGCACATCTCTATAGAATAAACCTCGTTGACAGCAATATATGTAGGTGCAGAACCGGTTTTGGTTTTATGAGGGTTCTGTAGACCATGATTTAGACTTGTAGAATGTTATAAAACCGCGATAAAACCTGCAATGTTACTTGGGATCGCTCATGCAGTTTGACATTGTATTGTGAACTCTACATGCAGGCGATCTACGAATTCCTTTGTTTGTCTGATGTTAGAATTTGATGTGACCACCCCTCCTTTCCACACATGTTTCAGCCATTGTGTCCCAGTATTATTATCCCCCTATTTCTGTGCTACTTGCCCCTGCCCAGCCAGCATTTTGTCAACCGTTCGAGAGTAGTATCTGCAGAAGGCTTCAGAAACCAGTTTCCTACCTAGTTCCTTCCAATCAAAATTGTTACCCATTAACCTCGAGCCCGCCACGTGTAATTGGTACCCAATACTAACCTAGAACTACTGCTATTTGAAATGTAGATTCAAACATTTCTGATTTTGGCTCCGAATAGTGTCACACACGACTGAGCCTAGTAAATAAACGAACTAGTAAAAAAAATCGAAAATCGGTTGACAACTTATTGAGTTATTCATACCGCATACTATCGGTAACTGATAGAAGGTGATAGAATAATTTCGAATCGTGATATCATTGTGTACTCGGAAAGTATTTTTTTTTTGTCGTGTAACACCAAATTTGTCTTAAATCGTCTAATAGATCAGTCAATCTGCCTCATTGATTTTTCAGTCTCCAAATTCGTTAATGTTCATGATGCTGAACATGGCCAATCCACCAAAATGTAAATTTACCCATTTTGCCGCACCAATTTGAGTACCTTCCGAGCAATGTCATAGAGAACAGGTCCGGCAATGCGAATTTGTCGTCTTTCTCATTCTACCGCTGTTCTTAAGGTTTGACAAGTTTTACATCACACTCGTCGTTATATAAAAGCAGCGGGGGAATGAAAGAGACGCATTGCCGAATCTGTTCTCCATGACATTACCTTCAGAGCAGTTGGTGTAACTCGGAAAGATGAAAAATTGTGACAGTATCGACACCATACTGTCGGGTACCGGCAATCCAATTTAATAAATCAAATCATATGTGAAAATGACTTTTAAGGAACATGTTCCCGTGGAGCGTAGAGAATTCAGTTAAAGATGAAGAATGATGCGAATGGGATTGATATTGACAGGAAAATCTCATTAGGGACACAAAATGGAACGAATTCCGAAGTAAAATAAACAATCACGTCTGGTTTGTGGAAATCAAAATCACGTGAAAGACGCTGACGACAGCATAAAAAAAAGGAACCAGGCAAGCGTGGTGGTCTTTATCGCATTTCTGCATATCGTTATTCAGAATGACGATTCAGCAGCGTGGACGTGACTGCTTTAGACGTGAGACTGAAGAGCATGCGATTTTTTTAAAGTTGATAATGCGAAGAACTTATTTACTTTTCTCTGAGAGTGACGATTCCATGAATCTGCCAGCATGCTGCGTATTACTATCTTAGGAATCGTGATTGCTCCCACGCGTTCCAAGTCAACTGATAAGCTCAATCCAATATATAATCGAAAGCAAGTGACATTGTGTTTGCATTTGGGCCTTAGCTACTAAGAAAACACGTGTGATTCATCGACCGATTGAGCTGAAGCGTTATCTATTAATCAATGCGAGGAACAACAACTGCAGCCACTTCCATTGGCTTGTTTTTCGAAACAATCTACCGATTTGGATGGGGTAAAGTACCACACCATCATCGATCGATAAGCTGCTCAACACCGGCTGCCGATTATCGTGCAAACGGATATCGATGAGAAACAATTAATACCCAGGTTTGCAAATACATACCTCCCGCTACTTAGTTTCGGCTCGCAAAGTATCGCAATCAACGACCTGAAATCGAAGTTGAAATACTCGCTAAATAATTCCCTTTCGAAAGCCAACCGGTCGAAGCATCACAGCAACAGTTAGCAGTAAAGGAAGCTACCGCCCCGCAAGCAATTATGACGGTGATTTACGCCTCACTGCCAGTTGGCTAGCCGGCGCAACGGCTCACGGATTGACCAACCTTGGTCTACAAAATTTTATGCTTTTTGAAAATCACTGCGTAAACAAAACATTCCTCAAGTTAGTATATGACCCTGTCATACGTATCGTCCGAATGTCCCGCATTGAACCAAAACAAGTTCATTGCCTAACTCCTGCGGGCGAGTGTCATTTTCCCAAAACAAATCCCACCCGGCCGAGCCGAGTCATGTCGAGAGTCTTGTTGAAACGATCGCACAGTGGGGTACAGGTTGGTCGTGATTCGATTTTTTGTGTGAATAATTGTTATGTTTTGCTGTCAAATAGGAACGCATATTCTCTATACAATCATATCCCAAAGTTTCATTATGATCACTTGAATATTTAGTGCGCAAGTAATTTGAAGCTAAATTTGAAAGATTTGTGAATTTTGAGCAAATGTGTGCTAGTTCATGATTTTTTTAAATTTCTGTTGGCCTCTCATTACTCTCGTAGAAGGTCCTTACAATCACTCTTATAAGCAATTTATCATTAAATACGTAATCTATTGCCGTTATCCTTTTAAAATATCAAATCGCTAAAAAATAAGTACCTTGAAGATAGCTTTTAGTTATTTTAACAAAAAATATTAAATTTTTACATTTATTAGGTTTCGAAAAAACCTAATGCAATTTTTAATTTTTCGACTGTTATCATCAAATCGTGACTAAATATTTCTCATATAATAGCTACACATTGAAACGCTAAAAAGTTCGAGAAATAATTATGATGGACTTTCGTATGGAGCCACCCCACTGTGGGTCGGGATCGGGAAAATCATCAGCACTCAAGTGTTTGCTTTTGTTATGCAATCTGGTTCTCTGCTAAACACTTTACCTACTCCTTGTGCCGCCGGACGCTTCCGCTCGAGCACACGCCGTGTATTTCCAAAGTGAACACATATCGAAAAAGAGTACAACAAGTGTTTAATGATCAAGCGTTCATCTTTAAATTAGACTGGCTAAATTTAGAACAAATTTTTCACAGCTAGGGTAAACGCTCATATAGTTGCAATACGTAAGAAGCGTTAGGCTCCTATAGTTGCTTATGACGGCTCTACAAACAACTATAGGAACCTAAACCTTCTAACGTACTGCAACAAGGGTTGACATTGTGTTTTTTGATAACCGGTTTTTTTTTATTTGAAAAAGCTGGTAATGGACAATTTTTTCGTAAATGGAAAATGCTACTTATAATCAGGAAATATTATAAGTTGTGTATCCGAAATGATCATAGTCCTCATAGCACATCCCAAGTCATGATATATAAATGATAAACAAGTTTGGAAGCCCTATATTAACCTTTTATTTCATAAAAGATGCAAGTTAATTATTTAACAAAAACAATAAAACTAAACAAGGCCAAACAAAAGATGCAAAAATGAAGCAAGACTCCAGAACATCAATAAATTTTTTTTTGCAATCTATGGCCATCAATGAAAACAAGATTGATGTATCTATGTGTTGTTCCTTGATTTGTTTTCCGTCGATCTTGTTTTCCGTACTGAGTACCAATGCTACCGACGCCTAGACCTTATCTATCGGCCCATCAACTGAAGGACCGGTAGTGATTGTCTATCACCCCAAAAGGCCTGGGATCAATCCCAGTCGGCAACGCCGGGATTTTCTGAGGCATAACATCTCTGATCACGCCTTCCTTCGGGAAGTAAAGCAGTTGGTCCCCGGTCCATGAGTTGTTAGGTCGATAGGTAGGGTTCAGGTGTGGGAGCTGCCTCCCTGGCTTCGGTAGCATTGGTACTCAGTACGGAAAACAAGATCGGCGGAAAACAAATCAAGGAAAAAATGCGCTCATTGAGCAAACAAACAACAGCTTTAGGATTTAAAATAACCGAAACAACCGGTTTTCAGAAGTTTAAAAAAAGGTATTTCGGTATTGCAGCATGGCACGGCATTACCGTTAAAACTGGTTAAACAACCCTAACCGCAACTATAGGAGCATTTACCCTATCCGAACACGCTTCTGGTGTCTCGTGTTGTTTGTGGTTTCGGTAACGCGTTTCTTCTTAGCTCTTAGAGCACTGACGCGTAGAGTTACGTGCAACTGTTCCGCTGATGCTGATGCGGTGGCAATCTGCCAAGGAAAACAAATTGCAGATTCCTATCCTAGCCTATAGATGTGTGAGATACATCGGGGTGGGGAAATTGTGGCACAGAAATATCCCCGATCAATACCGGTTCTGCTTTGATTGGCTGTGTACTCGAGTTGAGCGCTGTTTCCTCCACTATCTGTGCTCTGACAAATGGTTAGCTGCCTTCTCTCAACCGGCGTTGCTTTATTGGCAAAGTGGAAGTGACATTTTTCAGCAAACAAAAGCGCCAGTCAGGGTCGCTATTTTAAGTGGCTGCAATTTGAGGTGAAGTGCAAACCTGCGTATTTGGCAATAGAGTAAAATTTGAATTGTTTACGGAAAGAAAAGTTGGCACGCAGAGTAAGCTTGGTAAAAGTTAGGATCTGTAAAGATATGTATCCAGTGTTTAACTCATATCCGCAAAGGGGCCTATAATAGGACAGGTAGGGTAAAATGGAATAGTACGCCCACCTGGAGTAAATTGGCCCTGCGTAGTTTTTCAACACTTTTTCGCTCCTCATTGTGGAATTTTACATGCAGAAATGGTAGTTGACATACTGAGCTAACAATACACTAACACATAATTAAAATTACATGAAACGATACACGATGGAGCATGTTATGAAATTGTACACGTAATTTTACAGCTTTTGGTATCTAACTGCTTCAAACATTTAAAAGTATAAATGCTATAAGCTTGTAAGTTTACATGCAAGCCATGTAAACTTACGTGATAATCATGTGGAACATGTAAACTTCAATGTTACATGAAGAACTATGTATGTTCCTGTTAAATTACATGATTTTACATTGGCAAAAAAAAAATACATGAAAAGATGGAATTTCACAACGCTTTGTTTGCTGTGTAGGATGAAAATTTTTCTTACTGATTGGTAATTTTTTCTGTGTTATGAATTTAGCGTGCTATACACACTTAGGAATAACGTCTTTGACATAAAAGATGATACGTAAACAAACATGTCATGTAATATTAAGTGCTCCGAGACTGAAAAGTTCGTTGCTCGACCAAAAGTACGTTTGATTGAGCTCAATTTCGCGTCTGTTATTACTCAAATTTATGTCAAAATTGACGCTCGTATATGTCACTCTCAGAGAACCTAAATTTACATGATTTTTTCTAAGTGTGTATCTATTTCTAAGAGGTGTGTCCCCAAATATTAACGGCAGCGGCATGATGTATTGTTGTCCGTTGGCAGTGGCGGTGTCAAACTTTCTGGAATGGAGGTGGCGGTGCATCGTTTGCATCATGTCCTTGTGTATGATATCTTCTATTGTTATGTATTTTAGAATCATAATAAAACATAGACCAATAATCTTTAAATAACGCTAATATCTTAAAACCAGAACTTTGAGACGAATTGAGAAAATTGATCATAAAATGACAGCTATGCTTGCACGCCAAAAAATTTATCTTACACCCAATGTAAAGTTAGATTTATTACATCCTCTACATATGTTTCATACGACAAATGTAATAGCAGTTCATGCAACTGCAGCGTACAAGTAAGTTTTTCTACTGCAGAACCGTGTCTGGTAGCTCTCATTAAGATTATTGATCAAATGTAGTGTCAGTAGCAACATTGTGATTGAAAACTTCGAAGCAATGCTCGAATTAAGCACCCAGACTAGATTCGTGCGAATCTACCTTAAATATATGTCATAGGATATTAGTCCCATTGACTTTGATCTTTCCATGAAACAGGCTTTTCAAGGAGTTCCAGATCAACTTCGACCTATCTCAATTCCCCGTATTTTTGCTGAAAAGTACCAACAAGTCAATTCCTACAGTAGATGTTTCACTGATGGCTTCGGTGTCTTCAATGAATACTCAACCACCTTCCGGAAACTTCAGGAACCTTGTTCCTGAGCTAGCTGCAATCAACTTCGCATTGGGGATGATTTCTGACATGCGCACAGACCATTACTTCATCTTCTCGAATAGTCTCAGTTTGATTGAGGCTATTCGGTCGATGAAACAAGGTAGGCACTCATCTTATTTTTTTTCAAAGGTAATGGAGCAAATGAGTTTGCTGGTCGAAAGATTATATATGATAACCTTTGTATGGGTCCCCTCACATTGCTCAATCCCAGGCAATGCGAAAGCAGACTCTCTCGGAAAGGTGGGCGCACAACAATGCGCGACTTATGATAGAAGAATTTCACATGATGAATTTTTCCCATTAGTACGTCACAGTTCTCTTCTAAGTTGGCAAAACGATTGGACAAGTAATTCTCTTGGGCGGTGGTTACATTGCATTACTTCAAATGATTCTTCGAGAGCGTGGTTCACAGGTCAGGATGTAAGTCGGGGATTCATTCGCGTGATATCAAGACTTATGTCCAACCACTACTCGATGGACACACATGTCTACATAATAAAGCTTGTTGACAGCAATATATGTAGGTGCAGAACCGGTTATGATGACATCGATCACGCAGTTTGGTATTGCCCGGGTAATGACACCTCCAGAGCACGACTATTGGATTCCTTAGTGGCCCGAGGTAGACAACCCTTCCATGAAGTAAGAGATGTCGTGAGCAAATCTGTAATAGAATTTTACATTTCTGGGGTGGGTGTGGGAGTCGTAGGTAGTAGCCTGGCTCTGGAGTTAACGATATGTATAGGGATATGAGAAATACTATTATTCAAAAATAGTCGTCTTTTCTGGAATGATGGTCCCTTACCAAAATTTTGAATTCTAATACGAATACCTATTCAAAATGAAAGCCTCAAACACATTTGGCTACATGTTTTATGGATATCTACGAAAGTAGCTCTACAACTGGAAGCAGGGATTCGACGTGCACCGCCATTTTTAAATCCAGGTGGCAGGCCCAAACTCAAAATTCTGGCTTCCGGAAGGCAAATCGGCATTTGAAACCTTGGAACAAATACAATTGACACCGTCTTGAACCTGAGATTGCACAGACTGAACACTTAGCATTAGACAACGGACAACACACAACACCTAGTAGACCGGCTGGAGTGGGAAACAAACCCTCACTTCATGGCATTCACAATACGCCCAATACGAAGCACAAAATATGTTTATCTATAGAATGGGCTCGACTCAAGTAACAATCGTGGTTTCTGAGGGTTCTGTTGACCATTGTTCAGACTTGTAGAATGCTTTAACACCACGATAAACGCACGCCGGGTTTTGTTTCTTGTCGATAACCGGCCACTTTACCGGGGGAACTGGAACATGCCCGGTAGTGCTAGTGTGACCGTAGACTGTTAATAAAGCCATTACCGGCGAAGTTTTATAAAATCATGAAGTTTGATATGTAACACTATGGGTTTGGTTTTTGTTGAGAATTTAGCATCCACTCTGATTTATGATGGTTTTATAACGGATACGACCAATCCATTTAGTTTGAATATAGCATTTCAAAGTGTAATACATTCCTGCTTAGTAATTCAGCTTTTTGCTGTTTTAACCCTTCGTTACTCGCGCTGTTGTACTTTGTACAACACACATGAATTTTCCATTGCCATTTTGTTGCTGAGTTACCAATAGATCTGAAACCAACGAGCATTCCTCAAAAAACTTGTTTTGATCTAAACAAGCTAAACTTTGATTACAGTAAATACCTAAAAAATGCGGATAATAGGTAAAATGTAAATGGAAACCGCGTAAACTGTGACCATACTACGTGGAATTTGACTTAATTGATTACAACATGGAATATATCTAGATCCTGACCACATAGAAAGTTACTGTCTCTGACAAAGTTGTTCATGAGATCGTAGCCTTGTCGCTGACGGACAGTAGTTCAGAATTATCTCACTACGTAGCGCTAGTATACATGTGGAATTCTCGAATGTGATATATCTCGAGATCCTTACCAGATAGGAAGTTACTGTCTTTCACAAAGTTTTTTAGGAGATCAAAGCCTTTTGCTTGGTGCTCAATAGTTCAGAATTTGCTCACTACGCGATGCTAGTATACACGTGAAATTCTTATATAAAATATCTCGAGTTCCCGACCAGATAGAAAAGTACTCTCTTCGGCATATTTGTGCAGGAGGTCAAGGCTTTTTTGCAGGTGGCCAGTAATTTAGAGTTTTCTCACTTTGTGGCGCTACTATACATGTGAAACTCTTGCATATAAAGTATCTCTAGATCCTGACCAAATATAAAGTAAATGTATTCGGCAAAGATTTTCAGGAAGTCAAGATCTTTTTGTTGGGTGACAATAGTTCTGAATTTTCTAACCATGCGGCGCTAGTATATACGTGCCTTTCTAACATATTCAATAGCTCGAGATGTTAATCAGCTAGAAAGTTGGTGTCTTCGGCAAAGTTGTTCAGGATAGTACAACATTTTAGCGCTAGTGAAATGTGAAATTTTCACCTGTGATATATCTCGAGATCCTGACCAGATAGAAAGTTACTCACTTGAACAAAGTTGTTCAGGAGGTTAAAGCCTAGAGCTTGTGAGAAAATTCTGAACTACTGTTCACCAGCCAAAAGACCTTGACCTCCTGAACAACTTTGTCGCAGACAGTAACTTTCTATCTGATCAGGATCTCGAGGTATAGCATATGCGAGAAGTGTACATGTATACTAACGCCACGTGGTGAGAAAATTCTTAACCACTGTTTACTAGCCAAAAAGCCTTTGACCTCCTGAACAACTTTTTCGACGACAGTAGCTTTCTATCTGGTCAGGATCTCGAAACAAACCAAATGCGAGAATTTTACGTGTATTCTAGCGCTACGTACTGAGAAAATTTTGAACTACTGTCCACTAGCAAAATCAATCTGATCAGAATCTCGAGATATTTACATGCAAGAATTTCGCATGTGTACTAACGCCATGTATTGTGAAAATTCTGAACTATTGTGCACCAAGCAATAGGCATTGACCTCATGAACAACTTTTTCGAAGACAGTAATTTTCCACCTGTTCAAAATCTCGAGCTTAGCATACGCGAGAATTGTACACACAGAATTGTAATCTCGAGCTATTGTATATGCGAGAACTGCATGTGTATACTAGCACCGAGTAGTGAGAAAATTTTGAACAACTGTCCACCAGCGAGCAGATCTTGATTTCCGGAACAACTTTGCCAAAGACTCTCTATCTGATCAGGATCTAGTGATGTATCACATGCAAGAACTTAACATGTATACGAGCACTACCTAGTGAGAAGATTCTGAACTACTGTTAACCAGCAAAAAGGCTATGATCTCCTGAACAGCTTTGCCTAAGACAGTAACTTTATTTCTGGTCAGGATCTCGAGATATTTTATATGAAAAATTTTCGTGTATACTAGCGCCACGTATTGAGAAAATTTTGAACTATTTTGAACCTAGAAATAGGCTTTGATCTCATCAACAACTTTGTCGACGACAGTAACTTTCTATCTGGTAATGCTCTTGAGATATATCACATGCGATAATTTCACATGTATTCTAGCGCTACGTAGTGAGAAAATTCTGAACTACTCTCCACCAGCAAAAAGGTTATGATCTTTAGAACAACTTTGCCGAAGACAGTAACTTTCTATCTGGTCAGGATCTCGAGATTTTTTAAGTTGTAACCAATTAGGTCAAATCCCACGTAGTACGGACACCGTTTACGCGGTTTCCATTCACATTTTCTCTATAATCCGCATTTTTTTTGGGAATTAACTGTGATAAAAATTTAGCTTGTTTATTTAAAAACAAGTTTTTAAGGAATACCCAATGGTTTCATATCGATTGGTAGCTCGGCTGCAAAATGGCAATGGAAAACTCACACTGTTGTACAAAGTAAAACGCGCGAGTATTCGTGTTACATAAGTTGGCGCGAGTAGCGGAGGGTTTGAAACCTTTTATAGTCTGGCAAGAAAGTCAAAAACTGTCTTGTTTTAAAAATAAATTTAAAACAGTTATCAATCCCTCCTTAAAACTGTTCTGAAATTCAAGCATAAACGTCATTAACAATTGTTTATTAATGCCTTGATAAAATACTTTATAAACGTGTTCTATAATTATAAAAGCAACCATAAAACCATTAGGTTTTGCATAATAGCAGAAAGCATTTATTGTAGCTGTTCAGGCTTTTAAAGAGCATTATTAACTCCCTAATTACTCTGCTTACAAATTGAGCTTAAAAGATGGTTCCTCATAGTTAATAAATGCCAAATTTATGACAAGGAAATCTCGAAGGATAGACGAAGTAGGATAAACAATTCAAGTCGATTTAAGCAAAATTTACTTCTCTAGAAGAATCAGCACACCATCAACGACTGACCATCTGGCGGAGAAGAGCAAACTGAGCGGGGCCCTCGAATTCATTAAACATTGTCGAAAGTTTAAAAAACATTAGCGGAGATTAGCTGGTTTCCGATCCATAGCAGCGATTTTATTCGGTGAAAGAATCAACTCTTCGAAAATTTCATTTAAGCGTACATCCCTGCATCGTTGGATGGTGCACTTCTGTAACCATCCGGAAGAAGGGGATCTTTTTCGGGAACGATAGCGCTTTCAGCTGTTCGAATTGCAAAATGTTGTAAAGCAGTATCGCAAACTGTCTGAGTAACTGCACTTTGCCTCCATAAATGTTGCCATAAATCTGAACGGGTTATGATCAAGCAAAATGGCTTTAGATGAATACTATTCAGCCTGCAAGTTTTCTTCATAAAAGCCATTTTAAAACCTTATTAATTTGTTAAGGAATTCTTGAAAGCAAAACAACTTTTTCACAAATGACCCATGAAAATCAACTGTTATGCCACTGCCATGTTATACCCCGTTCACATGACAGCCTATATCACGTAATTTAGGCTGTCTTGCAATGAGCACTCATACATAGGATTTCCAGTGAAAACTAGATGTTTGAGTGCTCATTGCAAGACAGCGTATGTTAAGTGATAAACGCTGTAATGTGAACGGGGTATTACAATTTGTTTGCTTATTTTTTTACAATCTTCGGTTTTCAATCTATATTTCCTTAGATATAACTATATTTTGGTAAATTTAGCAATGAGCAAACGAAAATAATTTAAAAAAATCTCGGCCAAGCTCGATCTGAAGAATATATTTTATTTGTCAATGTTAAATAATTAGTCAAATTGACGTTTTACGAGGGTGGACTTAATTTTTTCGATTTTTTCACGTACATTTCACATAAAATTTAATATGGCACTTAAAACTAGGCCACTTAATGAGAACTATTGTAATAAATTTGGATAGTCAACAACATTTTTATACCATCAGTTTCTATTTTAATTATTTTGATATGATCGGATTCATAAATCCTTTTCTATCTTGATTGATGCTTTCTTAGTCGATTCAGCATGCGGCTAGGGGAAATGGCTCGAAAAGGGTTTTTATTGTTGCTAAATAGCTTTTATCGTAACTTTCAAATGGTTCTCAATGCGTTCGTCATACAACCTTTTGCAGTAAATCAATCTTGAAGAGCTTCGAGAATAAACCCTTCTCCAGGGTGGGCCAACTAGACATATTCTAGTCTTAATGAGGTTTTGGTGGATGCATTAATGACAAAATAGCCTTGACCAGAGTTTTATGAATGTTGTTATATAGTTGCTTTGTAGTATTTCATAAAACTTAAAATGCTACTTGGGATCCAATTTGATGTGCTGAAAAAGATTTTAAAATGAGGTTTTTAATAGAGCTAATTGAATTTTGAAATCTATGCAAATTTAGACGTTAATCTCTCAATTATCAGTTAAATGGCACATAACGCGTCACCTGGTGAGTGGATGTTTAAAAGTTATGTACGCCAGCTAATAAGATTTATTCATTTGAACAGCTTGGCCGAAGACATAAACCTTTCTTTCTAGTCGAAGGCGGAAGTTCAAGCTAACAATGATCAGTTAACTGGCACACTAGTGCTACCTGGTGGGTGAATTTTTAAGTGTGATGTACGCCAGCCAATAATATTTATTCATTTGAACAACTTTGCTTAAGGCAGATACCTTCTATCTAGTCAAGAAGTCAAGTTAAGGTGATACTCTGAGTAAGTCTTAGTGTGAAACTTCAAAAACACAAATGTCAACCCAACAAAATATACAAATATCACAAACGAAGTGACAGACGACTAACTGGCGAAGAAATCAATTGAAATAATTTGGTTCGCTGTAATAGAATTTTCTTAGAAGCTTGTGCCATCAGCCACCAGATGGGCTAGTATTTTTGTTTTGATTTTTACAAAGTTGATTTTGTATGCAATTAACTCTAACAGTGTGCAAAGAGTGTATTATTTTTAATTTTTTTAAATGCATTTCAGTTTTGAGTAGAGTGAAAGAGATAGAACCAGGTTAGTCACCAAAGTTTTCGAGCCGTTCCGTCAATGAAGTTAGCCGTAAGTCATTAATTTTAGATTTTGTTCTCTGGGGTGTAATAGTGTATCCAGTAGACTGATGCAAAATTTGAAATTTTCGCTCCACAGTGCTTAAACGGTTCCAAATTGGGTCCTGCTTAGCCTCCCAAAATTTGAACTACTCTAGTAAGAAACTGATTTGGCACAAACCATTTCAAGTTTATATGGGAATTACTGTGGGAATACTTATGTTTTTGTTCATATCTATCTAACAGTTCACCACATCACTATGCTTTTAAAAAGGATAGCAGCGATTGTAGCAAATTTTCTCAGCTACAACTTTGTTGGAAACGTTTCAATCAAATGTAAGGAACAAAGGTTATTAATGATTCAAGTCACTGATGTCTTATGATTATGCTCATTCAACTGTTCAGCAGGCAACATTGGTGTTTCTGGTACGAAGAATAGAGCACAAATATCATGGCTACTATGTCACACTGCAGAATACAGTGTTGTCCACATAACAGCTGCTTGATCATGCCATAAGATTATAAATCTCTCAAACAATTAATAACAATTTAATTTGACATTTGGCTAAAAACGATATTCCGCAAAGTTGTAGCTTAGAAAATTTCCCGTAAGAAAAATTATAGAAATTTCCGAAAAAGCAATATGGAAAATGGGTAGAAGACAATGAACAAAAAGTTTGGTTTTCCCATAGTAATTTCCATATAAACTTCGAATAGTTTGTGCCAAGTCAGTTTCTTACCAAATGAGTTTAAATTTTGGGAGGCTAATCAGGACCTGATTTGAAACTGTTTGAGCACTGTCGAGCGAAAATTTTAAATTTTGCATCAGTCTAGTATCCAGGTTTCATCAACAGTTACCAATCGACGCCAAAAATCCACCCGATTCCGTATCAGCAAGTCCAAACAGTCTTTCCAAGTGCTCTCCCGTTCGTATTTTTGGTCAGGAGTGAGCTTGCGCGGCACCCTGTGGCAGGATAACTTTTTCATATGCAGAATCTCGCCCAAAATATGGCGTGTGCGCTCAGTACTAATCTTTGCGGTATCTACTAGCTCGCGCACCTTCATTTCCCGGTCAGCCAACATCATTTAATGTATTTTTTTACATTGTCCTCTGTGACCGCATCGGAGGGCCTGCCGCTGCGGACTTGGTGGGTAATGGAGTTGTGACCACCACGAAACTCTCGAAACCAATATTCGAGCTTTTCGTTGCGTGACGAGTTTTCCCGCACCCAGGTAATCATTAGCTGTCCGGACCATGATGAAGTGAATCCTGTTGCTGCTGCACTTCGGACAAATAGACGCATCGCAGGAACGAACGATGAGTATTTTCAACCGGGACGCACCGTAGAAAGCACTTGGGAAGTCCTCGGTTCCTCTAACTCAGTCGTGCCGATTCCTGCCAGCGTACATCAATGTCGTCCCGGCCCTGAGCTTAGATGTGGATCGGGGGTCTTCCAACTTGCTATGTCAGGCAAGTACAAATATTATTCTGAACATTCACTGCCTGATGCCGAGTTGAATTTCAGCACTCTGGATGTCACCGATCGAGTAAATGCTTCTACTCCTGTTAATTGGAACCTGGGACGCGCTGTAGAAAGCATTGTGGAAGCCCCCAATCCCTCTGACCCAGTCCTGCCATCTGCCGCCTCCGATCTTCATAGTCGTTCCGGGCCTGTGGTTGGATGTGGAGAGGGGGTCTTCCAACCTACTCACTACGGCGAGTATCCACTTGAGATTGTTCATGTCCATTCGCCACCTGATATTTCCATGACTTCCAGGGAAAACGCCTTACCTCGTGCGACCAACGACCGTAGTAAACACGACGTCATTTTCTACTACCAAAACGTAGGCGGAATGAATTCTGATGTTCTTGACTACCTCCTAGCTGTATCGGACCGGTGCTACGATGTCATCGTTTTTGTCGAGACTTGGCTCGATTCTCGAACGCTTTCCATCCAGGTGTTCGGATCCGAATACGAGGTTTTCCGCTGTGACAGAAATCCGAAAAACAGTCGGAAATCTACTGGAGGTGGTGTTCTCGTGGCAGTTCGTTCCGGGTTAAAGGCGAGAGCTATTGAAAACGTCTTGTGGAACTGTGTGGAACAAGTTTGGGTGGCCGTAGAACTGAGCGATCGCACACTTTACCTATGTGCGGTGTATATTGCACCTGACCGGGTTCGTGACAACGAACTTATCGATACCCATTGCCGGTCCGTTTTCACCATAATGGAGAGTGCGACACCAACTGATGAGATAATCGTTCTGGGTGACTTCAATCTACCCGGTGTTTCCTGGAAACCATCTTACAGCGGCTTTCTCTACCCAGACCCTGTACACTCTGTATTTCATACAGGATCAGTTAGCCTTCTCGACTGCTATAGTACAGCAACACTATCTCAAATAAACCACGTAGTCAACGAAAACAACCGTAGCCTGGACCTCTGCTTCGTTAGCGTTCAGGACACCGCTCCTTTCATCTCCACGGCACCTTCTCCACTAGTAAAGCAAGTACATCATCACCCTCCCTTGGTTGTAACTGTTGCTGACAATCACGATCGGGTCTTTGACGACATTTCCACGACCATGTCATACGATTTCCGGAAAGCCGATCACCGTAGTATCGTCAACGTGCTATCTAGTATAGATTGGGAGAGCATCCTCGATCCTGATAATGTTGAAACCGCTGCGCAAACATTTTCACATGTCTTGGCTTATGTCATTGACAGGCACGTTCCGAAAAGAGTTCACCGTAAAATTTCTCATCCTCCCTGGCAGACGAGTGAACTGCGTAGGTTGAAGTCGACCAAGAGAGCCGCATTAAGAAAATTCACTAAGTATCGTACGCTTTCGCTGAAACGTCACTACGTTAGGCTCAATTATGAGTTCAAGCGAGTTAGCCGTCGATGCTATTCGCGATATCAACGAGGGATTCAGAGGAAACTCAAGTCGCACCCGAAGTCTCTCTGGAATTACGTAAATGAGCAGCGCAAGGAATCCGGCCTACCTTCTTCAATGGTGTTGAATGGAGCAGTTGCTTCCACTCCTCAGCAGATCTGTCGCTTGTTTTCTGAGAAGTTCGCCAGTGTTTTCACGAATGAGAGATTAACTGACGAACACGTTACCTTAGCAGCTAGTAATGTTCCACTGTACGGTCAAACACTGGGTGCGATGGATGTCAACGTCGAGATGATTTCCACTGCCGCATCACAACTCAAGTCGTCCTTCAATCCAGGACCCGATGGCGTTCCATCCGTATTCCTGAAAAAGCATATCGCCAGCTTGCTGATGCCCATGCTTCACCTATTTCGATTGTCCATCTCGAGTGGTACATTTCCATCTTGTTGGAAATTCGCACATATGTTTCCTATCCACAAAAAGGGCAGCAAACGGGATGTGGACAATTATCGTGGAATTACGTCGTTGAGCGCAGTTTCGAAGTTATTCGAGTTAGTCATCATGGAGCCTCTACTCTCTCATTGTAAGCAGTATCTAAGTGGTGATCAACACGGCTTCACTTCCGGTCGTTCTACTTCCACAAATCTACTGTGTTTGGCATCGTATCTTACGGAAAGCATGGCAGAGAGGACTCAAACAGACGTCATATACACCGACTTGTCAGCTGCCTTCGATAAGCTAAACCATGCCATCGCGATTGCCAAGTTGCATAGACTTGGGGTCAGCGGCAACCTCTTGCGATGGTTTCGTTCATATCTCACTGATCGGCAACTGATGGTTGCCATTGGTGACAACCGGTCCAATATCTATCTAGCTACGTCAGGAATACCTCAAGGAAGTCACCTCGGACCTTTGATTTTCTTACTCTACTTCAATGACGTGAACTTGGTCATCGAAGGCCCACGACTATCGTATGCAGACGATCTTAAAATTTACCTACGAATCCACTCGATTGATGACTGTCACTTCCTTCAACGTCAGTTCGAAGCCTTTGCCAGCTGGTGTAATTTGAACCGAATGGTGGTTAACCCCACTAAGTGTTCAGTGATCACTTTTACTCGGAAGAAAGAACCAATCTCATTTGAATACAAACTTATCGGCACTGTAATCGACCGTGTGAACCATGTGAAAGATCTGGGTGTTATTCTAGATTCTCAACTTACGTACAAGCAGCACATCTCGTACGTTGTCGACAAGGCGTCTACGACATTGGGATTTATCTTCAGGATAGCAAAGAATTTCTCCGATATCTACTGTTTGAAGTCACTGTACTGTTCCTTGGTGCGATCCATGCTGGAATATTGTTATGTGGTCTGGAGTCCAAACTACAACAATGGTGCTGAGAGAGTTGAGTCCGTCCAACGCCGTTTTCTTCGATTCGCTCTGCGGAAGCTGCCTTGGAGAAACCCATTTCATCTGCCCAGCTATGAAAGTCGTTGCCAGCTGATTGATCTGGAGCCTCTCCGAACTAGAAGAGACACCTCTAGGGCCCTGTTCATTGCGGACACTTTACAAGGTAGAATTGATTGCAGTGCAATCTTGGGGCAAGTCAACATTAACGTCCAACCCCGTGCGCTACGTAACAACGTTATGCTGAGATTGCCACTTCAGCGCACAAACTATGGCATGAACGGTGCAATAGGTGGGCTGCAACGAGTGTTCAATCGAGTCTCGGGCATCTTCGATTTCCATATGCCTCGACAGCTGCTACGAAGATACTTCTCATCGTTCTTTTGTGGCACAGTTAACCGTGAATGATTGTGTGTTTTATTTATGTATTTTATTCTTAGTTTTTATTTTTTTGATTTACCTATATAAGTTACTCAAATCATCATTGGGGCTTTACACAGCCTGTTGATGCAGACAAATAAATAAATAAAGTAATCTGTCGGAGCATTAGCCCCATAATATTTATCGATCTTTTCTTTTGTTTTCTTCGCCGTTTGCCTCTCAAAAAATAGTGTTTTATGAGAGAACGAAAATCGTTTTCATCCATACTCAACATGATGTCAAGCACGTCAACAACAATCAGCTTTCAAAACAAAACTAAAGACAGTATTGGGAGATTGCCATAAAAGCTCGACGCAGATGTCGCCACTGCATGATGATGATAATGTTGATGATAATTCGTGATAATTAGCATTAAATCATTATTTTCATCAAGTCTACGTAAAATCCTTCCAATATAACATTCGAATTGAAGAAGAAAATGTTTTCACGATCAGACTGATGTGCATCTTTGACTTTTCCAGATGAACTTTCATAAGATATATTCATTTCATTCCACAGCTACATCAATGCTGTATCGTACATATGATGTAAACAAAAGTAAATTGCTCAATTACTCAAAATAAAGATGATTTTTCATTTTGTTATCACTATATAAAACACCGAGCACCATCTTATAGTATGGTGCGTGTTGAGCAAATCAAGTTCCGTTGCGTTTTCCGTCGAAAATTGTGAGAATCAATATGTTTCCTTAAAAAAGGCCAAAAAGAACATTTATTGAATATTGGCGTCCTATATATTCAATTCACTATTACCACCAGCATGATACAACCTTTCCTAAGTAAATTCACTTAATTTCCACTTTCATCTTTGTGAAAATCGTACATATTTACCATTTTCTGAAAAATGCAGCTGCGCAGGAGGTAACCTCTACCTGTGGGTGCAAACTTGTTATGCATAATTTTCCATGAAAACATCTCCGATCCATACCGAAATAATAACAGTTAGTTTGCAAACACGTTTTCTTACACAATTCAAGCAAAAGTTTCCACCAGAAATTATTTTTATGTACCGATTTGCCCCAAAAATCGTCTGTTTTACGAGGAGAATTTGGAAACTATCCTCCTTCTAGTAGTTCTCACTTCGAAATGTAGATGGCGATGTTTTTACCCCACCTAGTACAGTTAAAAACAGTACTAAGAACATTTTCACCAACCATAATCTATTTGCAAAACCTTATGTGAGTTCCAAAACTATCCATCTCAAAGCTGATTTACCTCGAAACAAGAGGGTTACACATTGCTGAGCTGCAAACGTAACATTCAATTATTCCGCACCCTGGAGGTAGATTGGCTCAGTGCAAGGTGGCTTTCACAACGTGAGCACCAGCTTCGGTGCAGCCGGTGCCACAACAGGAACTGGCAAACACGTGAGAGCATACCAATCCAAGTGTGGGCAAGACATCGTTTTCGCTTTCAGTTGCCCAAAGATTAGAAATTGGTTCAACAGCTGAGGTTTATTTTTTTCTTCGTTTGTTTGTTTGTTTTTCCTCGTGTTTGTGTGTGTGTGTATGTGCATATAAAATAAGAAAAAGTACACATGTTTCCAATATTGTGTTACACTTTCAAATGGAATCGATATACGTAAAGTTGTGGTAAACAAACACTTCTTCAAATACCTAATTGGATTGTTTTGTTCTGCATGTACAATATTGAAGATGTTGCTTGAAATTATTTTCAACAGACCAATCTATCATTAAAATATATAATGAAATGCGTTGAAATAAGCAAATACGAACGCACACCAAATCGACCCGTACGAGAAGACAACCCGCTCAACGTGCAATCCAGTAGAGTGGAATTTAGCGTTGCCAACATTTAGAAAGAAGAATTATCCAATTAGTCACTTCACGCTTTTAATTTACCGCCAGCTGCACCCTCGGCCAACCGTCTATGTTTCCAACAATTTCCACACCCAACGACGCCGGGGAGGAAAAGCGAATGCATTTTCTCGACACCAATTGATTGCCATTTGGTACCTACTGCAGAGGTAGAGAGAATGGGGAGTCCAGATATGTATATGTAGCACTGAACTGTGCTAGTGAGTTATGAGTTCAACTAAATGGCCAGTCGGTTAGTTGGCAGCATTCCGACCGACCCATCCGTGCGACTGGGGAAGGACGCAGGACGCCGCTAGTTTGATTGCTTGTTTGGATTCACGTATTTCACGAGCGTTGAATTTTCGGCGGGGAAGGAATGGAGATTTAATGAAAGTTTAGAATTTAGGTCAACCCACGAGATGCATCTACGAGTCGTGTTCAGTGTTGACGTTCGAGTTCGTTGTGTAAATCATAACCTTTTTTTTTCTGGTAGAGGATTAATGGTGCTACTAATGAGACGATTAGTGGCCAAGTGATGAGCGAGATGAAATTTACGCAAAGCCGAACCCGTCGGAGTGAATAAATTGGCTAACTTTGTTTGAAATATGCTGACTCATGGTCTTTGTTCTGCCGATGTGGCCTTAATCAAATAAAGCAATGTCTATAAATCGATACTTTGATTTGATTGCATATGCGATAAGTCGAAGAAAATACGAAGTAAACATACCGGGTAAACTCTTACGTAAACATTGTTTGCTGCGACACCCTCGTAAACCCGAGCAGGAACTAATATACCTATGTAACTATGAACCTTAAATTGGTATGGATTAGCATGACACAAGAAGTAAAATACCAAAGAATAATACCAAAATAGTTATTTATGCAACAAGTTGCAAAAAACAAGCCGCGATGGACAAACTACGACTCGTGCTGAAAAAATCGAAATTTGCCACGAGTACTATTCAACATTATTTGCACTCAAAAGAGTGTCGGAAACTATGCAAGGGACACCTGATACCCCATACAGAATATGGCTTATATCATGTAATATAGACTGTCTTGCAATGAGCACTCATACATCTAGTTTTCACTGGAAATCCTATGTATGAGTGCTCATTGCAAGACAGCCTATATTACATGATATAAGCCATAGTCTGTCCGGGGTATTAGCTGAGTGTATCAAAATATTTTATGATATTTAAATTTTCTTGACTATTTTCAAATATATCTAAGCAGTCTTGCCCTTTGGTCGAAAAGATAAACTTTTCGGTACGGGGTGCTGAAAGATTGTACACCTTTTTCGACACTGTTGTTTAATTTACGAAAAGTAGGCCATTATGTTTTTCCAAACAGTTGCGAAAAGTGACACTTTTTGCACTGATTGTGAAAAAAATTGTTTCACATTATCATTTCAATACCAAACTATGCAAATGCAATATTAAAATGATAACACAATACTAAAGGTCCAGTATTCTTTTGGTATCCAAATATCAATTTTTGATATTTAAACGGTTTTTTGGATGTGATTTTTTGGTATTATCATTTGGTATGTTACCTCTTATGCCAGCCTAAACCACACCAAATGTTGATACCAGGATAAGATTTTGGCATTCTTAAGTTATTTTATTCTGCTCGGGAAGCGACGCGTTCGTCTTGTCTGATTACCCAGAATTGGGGCCACATGGAGCCGTTGTAACCAAATATTTACTGGGCCACCACCAATGCCTCACACACCGCGCGCGTATGCTTGTATACATTACACTGTGTAAATATGTAAGCATGAGATAACGAATCGCAGAGGGCAACATAAGCGTTCCCGTATGGCAGCGTTCCGTGCCAGGGAGGATGCCGTAAATAAAGCTAATCTAATTATAACGAGCAACTATAATGAGAAGCGAAACTTAATCTTGACAAAGCACTATCCTCGTTTATGCACATTTCGGCCGTGCAAGTGACAGTCAAGTTGATGACGGGATTAGTCAACCCGATCTAGGGAGCCGGACAAACTAGTACTTCAACTACTGGTAAACCAATCTGTTCGTTCGCACTTGCTCAACGGGATTTGACCCATTTATTTCAAGCACGCCTGAGTGACAGCATGCATGTGCTGAACAAAGAACAGAACAGAGTGAGTATTGTGTTCGAACATGCATACATGTACTGTAGATGCAGTTCATTAGTATTCTACATAGCTGGGTGTGCCGGTCAATCAGTGCGCTGTCCAACATTCCTGGATGAGTCGCACAGATTTACTTTCACCTTCAGGCAGTTGTGCGATAATAAACCGAAACAGAAACAAGCCAATAAAAATAATTAGTTGAAAATAGGGGAGAACAGCCCATAATGCACCCTGATGCATCTGATGTTTTTTTTTTGCGGGTAACGGATTGTGCTTGTTTTCATCTAGAGATTTCACACATAATTCCTGATCATGAAATCATATATTTTCGGTCAAGTTGAATACTGAAAAACTCCACACGCGACATTCAATTTCCTTCTTGTTCTGTGTTCTGTGTGTTATTCCATATAATTCCACCTAAATCATTCTGGTATCCATGACAGATACGTATTTCAACTACATTGTGCAGTCTTCATCAGTGTCATTCCTACTAAAAACTTATCGAAATATAACGTCGTTAAGTACTCATTTGGGTAAACTGAAAAATAAAATAAGTGGAATTAAATGGAATATAACCTTTCATTGCTGTCAATAGAAGACACTTTTTAATCTGAAAAAGTTCACAGAAACCACACACACCATATGAAAAATTCATGTAAATTTCTGCGAGATATAGCGCACATAAAATTAACGCTAGATTTGCCATAAATTTACGTGATATCTCGTGTAACTTTAAGCGCAATATCGCATAAATTAGCAATATAAGTTTTTGAGGACTGAATACTACGAGGAATCAGCTAAGTTTCATATATATAACAACGTATGATTTTCAGCACCCCAAAATTCCAATTATTCGGTGTATTTATTCATGAAAACGCGGGTTTATGTTTTCTCAATTTGATCAACTTACAAATTGTTGTGCTACAGTATAAATATTTCTGAAGTTATTTGGTTGAGATGTGTGAGAACATTTTGATCTGTTGATCTTTTTAGCGAAGGAGAAAAGATGAGCGTTGTAAAAGTTTTGTGGTAGTGGTATACAGGGCTCACGGGATTGTTTTTTTTTGTCTCACTCGCACGCGTATTGGAATCGTACATCCTGAACGAAAAAGTAAACTCGCGGTTTTCTGGACGTTTTGCCGGGGCTCTGAAGGCCCACGCACATTAGATCCGGATCGGACGCATTGCGGAAAAGTGACAGCTAAATCTATTGTCTAACTGTCAAATTTACGTCAACGCAACGCAAACGGATCTAATGTGGGTGGCCCTTGAGAGGGTTGTGATGTTCATTTTTATGGCAGGGGATGGTCGTGAAATCGGGATTTTGATATTTATTCGTGGCCGTCTTTTCATCGTATCAATGAAGGGTGGAAGTTTTTGCGCGTGAATTTTCGGAAAAAAATTCAATATAGATATTGGTGACTGTATCAGTGATTGTTTTCATCGGGAAAATTTTCCGCTATGAAGTTTTTTTTTCCCGACGAAAACATTTTGCGTATATGTATACGTAACGTAGTGTGCGTACGATAAACGTCAGCAATCTCTAGTTTTAAATAGAAATATAGACGCGATAAAGTTGACGTGCCATGCCATTTCTCTTTAAGTTGGAGGGGAGGGAGAGACGACTTGAGAAACGATTCTCGCTCTCTTCATTTCTCTCGTGTCGCTCGCTCTTATAATTTATCGGGTGGTGGTAGTGGTGGTGGAGGCCTCGCGCGTGGAGGAGAGAGAGTTATTATAGAGAAAGGAGAATTAAGAGATCGGCATTCCATTGAAGTAAATAAGTGTGTAGAGTTTTAACCTTTAAGGTTAAGGTGCTCATACACGGCATGATCCGGCGCAGCGTTTAAGGTGGTGCGTCGTTTTTTATTAAAATCATTTAATTAATATTAAAAAAAAATAATTACCAGTTTTTAGGATGCTAGAAACCTAAAAAGTACCATACTCGAATGATGGACCAACTGATGGATCTTTTCCACAGATAATTCCCTGAACACGTATTAGCGCTTTTCGGTCATGGGAGAGGTGGTCGTTTTGCTTTAAGTTTTATGTTTTACAGGTAATTGAAAACCAGCTATTGATTAGATTAGCAAACAACAGCAGTAATTTTTAAAGCATTCATATTAATTTAGTTTTTTATTGATGACATTATGCTTGATGGTGCCAAATCTTCCGCTTAATCGTATTATCTCACTAACTTTATTAATGTTTCTGCAGTATAACACCTGTGGATTATGAGATGCTCGATGACCCTGGAGGGATCGATTTTGCTTACTGAGCAGAAAATCATGGATTTAATCCCAAGCTCTTCCACAGCACAAGAAATCCCCATCAACATTTGTATATTTGATATTGAAAATTAACCTCGGAGATTATTTGCATATCATGCGAAAACGTAGTCCTGTATTGTCGCGAAGCGTTATGGTTCTGAGATGCTCGATGACCTTGAAGGGATCGTTTTTGCTTACTGAGCAGAAAATTATGGGTTTAATCCCAAGCTCTCCGTCATGACTCTTAAATTCATGATCACTAAACAAAATGAATATTTTCTTTCGATAGTCGGCTATTGAAAGATTAAATGAACAACAAATAAACAATATATACTTTTGGTTGCATCGCCAACTTGAGGTCAACCTCGGAAACTA
Source organism: Ochlerotatus camptorhynchus (assembly GCF_037179485.1). Classification (NCBI taxonomy): domain Eukaryota; kingdom Metazoa; phylum Arthropoda; class Insecta; order Diptera; family Culicidae; genus Ochlerotatus; species Ochlerotatus camptorhynchus. The sequence continues at coordinate 38,196 of NW_027041235.1, forward strand.
TTTACATATCAAGCGAAAACGTAGTCGTGTTTTGTCGCGAAGTGTTATGGTTATGAGATGCTCGATGACCTTGGAGGGATCGTTTTTGCTTACTGAGCAGAAAATTATGGGTTCAATCCCAAGCTCTCCGTCATGACTCTTAAAATTCATGATCACTAAACAAAATGAATATGTTCTTTCGATAGCCGGCTATCGAGAGATTAAATAAACAACAAATAAACAATACATACTTTTGGTTGCATCGCCAACTTGAGGTGAATCCTAACCGAATACCCTACCCAACCCTCCAACTCCGTAGCACTTATGAGGGTGTCGCTAAGTCGGTGGCCTCTCGTTAAGTAAGTACTACATCAACATTTCCTTCCCTATCCCTAGTTATGGTAAAGATGGGCGTGGCCGGGAATAGCGACAGTCATGCTTCTGTTACTCTTGTTTAGATTGGAATCAATGTTTACTCCCCAGCATTATTCCTGAAAGTAGTCTAACTAAGAATTTCAGAAGAGACGTGAGTGTCGCTAGTATCCAATCTACGAAGTATATCATAACAACGCTAACGCTAACGCTAACGCTAATATCGCATAAATTAGCAATATTGTATGCAAACTTGTAAACGATATCGCTGTTTATGCAAAGTATAGCCCAAAATTAAACGAAGGGAGATTATACCCGATAGTTTAAATTCAGTTTTTTTTTTGAGCAGTAGACAAAAGCACTAGAACATTTATCTTGCTAAATTTCCGTCTTGGACTTCAGTAAACGGGTGGAGTCTCGTAAATTACAACAGATATCCATTCAATTTTCTCGAAAAAAAAAATGTGTATTTCATCAAGCCCTTAAAATCATCTGATAAAGACTTTCACGGAAAAAAAAAATAAAGAACCAGGACCAGTGCTGTGTTCCTAAAATTTGTAGTCGCAACCAATTGACCTGTGCCCAATAAAATATAAATCTGTTTTAATTAACGATTTGCCCGCCCTTGACGTTGATGACATTGTTTCAAATAGTGTATTATCTAGTACGTTGCAAAACATTTGCACTTTATCGATACTGCACAATGCACAGCACCATACTTTACAGGAGGCGAAGGGAGAATTTTCCTCACAACAAAAACACGAGGGGCTGAAAATCGCTCTAGTGTTCCTTGAACATCTACAAAGTACTTTTATCCATACTTCTTTAATTTATTCTTAATTTCTAAAAGTTTCGTCAACCTTTCCAAACACCATCTTTTTTTTATTTATCTCGTATCATACTTAACTTCCTTAAAATTTCAGGAAAAACATTAAACATTTAAACATTTCTAGAAATTTTCCTAAAAATTCGTGGGCAAAACTTTGGGTAAAACAAAGTTTCCAGTTATAAGTAAGTTCCCAGTGAAGTTATTAAATTGGGTTGTTAGTGGAATGCTTTAAATAAAACAGCAAAATGGATATCTTCCATTTAAATCCACTTAATTAATTTTGGTATCCATGCCATATACGTATTTCGACTACAATGTGCAGTCTTCATCAGTGTCATTCTCACTAAAGAACTTCTCAAAATCTAGCCCCCTTAAATACTCTGAGATCTTGACATTTTTACCTAGAGGATGAGTACTTAAGGGGTTTGGGTTTGATAAGTTATTTAGTGGGAATGACACTGATGAAGACTTTCAAGTAAAACGAGACTGAATAAGGGCAGAATTATGGATATGATTGTACTTAAATTCCGGAATATATTGATGTCTTCTTCATTTCTTATTTCCAAAAAGAGCTTCATGTCGTCGGCATAAATAAGCAATTTAATTTTTTGAGAATGAAAGAAATGTCGTTTACGTTTAGAATAAAAAGAAGAGTTCCCAAATGAGAGCCTTGGGGGACGCCTGAAGTGACTTGAATTGGACTCGATTTCTTGCCGTTGAATTTAATTATTTGTTGGCGGTTAGTTAAATATGATTCAAGCCATTTTAGGAGCCCTGACTCAATTCCATTTTTTTGAAATTTAAAAAGTAGCACTGGTATGTCTATGTGTCTGTATAGAGAGCTAAAGTCTGTATAGAGAGCTTCTACGTGGTTTCCATTATCCATTGCATTCAATGAATAGTCTATAAATTCAAGTAAATTTGTCGAGGTCGAGCGACCCTTGAAAAAGCTGTGTTGCATGTCTGTAATTCTATTTTTGATTTGGAGAAATAATTTTTCATTGACAATTGCCTCGAAAAGTTTAGGAATGCAAGAGATAATGGCTAAACCACGATAATTACGTACGTCAGATTTTTGGCCAGATTTAAAGATAGGCACTAGGAATGAGCTTTTTTGGGAGTTTTTGGGAAGGTTCCAGATTCCAGGGACATATTAAAAATCCAGAACAATGGAGCAGTGAGTTCCATTGCTAGACATTTAATAAATACTAGAAGAATTCCGTCAGATTCAGGACCTTTTGAGGCGTCTAAATTTTTTAAAGCCTGCAAATATCCTGCACTTGAAGTTGATTGAGGCCAATGTCCCTTGAAAATTCTGGAAAAATGCAAAATAATCGCAGTCGCGATCTCCTTCAGAAAATGTCGTATAGATTTCTTGAAAAAATTTTGCAAATAGATTGCAGTTTTTTCCGAGCTATCACCGAAATTTTCGTCAAGTTGCATTCGTGAAGGAAAATTGTCAGATTTTAATTTGGTTTTTACGTAATTAAAGCAGGTCTTTGGACAGGACTTTATTTCATTTTCTGTTTTTGCATTATATTCTTCTAATGCAGTACTGATAGCTTGATTCACTTGATCGCATATATCCAAATAAATTAATAAATTATTACTATTGTGTTTTTTATAAAATTTATGTGCTTTTTGCTTCCGATTTTTCAAGTTTTTTATTTGTCTGTTATACCAGACTGGATTTTGTGTGTTTCTGTTGCGTCTTTTTTTCTTCAAAGGAATTTCTTCCGAAATTATTTCTGTTAAAATTTTGTAGAACACGTCTATACCCATTTCGAAATTTTCTACAATCCGTAAAATTAATTGCTAATTTACACTGTTTAATATAAATTTAATTTTTTCGTAGTCTGCTAATTTGTATTCAAAGACTTCTTCGTATTCGCAGTCGTTGGGTCTTTGGTTTTCATGCACAAATAAAGAATATTCAATTGCTGTGTGAAACGCTTCATTTTTCCACAGTGGATTTAATGATTCGGTCACACAGAAATCTTCATAAATACTCGTTAGTAAAAAGTCCAAATAGCAATTTTGTTGGTTTTTGATGTGGTTAATTTGGTTCAGTCCTAAATTAGCAGTTTTGTCAAAAATGAACTGCAATGTTTAATTATCCCCAACGACTGGGAGTAAGATACATTCATTTTCAGAGTCCAGAATGAAGTCAGCATGGCGTTGATTAAAGTCTCCATAGATGTGAACTTTAACCTCAGGAGGAAGGTCAGATAGAATTTGATCACGTCCTTTGGAAGAAGGCTTCATAAGTGCTTTTATGAGCATGGTCTGGTGGAAAATACACTGAGGCGAACACGTGCGTTTCAAATTCTGTAGATTTTGGTGTAATGATGAGTTCTGAGTTGAAATTGGTCGAAAGAGCTATAAGGACTCCACCGCCTGACTTCTTCTGAGTTGGATGAAAATTTCTGTCGTCTCTGAATACATTAAAGGCATTTCCAAAGATTTCTTCACTTTTCACGCTTTCGTCCCAGCTTGTTTCAGTTGCCAAAATGACCGAGAAGGATGAGCATAATATTTTGATAGATTTCCTTCATTTTAGCTGGGCTTTTCATGCGATTGAAATTTTGACAGTAAATCAAAATTTCAGTCGCATTCTGTTTATCTGAAGAAGTTGTTGGAAGTACGTCGGTTGATTAAATATTTTCATTATTATTATTATTTACACTTACATTTCCATTTTCTTCTGAAAGTGTCCGAAGAGTGTTGTCGTTTGATGAAAAGGTTCCTTCCGAAGTGTGCGTCAATGTCAATGAAAATTTTGGGTGATGTAGAATTTATATGCGGCTTCCCGTGTGTGCTGCAGTAGTTGTGTGCGTTCACTAGATAAGAACGCACGGTGTGATTCCAGGTCTGCCAGGGTGTCAATGCGTGGGATTCCAAGTTCTTCGTGGACGTCCAGGAAAATTTCGCGCAAAAGTTGTGTGTCCGTTGGTAATCCTTCGGCTGCTAGCATTAAAGTTGAACTTGTTTTCGTTATTCCGCGGACACATACTGAAGGCGGTTGGTTATGCAGGAAAGACAGATAGGTTCGCACAGTATCCATGATCCATGATCCGTGCCTTCAAAAAGCGTTTGTCGCCGGCTGCAGATTGTTCCGTAAGCCTTACGACAGGCGGGCGCATTGGATCAAGGAGTGGTGGGTCAGGCTTTTCGGTGCGGTGAGGGTTAATAGTTTCCCCTTTTCGAAAATTTATAAAATCAAAAAACATAAATGTACTTATATGGATTCGCTTTATGCGTTTATTTTATTTTATTATTATTATTGTCACTTCAACACTCTGGTCTCATTCGTGTCTTGTCCGGGGTGAGATTTGAGCTCATGACTTTGGCGTGAGAATACTTAGAATACCTCTGTGGATCACCAACGGCGTTTTACAAATCATTAACAATTTGTTATCAACGTTGCTGTGGTGGTGGATTTGTGATGAGTTGTTATGAGTTATGAATACTGTTAAGATAGCATAAAAGAACAGCAACGATAAATCTATGTAGATAATTGAAAAATAGCACATCCCATGAGGCTATCGTAGAAGAACCTTACTTTCTTGGAAACTTTTATCTAGGAAACCTCGGTAACCCAACTTTTGATACTTTTAGCAACAGTGGAATGCCAAATTCCTCTAGCATGTGTGCTTTCCAATAATACAATCGTCACTACACAAATCTTTGAAATGACGGCCAGAGATGTTTGTGCTGTTACAATCGATGTTACCGTTGGAAACTAAATAGGCAATACGTTTACTGGTTCAGTGAAAGAGTGTTACGTTTACATAAGGTTCTAGTTTCTCACGTTCCCTAGAGCTCGTGGGAATAACCAAGGTTTGGCATTACTACCGAAAGTGTTAGATGAGTCCAGAAAATTTACCACTTTCGGAAGTGAGTCTATCCTTGAGCGATTTAACATTTTCCCTACTGAACTCAAGCTTTTCAGAAGTGATTAATTATTTTATGGGCTGAATACACGGATCCAGTGTTTCCATTTCTTTTCAAAATGATTCAAAACTTTTCCAAAGTTCAATACTGTTTTAAGTGATTCTGTATATGCTAAGCTTTTCTGAAATGATTCAGTAATGTCTAAAGTAATCCAAAGATTTTCTCAAGTTATTCAGTACTTTCCGAAGTGATTCTTAACATTTCTAAAGTGATTCAAACTTTTCCAATGTAATTCAGTACAAAAAGATAGATTTTGAAAACATAGCTACACTCTCTACAACTCGATATTTAAGGGACCATCGAGTTATAGAATTATCTAGTTATAGAATAACAATCCCATACAAATTCGCTATCGCAGTAGCCACGACATTATTTTTTATCTCGAGCTAGTGGACATCGAATTGTGGAGAGTTGACTGCACTTCATATATGTTGCCAAAATCGAGGCCGAGGCGAAGCGTCACAACGATAAGAATCAATACTCCCTTAAGTCAATTGTGTTGAAAAGCCATTGATAAATTCTTGGAAGTGCAGAAGATTTCTCGGTTTTCAACAAAGCGAGAATCACGTCAAGACATTCCTATCCATTGCCTAATTGACCTACATTTGAATGCGGCCGGCGTTGTTATTGCCTATTGCAAAATAAGAGATCACCATGCATTGTTTGTACATAGATGCTCTGTGTAATACAGGTGATCTAGCAATATCGGAGTAGCAACCGCGAGCGGTTAATCATTCTCATACTCAATTATGTCTGTACTATCCAACGTGATTCAATACTTTTCCAACTGATTCCGAGATTTTCGAGTGTGTTCGTACTTTCTACGATTTCGAACAAAATTTAAAGATTCTTTGCTCCCCAAAGTGATTCCAATTTTTCTGAAGTGGTTGCAAATTTTCAGAAGGAATTAAAAACTTGCCTGAAGTGATTCAGTTATTACAAAATTATTCAGTAATTGAGGAAGTGATTGCAAACTCGAGAGAATTGATACTGTACGTTCCGAAGTATTGTAAAGTGATTCAGTTCATTCCGAAATCAATCAGTTCTTATGGAAGCGATTACAAACTTTTTTGAAATAATAAGTATTTTACAAAGAGATTATGAAATTTTTAGAAAAGTTCGGAAGTTCTTCGGATAGTATTGGCTTATCCGAAAAATTTCAGAATTTGTCTGAAGTGATTCCGAACATTCCTGAAGTGAGTTAATTGTTTTCTAAGTGTTTCCTAACATTTCTGAAGTAATTCAGTGCATTCCTTACTGATTCAATTATTTTTGAAGTGATTTTGTTCTTGAGGAAATGATTACAAACATTCTGGGATGATTCAATACTTTCGTCTCGCTCCGAACGATGGTTTGGCAAAAAATGTAAATTTGCCACCGCTTTTTCTGCTAAAACACATAAGTATTGCAGTAAAAGCTCGAAAAAAAATCTGTCAACGCCAAAGGAAACGAAAGAATGCTTTTGGGTAAAAATGATTTTCTTGCAAGATATGATTGCGGGTTTTGCAAGATAAGATTGCGAAAATCGCATGATATGGCATGTTGCATTTTTCGTAACATTTTTATAATGTTGGGTGCGCCAAGAGCACTAGTCATTTATATTAAACATTTTGAATATACATCAGACCTTACAAACATTGGTATATACAGTGTTCAGTTGTATACAGCCAAAATTGTGAAATAACGTGCCTATGGTTACTCGGGTAGCCATTTAAGTTTAACATTTATTTTTTGAATTTTCGCTTAACGTGGGTGCCAGCACCTTAACATTTTACGATTTTGATAAAAAAAAATCTGAACATTTTTATCAAGGGGGGCAGCCATTTTTAAATAATTTGGTTGTTATTTCAATTATTACCTGACCTTGCCTACCAAGGGCGCATGTCATTTCAAATTTTACATTTTTCCTCATTATTTATGCCGGGGAAGCAAACCATTTATATTTAACCCATTTTCAAATTTCGCTCGAATATGTTTACCATGGGCGCTGGCCATTTGAAGTTTTCCACATTTTTTCAATTTTCCCCAGAACTTAACAACCAAGGGTGCTAGCTTTTTAAAATTTATAAATTTTATTTTTATTTTTCCCTAAACAAGTATCTCACAGGCACTAGCCACTTTAAATTAAACGATTTTAATAACTTTTTACATGAACATGTTTACGAGCCATTTTAAATTTTACATATTTTTCAATTTTACCCTTAAGTTGTCTACCAGGGGCGCAAGCCATTTCCAATTTAATGATTTTTTATCCTTTATCATGTATATCATGGTGCAAGCTATTCCAAATTCACAATTTTTCAATATTTCCCAGATTTTAGATTTTTGTCAACTTTAACCTGTTTCAAAGGGGCGCTAGTCATTTCAAATTGTTCATCATTTCCATGAACTTTTCTACCAGAGGTGCTAGTTATTTTAATTTTTTTTTTCAACGTTTCCCTGATCATGTTTACTAGCAGGGGCGCAAATAATTTAGATTTTTTTTCTTCAATTAATCCCTAATCTTGTCTACCAAGGGCGCCTACCATTTCAAATTTTACATATTTTACTTTTTTCTCTGATTCTGTTTCCAAATTTAACGTATTTTTATTGAATTTTTCCCCGACTACAGGAGCCGCTAGCAATTTGACTTTTTTTTTCTTTCTTTGAACGTGCATATCGATTTTGATCACTTTTCCGCTGAAGATGTTAACCGAGTCATTTAAAATTTTACCCCTTTTTTCAATTGTTCTCTGAACTTGGTTACCAGGGGTGCTTGCCATTTAAAATTTAAATTTTTTCTTTAAATTTTCCCTGAACATGAATCCGCTTCAAATTAAACGATTTTAATCATGTTTTACCTTAACATGTTTACTAGGGGCGCAAGCCATTTCAAATATAACTTTGTTTTTAAATTTTTTTCCAAACTTGTTAACATAGAATATTTTTTTAAATTCTTCCTGAACGTGTATATAAGGGGCGCTTGTCATTAAAAATTTTAAGATCAATGTTTCCCTGAACATGTACTGTAATTTTTTTTTTTTTTTTTATTTATCCCTGATCAAGTTTACCAAAAGCGTAAGTTCAAATTTTACATATTTTTCAATTTTTTTCTGATGTTGTCTACCAGAGACACAAGCCATTTTTAATTTCACGATTTTTTAACCCTTATCATTTGTATTAGAGGCGCTATTTCAAATTCAAATTTTTTTTTATTCTTCCCTGATTTAAGATTTTTTTTCAAACTTAACCTGTACTTGTCTACCAGTGCACACTGGGCCAGAAAAGCAATCTAGCGGAGCAAAATTAATATCTCTGAAACGAAACATTTCCGCTACTTGGTGTCTTGGGTAAAGTTTCTCATCATAATAATGACCATCTATTGACATAAACAAATAGTTCAAAACTCTTCCGCAAATATGGCGCCACAATCTAACTTCTTTTGCTGACGCTGGTTTGCCTTGACAAAATAAACAACTCTTTTGAAGACATAAAATTTCCACAGCCTACTGGTTCCGAGTTATATGGAGTTAAAGAAAAAAAATGTCGAAAATATGTTTTTTTCTTTCTGTTTCAGTTTTGTTTGCTTACAACCAGAAAATGTTATATTTTCTCTTATTCAAATGCATTAAATAAATAACTTTTGTGGAGAAACCTACTGGTTTAAGATTCAAATTTTAAGGATATTGTAGAAAAACCGAAAAAACAACAATTTTTGAACTTTAATATCTCCCAAAGCGCAAAAAATCGCAACCTGACATTTTCAGCAAAAATTTAGCAATACTCTATAAACAAAATATCAAAATTTGAGAGAGGTATATTTTGGTGTTTTTGGGATTTTATCATTTTAGTGGAGCATGTATTATTTCTATTGAATTTTTTTAATGCATTGAAATGGCGTTTTGAAGACTTGACTTCATCAGCAAAGTTGTTTATCTTGATAAAATAAACAACCCTTCTGAAGAGGTCAAAACTCCACAACCTACTGTTTTCGATTTATATGTATTTAAACAATATATTTAAAATTAATACACTTATTTTCACATTTTTTCTGTAATTCCATATAACGCCATCGCATTCGATCAGCCAGAGTGTTATAAACTGGTAGTTTGAATCCTTAGGGTTTGAAGTTTGAAATCTAAGCGTGGTGTGCCATTGTAATGTTAGGATCGAGGAAAAGGTCAAAAAGCAAAAATATTTGTACTAACCTGACATTGCGCCACTGCCAACTGCTTTGCATTTTTGTTTTCTTTTTCTTTATAGAAAATTTACGTATACACACATTTTTTTCACACATCATCGCACAAAGATGAACTGCAAACCTGCAAAACATCTTTCTTTTTTTTTTTTGTTGTGAATCTATCTTTTTCATGATTAGATTGAAAATATATTTTTACATGCTAATTTGGCCACACTTCACCAGCCTCGTAATCTGCAAAGGGTCCGCAGGTCGCCTTCTACTTGGTCGATCCACCTTGCCCGCTGCGCGCCTTTTCTTCTTGTTCCTGTTGGGTTGCTTTCTAGAACCATTTTCACTGGGCCGTCGTGCGGCATTCTTACGACGTGCCCAGCCCACCGTAGTCGCCCAAATTTTTGCAATGTGGACAATGAATGGTTCTTCCAGCATATGGTGCAATTCGATGTTCATTCGCCTCCTCCACGTTCCGCCATCCATCTACACTCCACCGTAGATGGCTTGCAACACCTTTCGTTCTAAAACACCAAAGGTTCCTCCACGAGAATAGTTCAGGTCTCGTGGCCGTAGAAGACCACCGGTATAATCAGCGTCTTGTACATGGTCAACTTCGTACGGCGGCGAATTTTATTCGACCGGAGCGTCCTCCGGAGTCCAAAGTAGGCACGACACCCTGCCATAATGCGTCTTTGAATTTCTCTGCTGGTATCATTTTCGGCGGTCACCAGTGAGCCCAAATACACGAACTCATCGATCACCTCGATTTCGTCACCGCCAATCTGAACTCGGGGTGGGAGGCTACATGAATTTTGTCTTTGATGCGTTGATGGCAAGTCCAATCCTCCAAGCTTCAGCCTTCAGTCTGATGTACGTTTCCGCCATCGTCTCAAATTTCCGTGCCATGATGTCGATGTCATCGGCGTAGCCAAGAAGCTAGATGGAATTCCTGAAGATCGTGCCACTCGTGTCTATCCCTGCTCTTCTGATCACACCTTCTAACGCGATGTTGAATAGCAGACACGAAAGTCCATCACCTTCCGTAACCCCCTTCGAGATTCAAAGGGACTCGAGAGTGTCCCCGATACTCAAACAACGCACATCACTCGATCCATCGTTGCCTTGACCAATCGCGTCAGTTTATCCGGAAATCCGTACATAATCTGCCATAGCTGATTTCGATCGATTGTTTCGTATGCGGATTTGAAATCGATGAACAAATCATGTGTGGGCACGTTGCATTCGCGGCATTTATGCAGAACCAGACGAATCGCAAAAATTTGGTCCGTGGTAGCGCGGGCACCCACTAATCACACCTGGTCCACGAACTCTTGCAAATGGTGACAGGCGGTGGCATAGAATTTGGGAGAGTACCTTGTAGGCGGCGCTCAGCAGTGTCATCGCGCGGTAGTTGCAGCAATCCAAGTTTTCGCCCTTTTTATAGATTGGGCATGCGACACCTTCCATCGACTCATCCGGTAATATCTCCTCCTCCCAAATCTTGGCAATTACCCAGTGCAGCGCTCTAGCCAGTGCTTCACCACCGTATTTTAATAGCTCACTTGGTAGTTGATCTACACCAGTTGCTTTGTTGTTCTTCAGCTGACCGATCTCATCCTCAACTTCTTGAAGATCAGGGGCAGCTAGCCTGTCGTCTTCTGCGCGCGTTCCAAGGTCTGTTGCCATGCCACCTTCGTTTTCTGCTGCATCACCGTTAAGGTGCTCGTCATAGTACTGCTTCCACCTCTCAATCACCTCACACTCGTTTGTGAGAATGTTACCGTCCAAGTCCTTGCACATATCGGCTTGCGGCACGTAGCCTTTGCGCGATCTATTTAGCTTCTCGTAGAACTTTCGTGTGTCGTTACAGATCTTCCATCGCCTCGCGATCTCGGTCTCCCTGCTGACGCTTCTTCCTTCGGAAAACCGATTTTTGTGTGTTCCGCGCTTGTCTGTATCGCTCCACATTTAATCTCGTGCGGTGTTGCAGCATTCTCGCCCGTGCTGCTTTCTTCTCCTCTACTAACAGTCCGGGATCCCAGTACCTAGTGCCGTTGCAGCAGTACTGCCTATGGCGGAACGGATGTCCCTTCAGCCATCTTCAAGTGAAGCTGCGCCAAGCTGCTCTTCCGTGGGTAGTGTGACTTCCAGCTGCTGCGCGCATTCCTGGGCAACTGCGGCGTCCCGTAATTTCTCGATGTTGGGTCGAGGCGTTCGACATCGACTGGTGTTTTGCACCGTAGAGAGTTTTGAGCGCATGCATACTGCAACTAGGTAGTGGTCCGAATCTATGTTCACACTGCGGTACGTGCGGACGTTGATAATGTCGGAGAAGAATTTCCCGTCGATTAGAACGTGATCGGTTTGGTTTTCTGTGTGTTGTTCAGGTGATCTCCAGGTGGCCTTGTGGATATCCTTGCGGAGGAAAACGGCACTTCGAACTACCATACCCCGAGAGGATGCAATCTTCACGCATCGTTGGCCGTTGTCGTTCGATACGGCATGCAGGCTGTTTTGGCCCGATCGCCGGTCTATACATTGCCTGCCGTCCTACCTGAACGTTCATGCCACCGATGACGATTTTGTCGTTCCGTTGCGAACAGCCGTCGTACACCTGCTCCAGCTGAGCATAGAACGCTTCTTTCTCGTCGTCGGGTCTCTCTTCGTGTGGGCAGTGCACGTTGCACATCCTCGCGTTGATCGGCTGCCAAACAATCACACGTTGGCACATCTTACCCAGTACTACAAAGCCGGTTCCCAGCTCGTTGGTGGTGCCACAGCTCTGGTAGAAAGTAGCCACTCGATGCCTACTTTTCGATACCTTTTGTCCTGTCCAGCAAAGTTCCTGCAGTGCTACGACTTCGAATTTGCATGGTTGAAGTTCCGCATAGATTAACCTACCGCAGCCCGGGAAGCCGAGCGATTAGCAGTTCCATGTTCCGAGTTTCCAATCGTAGTCTTTATTTCGTCGCATAGGTCTGTGCCGATTGTTCCGATCCGTATTTCTTTCTTCAGTATCTGCAACTTTGTTTTTTTTTCAGGGCGGCTTGTTGGGTCTGCCCCAACCCCCGTCTCGCCGGGGGACCATCGTGCACAGCTCTGTTTAGAGTCACATGCTGGCACCAGGACGGTAATCAGCCGCTCCTAGCATGGAATTTTTTTGGACCATCCTAGCATGGAAATGGTCATCATGATTAGACAATAAAAATAAATACATATCGTATATTTTGCGATAATTCTGAAAAAACATTGCTATGGAATGGCTGTTTATAAGACTGATGGAGATTGACTTTTTGTTCATTGTCTTCTAGCCTTTTTCCATATTGCACTGTTAACAAATTCTATCGTTATTCCTATGGGAAATTTTCTCAACTACAACTTTGTAGAGCATCGCTTTTCTGGTGTCGAATTAAATAGTTATTGATAGTTTAATAGTTTAATAACCTTCAGGCATGATAAAGCAGCTGTCCTCTATTCTATGCGCCAGAAACACCAATGTTCCCTGCTGAACAGTTGTTTGAGCATAATCATAAGACATTAGTGACTTGAATCGTTAATAACTTGTGTTCCTTACCTTTGATCGAACAGTGGCCTCCAACAAAGTTGTAGCTATTATTTTTTAAAGCAGGATGAACTGGTGAATAAATATGAACAACAATTTTGGATTTCCCATAGTAATTTATATATAAATTTCTAATGGTTTGTGTCAAGTCAGTTTCTTACTAAATGAGTTCAAATTTTAGAGAGGCTAACCAGGACCCGATTTGGAACCGTTTGAGCACTGTGGAGCAAAAATTTCAAATTTCGCATCAGCCTACTGTTTATCAATAATTTTAAAACAACCCTGTTTTTAAAAACGGCCAAAAGAAGAGCATTTTAAGCTGAAAAAGTTCACAGAAAATACTTACCTCTAAAACATAACTATAACTTTGTTAAAGAACAGGCGTCTTTCCTTTCAAAAATAAAAATATAAGTTGATGTATATCAATAATTGGATTACAACCCTAATTTAAAAACAGTCAAAAGAAGGAACTTTTTATGCTTTATGCAGATCACAAAACTTCTGGTTTAGTCGAAGAATCCTTTCAAATTAGTTCTGATGAACTCCAGACTCGAGGTGAAACATAAGGAAAATTCTAAGGTAGTTCTGAGTATAATTACAAGGTTTTTTTTCTTTGAATCCTGAGTAGGATATAAAGAAAATTTACTAGAAAATTCTGTGGAGCATTCCGAGGGCATTTCATAGAGAATTCAAAGAGAGTTTGGACTAAAACTGCAAAGTTATTTGGAGCTGACTCTTTTAAGAGATTTGTAAGGAGAACGGAAAGTGAATTCTTAGGAGAACTCGAAGGTACTTGTAAGTATTATTCCTAGAGAAGAAGGAGAATGCACTGGGAATTCTGAAAAGAATTTATTGAATTTTCTGAGGATATTTCGAAAAGCACCATAGAAGTATTTCAAAGAAGGTTTGAGGAAATTTTCAAGGAACTTTGCATCGTAGTTTTTAGGTAAATTTCAAAAGAATATTATGAAGAATTTCAAGGTTGTTCCTGTAATCAACTTTAGAGAATTCATCGAAAAGATCTTAGAAAATTCTGCGGACTATTTCAAGGAGTTCACATTAAAAAAAACTACAAAAACCTGTTTTTTTTATGAAGTCCTAGAAAAACCTGGGAAACTCGAGGAATTTTATTTAGCTAAATGAGTGGATTGGGGCGTTCTTCAATATGCAGAAATTTAAGTTCTTTGTTCAATACGTCCACGACCACTGTCAAAAGTCAACTCTGGTTCTCTAAAACTTAAAATAAATGTACTTGGTCATTTGTCTTGATATTGTGTACTTGATGGTAAAGTATGTGTTTGAAACATAAAAGCTTTTAATTTCGCTTCGAGAGCCGCAATCGTGAGCGTTCTGGCAAAGCCGACGTTTACGATTAATTAAATTGCTAATTGTGTCTCACTGGATGCAAAATTTACAGGTTTATGAATCAAACATATGCTGTACTATATTTTCTTGTAATTTGCAAAATGTAAGTACAAAATTTCATCATTACGCCTCATGATTTAATGATTCCAACAAAATAAAACATTGTTTAGCGAAGTGAGGGGAAGCATCCATTGTAATAAGACAAATATACGCTTGTAATTATTTAGCTGACTTAATAGCACCAATTGCTCCAATATAATTCCAATCTGATTTTTAATTTACACAATATTTGTCCAACTGTTTCAAATATTAACACTACATTGAATAAACACCTCGATTTTTTTTTGATTTTAACACAATAGATCTCTCAATACGATTCACAAAGGAACTTCCATGTGTGTCAGTTGTTTGTCCATAAGAAATGGATGTTATTTTGGACACACGAAATTAAAACCAACAACAAACAATCATGCGATGGCAAAACGCTTGACATGCTAGACTGGAGATAGATAAATTCTCCTCTTCTCAACGGAGAGCTCATATTTCGTTCCATTTCACCTTAACTTGTATTTTTAGAAGTTTATCAGTTGTCGGATTTCTCGACGTAATTTGTGTAGACGCCAGTGCCAAACATATCGAATGCGATTGCAACTTGCAGCACCAGCTGATTTCCATCGATACTAAGTTGTAGAACCAGGAACTGTTGTGAACCCATTAGCCCCGTATAAGCAAGCAACCCATGCCCCGAAGTAGAATTAGCCTTTCGCTCATAAACATACATATACATTAGAGTCTAACGAAGCATTTTTTTTTATATCCATTTCCTCATTTTATAGTGCACCCCCTTGCCGCTCACTCATTTGCTCGCTCGCTCGCTCGTACAATTCTCAATGTTTCTCTCTTTCTCCGTTTCCCTATTTCCCAACAGATTCGAGCACAAATTAGCTAGAATATGTACATTTCATGTTCCAGACACAGCAGCTAGCACGTGTGACCTCCCACCCACCGCCCGCCAGGCCACCCCAGAGAGTAGGAACCGGTTCGACAACGGACTCTTTGTTATTGTCTATACTCATATAGTGCAACAAACGGCAGCCCAGCTCTTGAACTCCGGATCCAAACAATCTGCAACCCGATTGGATTGGGTGGTGGTAGTGTTGAGCCGCAGAGAACGACAACCACGGCGGCGGCGTCGTAGAGAGAGAGAGAGCGAGTGAATCAAGAATCCAAACCAGTTGTAGTAGCAGCATACTCGCACTCACGTAGCTACAGCGCGCTCGGGCTTGGACAGACGACACAGTCGCTTTTTAGTCAGCCCCCAGCCGTTAGCGGAGTCGTGTGTGCACGGCTGATTAGTAGTGTCGTCCACCGCCCCGTTCCCGAGATAGGACCAAGTTTTCTTTAGTCGCAGCGTGACGGTCGGACGTGATACGATTTTTTCGGTGAAGACTTTGAGTCCTCGCGCGTAGAACCGTACGGCAGCGTGTCCGGAGAATTTTCGCGTAGTGGTTAAATCAGATTTTTCTTCAAGAGGAAGAAGGAAAGGTAATCAATTAACCCCACTGGAGAAGATAAAATGTGAAAAATAAGCTCCGGTAATCAATAGCTGCAAGAAAGTGTATAGAATCAGTGAAGAATACCAAGAAGCATAGAGCATAAAAGCACCGTTGCAGATGCTAATGTGAAGAGGAAAGCATTAAGAGTTTTCTGAGAAAAGCAAGAGACTGAGAAAGCGAGTCCAAATCAAATTGCATCGCTGCTCGTGTATGTGCAACATCCAAGGTGTTTGATAAGTCTCCGCAGATAGCGTTCAAAGTGTAGCTAGTAAATATTGTGTAGAAGCATTTGAATGCAGTGTTGTGGGTGGAATTGCTACGAGTAAATTACACAAGAAGATTTTCCATCGTCAGCACCGTTGTTAAGCAGAAAAAAAAGTAGAAGAAAATTAAATGTGCTCAATTTGCTGCGTAATCTGTGGCATACATAACTTCGGCTACCTACAGCATCTTCCCGTGTGGTAGACTAATCAGCGAAGCCAAGCCTCGGTTTAGAGATTCTACAGCACTTAGGTTTGAGACTGCACCCTAGTTTAGGCAAGCTAGTACCATTATTGTAGAAGACAGAACCAGCCTTCCCACGTATTAAGCCGTAAAGCTGCAATCATGTTGGATCGTGGACCAGTAAGTATTGCTTGGGTTGTAGAATGTGCCTTTTTAAAACTAGCACACACGTGCAGGGTCTTGGCAGTTGGATCGTTGGTAGGTTGGAGGTGATTTGCATTGCTATGCGCTCTGCTGTCGGGTTTGAATTGATCGGATGTTGTGTAACTCCAGTGGATTATTTATCAAGTGAGTCAGATGTAAGATGTTTGCAATGCAATTGATACAGAATGGTTTTTATTTGAGGTTGATCAGGTGATTGGTGAAGGGTTTGGTTTAGTTTTATGATTGCAATGTAAAGAAGGAAGCGTCAGAACGAATCATTGGAACGGTTTTTGATTTTCAGCAATTTGGGATACATCAATGAAGTGAAGGTCATCAAAACCAAATGATTAACTCACCAAGTTAACCAATGAGGTCTCGATCAAAGAAATGTCTGAAGTTGAGGCATATGTTTCCTTAAGTTAAAACATAAAACTTCTGTAGTTATCATAAACGGATTTCAATGTTGTCTTATTAGGCCTCCAAAAATCACACACCCGATAGCAGAATCAGTAAAAGTGACGCTGTATACGCTGGATTCGATTCCCGTTCCGATTCAAATATGTTCTGGGCTGGTAAATTACTTGACTTGAAGGCAGACGACATAATATACGATTGCAAAAACGTTTCCGGATTGGAAAGCTCTTAATCAAGTGGAAGAGCTCAAAGAACATTTAGTAGAAGGTAGGGAAAGACCTCTGTTTTCAACCCGTATGTCCTCTTAACAAGAAGGTTACTGTCCCGGAAAAAAGAACGTTTCTCTAAACATATTGAAAAATTGAAAAAAAATCAACCTTTAGGTTTTCTTTTGAGTACGACTTTGTTTCATGACGAGACAGAAAAAATGTTTGGGATGTATTTTTTGTTTTCAAGAATCTTGGAAAACACTGATTTTCACAGATATGTTATATCGTTTTCCAAAATTGTTATGCCCCTACACCCAGCCTTGTAATTTCCTCAAACATTGAGCGCAAAGAGCAAACTTTACAGTTTATCAAACTGAGGAGAACCATTGAACAGCTTTATGAAAATACATTCGAAATACAAAAATACAAAACGAAACGGAGAAATAGTGGTGTGCTTGGATAAAGTGTTCCTTTCCTCAATGTCCTCTTTTTTTTCCTTGATTTGTTTTCCGTCGATCTTGTTTTCCGTGCTGAGCACCAATGGTACTGAAGCCAGGGAGGCAGCTCCCACATCTGGCCCCTACCACCTATCGACTCATCAACTCATGAACCGGGGTCCAACGGCTTTACTTCCCTTGCTACTTTTCTACGTCTTTCGTCACCAGAAGTAAATTCAAAAGCATCTCATTTAAAGAGCACATTAGCGGCGTCGGTGATGTAGTGGTAAGCGTGGTTCTCTCTCACCTCAGCAGGCCTGGGTTCAATCCCAGTCGGCGTCTCCGTGATGTTCTGAGGTATAACATCTCTGATCACGCCTTCCTTCGGAAGGGAAGTGAAGCCATTGCACAGTGGGAAAAAATCGACATAAAAGGAGCAAAATTCATTATCTCTGATCAGCACTGATTTAACCATTGCAAATATAATTATTCTTATGGGAAAAAGTCTCAGAAATCCAATGGAAATTTCTGTGCAGAATTGGGCAAGTTGGGGTTTTTGGAGCATTTTACTCAAATTTCTTAAAATTTTGTATAAATGACTAAAAAATACCTCATTGTGGTTTTTATACGTTATGAAATATTGCCACTCTTGTGGAAAAACGTCTGGAGAATCAATTAAAAGTGGTTTGCAGACTATGCATTTTTGCCAATTTTACCCCTATTACCTTATTTTCGATATTTTTTAAAAGACAGTAGTCAGTGATAAGAAAACCTGTCCAATGATAGTCCTTCTTGAAGGAAAACACCTTAGGGATCCAAAAAATTACGTTCCAGATTACATCGGAAGGTAAGCTAATGCATGGAGCCATTTTTTCCTAATTCTCCCCTATTTATGAAGTTAATAAGTAGTGTTTCACGGTTATACGCGTTAGTGCGTGTCATACTATACCCTCGTGTACTGTATTACTGTAAAAATGACTGAGGAATCGAATGGTGGTGGTTTCATCTTGAGAAAATGTCAGTAAATTACCCATTTTGCCCAATTTCCCCCTTTTACTGGAGAAAATAAGTCATGATATACTTTTATAAGAATTTAGACCTGTTATTTTGATCGATCGAGCACTTTTCCTCTGTAAAAATGTGTGAGGAATGTAATGGTGATGGTTTCATTTTGTGCTGACATCAGCTTATTACCCATTTTTTCCGATTATCACCTTTAATTTAATAAATCAAGTAGTATTAGAATTCACGCATGTAATATTGAAAACTCGTTTATTATATCATTGTAAATATATTTAAAAAATCAAAAAATGCTTGTCTCATCTTGCGCAGACTTTAGTTAACTAAACATTTTGCCCAATTCTCCCCTTTTATTGAAGAACCCTCAAGTACTGTCCTACTGAACACATCTAATGGTGATAATCCCATCTTAAGTTACATCAAATACCGTAGAAATATCATTCAATAACTTATGTATCACATAAAATTAATTATTTCATAAGTTTCACAATCCGTGTTTCGTGTGTAAGGAAACAAAAACAATGAATAAACTTTCTAAAAAAAAATCATCATTTCTATGAACCAGTAAATAGAAAGATATTGGATTTGATGAAAAATAAGGAAAAATATTAACCCTGTTGATCAAATCGATTCTGTTTACGATGCGTGTAACGTGAAATCATATATTCATGGATTAGTCAAGGTTAAGACGTGACAGTTTATCTTTTTTACAGTGACAGGGTTAGGATGCAGGAAGTTGATATAAAACTCGATTTCTTTCCATATAATTTTTCTTAAATCATAAGATCAAAGAACTTGTTTAGGGCTTTCTACACCAAACTTATATTTAGTAACATCTCAAATACTTATTCTTCATCGTGACTGTCACTATAGTTATCATATTCATCAGAATCGTCATCATTGTTACAAGGTTCGCATTGAGGATTCATGAAATATTCTCTCATTTTTTGACTGAATGTTTCGTCAGAAGATCTTCTTCGCTTAGAACTGTGTGCCATAACTAATGTTCCAATCTTGGGGTCTGAACGAGCCAATGCAGACTTAATCAAATCTGACAAATTGGCCTCTGGAGAAGTTTTTCGAGCAAGATGAGGACGAATATATTTATAATTTTTGTGGCAAGATTCACCAGCTAGTAGACATCGATGTGTGGAGAGTTGACGGTAGTCTGAGAATAGCAATATTTTTAATTTATCTTTATTCGTTTTTGAACTGGGAGAAATGATTGAGCATAATTAAGAGAACTGAACATAATTCAAATTATCAAAGATTACCTATACAACGACATATTATGCTGAACAATATTAAACTAATAGCAAAACCAAATGAGAACAAAGAAAAAGAAAGGGGTTCATAGTAGAATACTCGTTAGGAGCAAAAAAGGGAGAGTTGGCCATTTAAATACACTCTTGCCAGTTTTCACCAAAGATGAAGAGCCCTTCTGGCTAACCTTTTGCCCTGTATTAGCAATTGTAAACCACATAACAAATCACAAATAAAGAAGAATTTTACTACTACTACTACACTCTTGCCAGCTACGCACATTTCTGGACTGATTTGAGATTAGGGCACATCTGGTTATGTCTCGCAAAAAAAAAGCTCACCCTCGAAAACTAACAACACAAACAGAAGGCGAACGATGCCTCTGCCTGTTGGTATAGTAAGTTTGCGAAATTGAGATGTTATTTATGATAAGTCGGTATTGAAGCTATTGTTTACAAAAGTTGATGCACCCTAATCTCAAATCAGGTTAGATTTACGCATTTCGCCTGATGCAAACTACTACCTGAAAAACGCTATCAAGCCACTTCACATTTCGCTCAAAGAAACGCTTCTTGCCATGAGCATTAGCCCAGCGACGATTGAACTGACTAATCCAGTTTTTTACATCCAATACAACAGACGCAGGAGCTTTTGATAGTTCATTAGATGCAAATTCCACAAGGTGGTCAGTATTTCGTCCTGACACGAAATACTTCTCCGCAATTTTTCTATTGAACAACATTTTTCTCAGCAAGAATTCAAGAGACACTTTTTAAACCACGATATTATTACTTTCAACAGGGAGTTGTCACTGTTTTGCTTTTGATGCTTTAGCACCAAGGCATGCATGTATGCGATGAACGTCCAAGAGAAATGGATTCCACTCAACGTTCAAGTGAGTTGATAGCGAATAGAGAAACTCGCACATCGACTAACTCACTGGATGTTCAGTTTGCAGTACAAGTAAGTTGAACGCAAAATTGAATTGTCCAAACTAGGATTAAAACTACACTAACAACTCTAAAACTAAAACTGAGGCTGTTGGTTATTTTGGTAATTTCAGAGCTGTTTTGTTTTTCGGTCTTTGAGGTATCTTAAATGGATACACGGATTTTAGTAAGGGTAATCTAGTACGAGTTTGCACAACGTGGTTATTACTTTTTGTTTCTGTGATAAAATAAGTATTATGGTTTTGCGTGAAGAGATGTTTGTGTCAACGCGAATTATTCAAAAATGTGTTCCATTCCCTTTAGGCTTTATAACCCTTGCTTTGAAGAAATATTAATACATTTGTAATGTTTGCCGTTGTGGTGAATGCTAGATGTACAATTGTTATATATTAAAAACGAATAGCATTATCTTATAATGCCGATAAAATTGATAGGTAGGAGAAATAAAATTATTGGCCAGTAGCCAAGATCAAGAACAAAAAAAATCGCTTTTAAAAAAAGCGTATAGTTTTGATGAACAGAAGTGTAGGTAAATTTATTGAGAAAAAAGTAAGTAGATTATGACTTGATTGACAAAAAATAACTTAATAAATATTCTATTTACTGGTTCATAGAAAAAGATAAGCGGTAAGGAATCTACTCTGTAAGGAATTATCTACTAGGATCAGTTGAAACGGAAATGAATTGGAAAGAAGCTGATATTTAGAACGTTGATTGATTGTTTTTGTTTCCTCACACACGAAACACGGATTGTGCAACTTATGAAATAAATTATTTTATGTGATACATAAAGTTATTGAATGATATTTGTACGGTATTTGAGGTTCACTTAAGATGGGATTATCACCATTAGATGTTTTCAGTAGGACAGTACTTGAGGGCAGGCATGGAAAATCATTTACATTCATTTCATACAATCATTTACATTCATTTGCCTCTAACTTTTTCCATCAACAGCATTTCGCAAAATGATGTATAGAACTTTAGTAGGTTTAGTTATTAGCTATATATTTTGCCTATAACTCAAATCTGTATCTCTTATGCATCACGAATCAGAGCGGGCAGAACTTGTTACTGTTTTTCAGTGAATGTAAAATACATTCACTGAAAAACAGTAGTGGCTTCTGTTTACTCTGGTTCGTCATACATCAGAGATACGGATTTGAGTTGTTAACAAAAGTTGTAGTTTATAACAAAACCTACAAAAGCTAGGGGCAAATGAATGTAAATGAATGCACGAAATGAATGCAAATGATTTTCCATGCTTGCTTAAGGGTTCTTCAATAAAAGGGGAGAATTGGGCAAAATGTTTAGTTATCCAAAGTCTGCGCAAGATGAGACAAGCATTTTTTGATTCTTTAAATATTATACATTAATTATATATCATCATCATACATCAATTATACAAAATTTTAAGAAATTTGAGTAAAATGCTCCAAAAACCCCAACTTGCCCTATTCTGCACAGGACAAAACCATTTCCATTGAATTCCTGAGACTTTTTCCCATAAGAATGTATATATTTGCAAAGGTTAAATCAGCGCTGATCAGAGATAATGAATTTTGCTCCTTTTATGTCGATTTTTTCCCACTGTGCATTGGTCCCCGGTTTATGAGTTGATGGGTCAATAGGTAGGGTCCAGGGAGCTGCCTTCCTGGCGTCGGTAGCATTGGTGCTCAGCACGGAAAACAAGATCAACGGTAAACAAATCAAAGAAAAAAAAAAAACTTTTTTTCCTTGCTTTGTTTTTCGTCGATCTGTTTTCCAATTCTTCCGACACCAGGGAGGCAGCTCCCACATCTGGACCCTACCTATCGACTCATCAACTCATAGACCGGGGATGAACGGTTTTACTTCCCTTCCAAAGGAAGGTGTGATCAGAGATTTTATGCCTCAGAAAATCCCGGCGACGGTTTTTGGGATGAGAGGCAATCACAAATTCTTTTAAATTCCAAAACATTCTGCAACTTTCAGAAATCCTTGGAGCACTAAGATGTTGTGCAGCGAAGAGCTTTCCAAATGTTGACAACCACAAGAACTATAGACGAACAATCTCTCAACAATCATGGTTCAAGTATGGAGTCACCTCCCTGGAGTCGGTGGCTTGCACTCACATATGGATAAGATACTGATGTAAAATAAACAAGAATAAACGAACTCTAGCACACTCCAAAAGTTGCTGGAATATCAGCAATCATTTAAAACTCCTTAGAACTGCAAGATACACCAATAATTTGAGAACATCCTAAATATATCGTTACTTACTAAATTTCAAAATTTATAGAAATTCAGCAACCTCAGGAACTCTTTGGAACTCCATGAAATTGTATTACTCTGAGAATATGCTTCATCCCAGCACTAGGAGAAGAGTAGGATTGCCAGAACCAAAGGGACAAATTCATATAAAACATATTCCCCACCAGTTATGGCAAGTCGATGCTGTTAAATCAGTTCGTAGTCTCTTATTATTAGTCACCAATGGACCATCCATTCACGGCAATCGAATGTGCAGGAAGGATATCGCACCCATTCAACACACATGGGCTGGGACTAACGGCTTTACTTCCCTTCCGAAGGAAGACGTGACCAGAGATTTTTATGCCTCAGAAAAATCTCACTGACCTTTTCTGGGATTGAGCCCAGACCCATTGGGGTAAGAAAGCAGTCACGCTTACCACTACATCACCAGCGCCGGCCATTGTTGGTTTCTGAAACGGTTATAACTGGAGTAAGATAAGGCAAAGTTTTATCCTGCATCTTTTGAAATATACATATACAATTTTTTTAAGGTGGTATTACACTTAGAAAAAACTAGTTTTTTGTTTTCAGAAGACAATATAGATTTATGTCTTCGGTAGGACTATGAATTTCATGAAACTTTGCTAAAGACACTTAGTGTTGTGAGATATAATTGCTCAAGAATGCCCTTAAATCAGTTTTCTGATTTGTTTTGTATCATAAATCGATAGATTCGACATGTTCTGTCATTGGTCGAAAGGTACAGAAGCAGCACCTACCCTACCCGTGTCCCCTCGAGATCGTCAAGTTGACAATGACAGGAGCACATACCGTGGTAGAGGTAACATCCCAGAAAAAAAAAATATTTTAGATTTCTTCATAAGATTGACTGATAAAATCATAGAAAACCTTTGGCTGATGATTAACGGAAATATTTTCTCTGATCGGTGTCCGGCCATTTGACTGATTGCCGTTTGGCCGAATGGGTCGTTTGGCCGAATGTGTCGTTTGGCCGAATGGGTATTTTGCCCGAACTCTCGATAAGAGATTTACATTTATTGAAGACTACTAGATTCATAAATGGCAGCTCTGTGGACTTTTTATTTTACTTTCCACAATTCTGGTTTTTCGACATTATAAATGTGGGATTTTTTGGTATAAAACTGAAATTTTATATTATCGATGGATTCATTATTGATTTAAAGATAAGCTGCTAGTTATATAATTGGTATTTTCAGCCAACCTTTTTAAATGAGCAGTTCTTTTGAGTTTTGATGATCTTATTATATTTGCATAGTTGCACAGCTTGTTCTAAAATTTCATAAAATTTTATTTTACCAATTTTACGAGATTTTTCCATCTTTCAAACATGAGTAGTTCTTTGGAGTTTTGTTGTTCGGCATTCGCCCAAACGACATGTGGCCCAACGGCATTCGGTCCAACGGCATTCGGCCCAACGGCATTCAACCAAATGACCCGGAACCCTCTGATCTTAGCAAGTAAACGTCATTTTTTGCGTATATCTCATAAAAAAATTTTACCGTGCAAATCTTGACAAGTTGACTAGCATCAACTGTAGAGGTCACAGCCAATCGTTGTTTGCTATTAAAAACAAAATCAGCATGAAAAAGTTATCGATTACTCCGAACGGCTTGCTCAATTTCAGTTATCGGATAATGTCCGGTTCCTTTATTCGAATGGATCCCAGGAATCAATTATAGCTCCAAGTTCGGCACTGGAAGTTTTCCACGAAAATCATTCCACCTGCCACGGACTACTACGCTCCACTCGTTAGCCGCACTGCATTCCAAAAAGAGCTTCCGTTCTTCTGACAGTCGCCAATCAGCAGTCTGGGAGAAAACTAAATTAAACTGTAAAATGCTAAATTAATTCAAGAGCTCGTAAATTTTGCAGCATACTTCCCCTCACTTTCCCGCCCAGCAACCTCTTCAGAGGCTAAAGTTTAAATCTCAATCGATGTGGATCGTTCCATACAACCTACAGCTCTGCTGATGAGCTGGGCCAAGCTTGGCGTTAGAAACGGCTACCCACCGTTCTGGAAACCGTCTCGGGCGGAATGCAAGCGGAACATGGAAGATGGGATCATTTTACGACACATGATATCAATTTTATGATTATTAAATCCTGTATAGAGAAGCGGAGTAGATTTAACGATGCAAAATGTGCGGGAGAGGGTGGATTAGATCATCGGAAAATGGCTGTTGTCATGTAATGGAGGAATAGTATTCATTAATTTTCCAGACCACTTTATTTTTGCGAGACGACGCAGCCGCAAAAAATAAATAAACCAGGAAAGACAGCTTTAAAGGTCTCCATTCGATACACCCTCACAAACGCAAGGAAGTAAAAGACTAATAATCTTCCTAGCAGAATGATTACCGCTGAGTTTCTTTGTGAGAGCATTTCTGAGGAAAACATTGCTCAAGTTTACTAGCCCAATCGATTGCGTCTGGTCAATTATCTTTGATTTTTGTTTGTATGTTTTTTTTGCCTGTAAGCCGGTGATCAATCGCAGAGGCATTGATGAGTTGCAGTCAATTGAAAATGAAAAAAAAACAAAGCTTATACAATGGCAAAAACCGTGTAATAATAATACGCTTCATTTTTTTCGGGAAGGTCTAAACGCCAATTTACTCATTTCGAAAGCAATTGTGATGCATTAAACAATGTCGGAAATGTGTCTGTAATTGCTTGATTCAATTTGATCAAATACTTATGTATTGATTTGGATTTGTGTTGGATGAAATGCAGACAAAGTTCAGACTGTGAACAGGGTTTTGCTTATCTTATCGGTGCTGAATAATGATTAACAAACACAAAATATCTGGGATTTCTCCGTGACCTGCGAGCGTCATCAATGGTTTCTACGAATCACTCACTGAAGGCAAGATACCACAGTGGTTGTTTATCCACAGGTGAATCATTGATGATACGCTGGTGAATAGCTAACGATGTAAACATCGACGTGATGGTAGCGGTAAAGCAACTATGAGACATCACAGTTGCTCCACAAGCTTGTGCGTGAACCGTTTTCACCCATCCAATTACTCGTCATTTGGGGTCGAGGACATATGAGATGAAGAACTGATCGAATCACTTTCTTGTATGATTCACGAAATGATTGAATCAGATCGTGTTTACATTTCATATTAAGATTGTGATGATGAATACATGATCGGTGATAATTTCATTTATCATAACGACAATTGCACATTCGTGTAATTCAACGTAATTTCAATAAAGACCTTTTGAAAATTGATAGTCTTAATTTTAACACATTCGAAGACAAATTTCCTATCGATTGGTGTATTAAGAATTAAAATCCATCATCTCTGGAGCAAACGCAGACCACTTTCGACTTTGGTTTTAGAATCTGCACCCCCAAAATTGCCTTAAAAATACATGGTAAATTAGATTTAAACTTATGGGAACTGACATCCGATTGATGACATTGACAAGTGTCCAGAAAATACTCTTTTACAAATTTATGGTGGTCCTGAAAAAGACCATTTTGTTGCGATGGTTGAGTAATCCTGAGCTATTAAGGAGTTTTACACAGATAAGGCTGGCGAGAGCTGTATGATGGCCCAAAGCGGCTCACGACGAGCAACTGAAATCCGATCAATAGCGGTGCAGCTTCTTCCTCCTTCTTCGGCGAATGGACCGCTCAGTGGGCTGCAGCTCGCGCTTGCGGGCAGCCTGTCGTCGTGTACTGGAGAATAATCTAAAATGCCACGTACCGAAAGCACTGCTGTTGCTGATGATGATGACCACTGGACACCATCACTCACCATTCACGTGGTGCTTGAATAAACACCGTTCGGTGAGACAGGAGTGAATTTGATTTTTAAATCTGTGTTAGGGAAAGCGGTTTTCGCAGTCAATCGGTGATTATTTTCATTATTGGCAACAGTTGCACATTCGTAGATACCTTTTGAAAATTGATAAAAGTGTTCATTTTAGCAGATTCGTAGATGACATTCCAATCGATTGATTTGTTTAGAATTAATATCCATCCGATATTGACAGAGTTATAAGTGGTCAAAACCTGACCATTTTTCGTAACGTGATCCATTTTGTTTGTTTTTTTTTTTAAATTGCACCCCCAATATGTTTCCGAAAGACGTAATCCTACGTCCAAGCCAATGAAGCGACAGGAGAAAGAGAGACAAGCGATTGAAAATTTATTTGCAGACGCCGACTGAGGTGCTAAAATGCTGCGAAGCTGTTTGACTTCAACAGAAAAAAGAAAGCCATCAGTCTCAGTCTCTTCGTTGCATCGATTTGGTCAATTGAAGCTGATATTGTGACACCCAGTAGCTGAATTTCAACACACAATTTCATCGAAGAGAAGAAAGTCATCACGTTGAATCTCAATGAACCAAATCTCTTCTCTTTAAAAAAAAAAACTGGGTGCCGGAATTCAGCTGCTGCTCACCACAAACTGGGGATAAAAATACAAAACCTCTCTATCTGGTGAAACATGATTTAATTATTCCTTTTTACAGGAAAAAAAATCAGGAACTAGTATTTTCTTGCGAAAAACAGTGCAAGTTAGATGCTCTTCACATAAAAACACAACATTTTTAAAAATCCTCAAAACTTTTAATCGTGATGATAAAAATAATCCTTATTTGGGTTTCAATAAAAAAATACTATTCCTGTTTTGCTCGAATGTCCTTATTTGTAAAAATTAAAATTGAATAATCTCAAGGGGTAAGTCACTCAGCACATTGTGCTGGAATTATATTCTACACAGCTTGGGCACACCCATCGGCACATTTTCGGCATACCTCCGGCACAATCTCGTAGGCATAAGATTGTTGTAAATAAATTGGGAGCACTTCTGGACAACTGCCATTGAAGTTGTTCAGAACATGTTGTGCTGTTTGACAGTATGTTCAGGAACATCTTCTAATTGAATATACCAGAGGAACTCAGACCAGCAGTTCACTTATAGATCTAAATACGAAATGTAGGTTCTAGAGGACTCAAGAGGAAGAGGCAGTTAATCAGACCCCATTAGTACTCTTAATTCAAATAATGCTGCAAATCACACAAAACAAACTAAAGAAGTCTATTCATAACATTGTCTGTCTCTAACAATGCTCCCCACCGGTTCCAACTCCTTCCGACCGAAAGGCTACATTTCTGGTCTGCCTTTGAGGGCATTATAAAACACTAAAATACAGGACTTTTATTGCCCTATGGATCACAAAACACCGAAAGTTCATACACCCGCCACTTCCCGCGTCATCCTCAATCCGATGTATCCTTGCGATTTCAAACCAAAACATTCAAGGTGTCAGAAATACCGGGTTGCCGGGATGGGTATTTTACAAACAATCGCAGCTTGCTCTATGACCGGCACAATGGACATACTTGCGGCACACTGACAAAAAAGATGACCCAAGATTGGTATGCGGAGTGACCTACCCCTTGGATAATCTTATAAAATATAATTAATCTGGGGGAAATTCTCAGAAAGTCATAGGAAGGAAGCGAATTAGGTTTACAGCCATTCCATAGCAAAACAATAAAGTGGTTCTCAGAAAAATTGGTAGTTTTTTTCATTATCGAAAAATATTAGACCCGTATTTTTTATTTTCTCATTAGGGTGACAATTTCCATGCTAGGGTGCTCCAAAAAGTTAATTTTTTTTTCTATTTTGTCAAAATATTATATATTTTTTTTAAATCAAAACTTTTAAACCATTGGGCCGGTTTGAATGATCAAAATGTCAAATTTAAGGTTATTGAAAATAATTTTCAGATCATTTTTTTTTTTTTTAATTTGAGTTTTGTATAGAAGAACTTTGATTGTATTTGTTTTATTATGGTTTTCATGGTTTGTAGACAATGAGCATAACACGTTTCTATATATTTTTTTGAATTTAGACTTTTCTACACAACATATCAAAAAATCATTACGATTTTTTGAAATTATCATGTTCAGATATTTCTAGTCTAGGTGAGGTGTAACTATGTAACATTCGATATGTATCAATGGAGACGCATGGTAATCTAGCCGTAGTGGAGTAATGAGCGAAAATGAATACCGTTTGACAATAATATACTTTTCGTTTTGAGGCTTCCATAGTTCGATAGTTATGACTGTGTCCCGAAATTTGGTTCACATGTTTCTTTCCATTATAATAAATCGGATTCCCATGAATAAAATTCTTGGACCGTTGTGGCCTTGCAAACTCTCTTTCGCAGAGTTTCGTTTCAATACTCGTCCCAAAGCATCACGCGCGCCCTTTCCATGACAAGTTGCAACAAAATTCCACTCGGCAGCAATGCCAAAATCTTTTTGCATGTTGCATAAAATGTATCACCAAAACGACTTCATCGATATCGCTAATTTTTTTATATGTTATTAAATTAAATGATGTTTCAATTAAACTACTAAAATAAGAAGTTGTTGAAGACCCTCGCAGTGAAAATCAATAAAAAGCATTTGTAACGTATTTTTTTTTTCATTCAAATTCAAATATCTCTTAGTGTTTTATAATTTTCCCTAAATCTAAATTAAAACATCCTTCATTTGAAGGGTCAACCGTAGAAATCGATCAAGAGGTTCAGAAGTTATGAATTTGACATTTTTGAAAAAAAAAATGATTTTTCGGACCACCGTAGCATGGAAATGGTCACCCTAAGGGCAGAATAAAAAAATATTAGTCTAATATTTTTTGATAAGGAAGAACAAAACTAATTTTCACGAAATTCTTAGACTCACTATAACCTATAGAAAAAGGAATTGCTTTATAAAAATACTATATATAGATTTTTATGTGTGGTGAGGTATATTGAGATGTATTTTAGATAGTTGGATTTGCAATACACAACTCTTGTGGGATCACAAGTGACTCTGTCGAGGTTGCCAATGAGCTTGGCTTATGCTTTGCTAAACTTAGCTCCCTTGATAGCTATGATGACGAATTTTCCAAGCATAACAACATCTCAATAACTCCGTACGCAAAATAATTCTTCCTGATCTAAATCCTGGATCGAACATGAACAAACCATCCTCCATGGCAGAAATGTCCTTAGCGTTGGCAAACGGTAAAGGCAAATTGGCCGGCCCCGGTTATGTTGGTTGTCCTTTATTAAGATACCTACCTTCGAGTGGGAAGTGAACGCTACTAAACAGTTTAAACGAGATTTGGAGGGACAAAACTTTTCCTGAACAGTGGAGGCACACCTTAGTGGTGCCCATCCAAAAAAAAAATAACGCTGCCCGGGATACCTTCCAATCTTCCTTACAAATGTGCATGTACACACCCATTTTTTATCGCTCAAAAAACCAGCAATATCTTGCTGGATTTTCCGAGCTGAAAGTCCAGCAATCCATCCAGCAAAGTGTTTTTGCTGCACAACCAGCAAATTGATCCAGTGCCTATTTGACAGCACTTAACTGTTAAATCAACAATGTTTATTTTATTTTTTCCAGCAATACGGAAAGTGAATC
Source organism: Ochlerotatus camptorhynchus (assembly GCF_037179485.1). Taxonomy (NCBI): domain Eukaryota; kingdom Metazoa; phylum Arthropoda; class Insecta; order Diptera; family Culicidae; genus Ochlerotatus; species Ochlerotatus camptorhynchus. The sequence continues at coordinate 68,654 of NW_027041235.1, forward strand.
ATTTTGCTGGAAGGATAGCAACTTTAGATTGTTTATACATATGTTTAATAGTTTAAAAAAAACACATTTTATTACATATGCACCGATTACATCAAATCGACTACAATTTTGAAGTCAAAGGAGTTGTGGGTGAGTTTTTAGGTGAAAGGACTGTAAAGATGAAAAGAAATGAGCTTTTCAAGTACGTCGACAAAGTATAGAATACTTTCTCCACGATTCCAGAAAAGTTTACGTCATCCTAATGATAATTTACCAGCCGAACGCTTCTTAGACTGCAAAATATACAAAACCGCGAACCAGTAATCTACCAATCAAACTGCGAAGACAGGTCTGAATTTGACATTTGATACAATTTACTGGAACATCCAGCAAAATATTTCAGATTACTGATTTTCCAGTAATTGCTTGATTTTACTGGACATCATCCAGCAATTCGTTTTGCTGGAACTTTATTACCTTCGCGAAAACAACCTGCTGGATAACCGTCAACACGCCTTTCGGCAAGGTTTTGGTACAAGTACTTATTTTGCCACCATTGTTCAGGTGCTTTGAGCGAGGACCTACACGTGGATTTGGCTACTTTGAACCTCTTCAAGGCTTACAACATGACCTGGGCTCCAAAAATTCTAGAGCAATTAATCAAGTGGAAAGTGACCGGCAACATCCTTTCTTTTATCCAAAATTTCCTGCAAAGCAGAACTTTTCAGGTCTGTGTGGGAAATGCAAAATCGGACATATTCGCTCAAGAAACCGGAGTTCCGCAGCGTTCCGTTCTAGCTGTAACACTTTTTACAATAGCCATGAACGGAGTCTTCGGGCACTTAATCATCTACATCTTTGTTTTTGCGGCCAACTTGCTCTCCGTGTGGCCAAAACTACACACTACACAAAATTGATGTAAATTTAGGTGCTCTGAGACTGACATATACGAGTGTTAATTTTGACATAAAATTGAGTCCAAATAGACGCGACTTTAGAACTTTTCAGTCTCGGAGCACTCAATCTTTCATTACATGTTTGTTTACGTCTCATCCTTTATGTCAAAGATGGATTCCGTCACGTGTAAGATTAGGTATTTCTAAGCGTGTGTGTCGAGACAGGAGTATATAATTATATCTTCGTATTAACAGTTTGCACCAAGACCCTAAATTCCTGGAAAAGACAGACGGAGATGATGAAGGCGTGTTCCTCCATAAGAAGGCCAACAAACACCTCAGTAATCTGGCCCACCAGGAAATCCATATTGACTGATCACTGGAACATATAAGGAGAAGTGACCCCACACACTTAGAAACACCCAATCTTACACGTGACGGAATCCATCTTTATAAACATAAAGAACGAGCCGTAAACAGACATGTCATGTAAAATTAAGTGCTCCTTGACTGAAAAGTTCCAAAGTACATTTGATTAAGCTAAATTTCACGTCTATTATGACTCAATTCTATGTCAAAATTGACGCTTGTATATGTCAGTCTCAGAGCACCTAAATTAACATCAATTTTTCTAAGTGTGCAATACATCAACAGCTGTTCATCTCTTCAACGAGTAAATAGCAAAAAAAAAAAAAATAGCGATCAACAACTAATTTTTACCATCGGATCCAACGCTGGAGGTAAAGTAGGTTTCGGAGAATCTGATCCTACTCGGAAAACCATTGTCTCTGACTTAGCCAGTGTGTTGAGAGCATTGGAAGCATCCAAAATCCGTCACCCGTGCGTACAAGCAATTAGGACAGTGGTTGACCAAAACACAACCTTCTTATGGTTTCCTAGTCACTGTGGAAGCAAAGGAAACGAGCAGGTGGACAGACTAGCAGCTTTAGGCAGAGAGTCTGCCCTAACAATAAGAGAAATCTCTGCCGCTGTTATCAAGACATGGGTCAGAGGTGTAGCTTGTAGTGCATGGGGAGCTGAATGGCACGAGGATCGGAGTTGGTTTTGTTTTTTTTTTCCGTCGATCTTGTTTTCCGTGCTGAGCACCAATGCTACCGACGTGCCAGGAAAGCAGCTCCCACACCTGGACCCTACCTATCGACCCATCAACTCATGAACCGGGGACCAACGGCTTTACTTCCCATCCGAAGGAAGGCGTGATCAGAGATGTTATGCCTCAGAACATCCCGGCGGCGCCAACTGGGGTTGAACCCAGGCCTGCTGGGGTGAGAGGTAATCACGCTTACCACTACACCACCGGCGCCGCTTAAGGTTCGGAGTTGTTTCCTGTAAAAATTACAGGAGATGCTGGCGAATGGGTGAATGTGGAAAGACCAGCGGGTCCTCTCCAGATTGCGTACCGATTACATCAAACTATCCCACAACAAGGCAGGGGGGGGGGGGGGAACTTTCATATTCTCTGTGGAATTTGTGCAGTACATCTATCAGCTGAGAACTTATTATCAACCCACCAGAATTATCAGCAATATAGACAGCTTCAGTCTACTAAAAGCTCTTTGTAACGAGCCAAATAGAGAGGAGGCTCTACTGGCTTTTGTTAAGGATCCCGGAATCTACAATCAAACTTAACAGACATCATGCTAAAATGTCACGTTTTAACCAAGGCACATGATAGCAGACCCACGCAATGAACCTGGACAATGAAAAAAACATAAGCGGCGCCGGTGGTGTAGTGGTAAGCGTGATTACCTCTCACCCCAGCAGGGGTGAAGAAGAACTGCGCTACGACACCGGACGACGACTAAGGATCTTTCAAAACATATGCGTAGGAATATTTCTAATCGATTGGTGATAAAATTATTGAAATTGGTCTAGGAGCAGCTGAGTTATTAACGATCAAAATCTTTCATAATTTTGTTTCATGTTTCATTTTAGATTTTCACAAAGCACACCTCCATATAGAAATCACAGACGTAGTTCTACGCATAAAAATAAGTGTCACCATGCATTGACATATTCTTGCATTTGCCTGAATGAAAGCCGAAAAATTTAATCATTAAAATATCATCATTCCATCAGTAAAGAACTGAAAATATACTTAAATAATTAGAAATAATAGATTCATCCAGAACAAATGCTAAAACATATGAACCAATCCAAAATAAATCTGAAAATGATCCTTATTCGAAGAGCTGAAAACAAAATTAATAAATCCAGCCGGAAGGAAGGCAGACAAAAATGAATCGGTTCTTAATAATATTTTTTCATCTAAAAGCTGAAAATAATCTCAAATAATTTAAATCAATACTCTGAAGGAAGGCTGACAAAATTGAATTCAAACATGTTCCTTCATCGAAGAGCTGAAAACAATCTTGAATAATTTAAATTAATTTATCCAACGATTGTTTTATAACATACACAGCTAAAAAAAGTAGTGTAAATTTCCGTTACTATGATGCACATAAATGGAGCGTCATAAATCATACAAATTTACATTATAAATCGTGTAAATTTATGAGACATGTCATGCAATATTCCATATATTGTATGCAACTTTCCACCTTTGTTTGCAACATTTCTTGCAAGCTGCTAGTTTACGTGAAAAGGAAGTTTACATGCATGAATGTTTGCATGCATGGATGTTTACATCACCAGTAAAATTCTGATTTTTTAGTGTGTAGGTGTCACAAATGTTGCACTGCTAATTCTAACGCTGCACGATAATTCGAATCTTCCATATCGTTTTCTCTATCGCCTAACCGGCAGCCTCATCACCAACCCTGAACACATACTCCCATCATAGAACGTGTTTTCTTATATATTTACGAACCCACCACCACTGCGCGCACTTTTGTGTGATGCTAGTTCGATTCTAGCCGCACAATTCTCAATTCTCACTTTTCAAATAGACCTATGTACCATATCCACCATTTTGAGAAAAAAAAACTTCGACAGATTATTATTTTAACTATTCAGAAACAATACATTTTACAATACTATTGTTACTGTATTCAGCGAATAATAACGTCACAATTTTACATACTTTGAAGTGCATGCTACAATATAGAAAAAACCACATAGGACGTTTTGACTAGTCAAATTGTACATCGGACATGTTACATTGGACGATTTTACTCAATGACACATAATCAATGAGTGTCACGTTGGACGTTTTGTTCTACATGATACTAGATTCCCTTTCACAGATTTCAAAAAAGAGTACCTAACCTAACCCAGCCCCGCCTTTAGCAAATGAGCACCAATCATGCTAGGCAGTCCAAATGTCCGACGTAACAATCACGTACCCATCATTTCAAACTGTACATTGAACAATTTTTGACCTATGATTATCGTAAATAAATTAAAATAAATTTGGATGGGTGTTTTTGTATTACATACAATTATAGAAGAGCGATAGTTTGTATCGATTAACTCGATTTGTTTACATTTGTTACTTAGGACCTTTTTAAAAGTTACGCGAGAAGTGTGTATGATAAATTTATCTTCCATATCGTTCCATTTTTCTTGGCTTCATACTCAACGCATCGCAACAATAACCTTTATCCAAATAGGTGCTTCCTGCGCTTCCATTTATTAACGTCCTTTTAAACGAACCACCTTGAAGAGTTCTCGATGAACATTTCAAATGGTCCTATCTGCTTTGATCGATTCTCTTCATCGACTTTCTCTTTTCATTACCACTGCTATGCAAACAGATTTCGCGCTAATTCTACCACATAGTTTGATAAAGGAGGTTCTTATCTAGCGTCCAAAACGTCAAATACAACAGAGAAAGGTTTTTCAGCTGAGTTATTAACGAAAGAGAAAGTCGATGAAGAGAATCGATCAAAGCAGATAGGACCATTTGAAATGTTCATCGAGAGTTCATTCAGGACGGCCAAGTCGCAACCAGCACCCAGCCGATTAGCATCCCCAGGTAGCGATAATCACGGGCTATTTACTTAGAGTTGGCTATAACTGTATTTGCTCTATCATCTTCATCACCGACACTAGCGACTTATAAACAATAGTGCATTAATGACAACAATGATCCCCCGTTCTTGTTCGCATTACTGACGGCAAATATCACCGCCAGCAACCCCACCGGAGTTCAGGTGCACAGAGGTCGCAAATCGCCAGTCAGGGCAGAACCCAACAACCATTGAAATGCGTTCTTATGCACCTGCTTTACCCGGCCCAAATAGGTGAGCGCAGGAAAATGTTCAGAATATATTATGATCCAAAAACCATCATCTGACAATTCAGGATCAAATTAAGATCTCGGACCACATTGCACAGTGGTTCTCCTTAGAACAAAAGTTGGCCAAAACCTCAAAATTGTTGCAAATAGGCAAAAAACAGTTGAAATAGATGTTTTTTAGCTGTACGAAGAAAACTTGACAATCAAGACGTCACAAAAAGGAGTATAGTAACACAGTCCGCATCGTGCTCTCTTGCCGTGCGGATCTATTTGCTTTTTGCTGAAGGAAGTGTTACTACTACCTAAAGCTACAACAAATTTAAACAGCACTTTTCAGTGCTCAACCTGTAAAAATTTTCTACCTTGTTCAACTCTTATTCCTCTTCGATCCTTGTTTGGACCCTACCCGAGGTAATCCTTCTTGGATATCGATTTGGAAAATTCCTCTTCGATCCTTCAGATTCTTATAGTAATCTGCTTGGAAGTCGATTTGGATAAAAATTTACTGCCGCCATGGCGCCTAAACGCAAAAGAAAGGGGCAAACTCTTGACCCCCCTTCTGATGAAATTAATTTGAGTAATCAATTTGATTTGCTCACGGATGATGAGAATGATCCATCATCCAAGAAAAATTCTAGTAAACTTTCCCGGCTTAATGCCAAGAAGGAAAAGATTCCCCCTATTGTGATAACCACTACCGATTTCCATGCTCTTCGCATGGAACTTTTGAATTTCGTGAAAATTAAGTTTTCACTACAAATTGGACGTCGGGGTGAATGCCGTGTATTGGCTGAAACCTTGGACGGATTTAAATGTCTTCTCAAGTATCTTACTGAGAAGAAGCACAAATTTTTTACTTACGACACCAAAACTGAACGTGTGTTCAAGGTTGTCATGAAAGGACTGCCCAGTGGTGAATCCCTGGATCAGATCAAAGATGAACTGGCAAAATTACTTGGAGTTGTGCCACTCCAAGTAATCAAAATGAAAATGAAATCCCGTCCTGGCGATTCGCGCAACGGGATTTCTAATGATTTTTATTTAGTTCACTTCAAGTCTAGTGAACTAAACAACCTTAAGGCCTTAGAAAAAGCTAGCCTTATGCTCCATGTCCGAGTGAAGTGGGAACACTTCAGGAAGACTGGAGGAAATTTCCAAAACCTCACCCAGTGCCGTAAGTGCCAGGGATGGGGTCACGGAACTAAAAATTGCTACATGCCAGCTAAATGCATGAATTGTGGTGATTCCTCTCACGCAAAGGACGACTGTCCTGTGAAGGAAGATCCTAAGAAATTTAAATGTTCAAATTGTGGTGAAAACCACAAATCCAATTTTTGGGAATGTAAGACTCGCAAAGCGATCCTACAATCTCGTTCTAACCGTCAGGTAGGAAACGCTCCACGTTTCCGACCAGGTACAAATTCCTCTGCTGTTAACAACGGTCAGCGAGGAACAAATTCTACATTCGTACCCGTAGGTACAAATATCTCCCCTGCTTCAAATGTTTCATCTGTACCTACTCCCCTCGCTGCTAACAATGTTCAGCGAGTTAATGGAGCTACCTATGCTGCTATTGCAGCGGGTAGAAATCAAAATACTAACCAACGTTCTAATGGAAATTTTGACAATTTTGACTTAGGAAGCATTACTGCCCCCAAAATGGAATTTTTACAGAATTCATTAATTGACATGATTTCTGATATGCTTAAATCTAACTCCATGTTTGATGCTATTCAAACTGGAGTAAAATTTGCAAATAATATTGTCATGACTTTAAAATTCAGTAATGGATTTTAAAGCATTAAATATTGTAAATTGGAATGCTCGATCTCTTAAAGATAATGAAGACGAGCTATTTAACTTTTTAAGAGTTCATAACGTGCATATTGCCGTTATAACTGAAACGTTCCTTAAACCTGCCCATAAGGATAAGAAGGACGCAAATTACTTGATTTATAGAAATGATCGTCTTGATGGACCCTGTGGTGGCGTTGCCATCATTATTCATAGACGAATCAAACATAAAATTATTTCTTCATTTGAAACCAAAGTTTTTGAAACTTTGGGGGTTTCTGTTGAAACAAAATTTGGACAACTTACGTTTATAGCTGCCTATTTGCCATTCCAATGCGTAGGCCAGCAAAAGAATTTTCTCAAGGGTGACCTCCAGAAACTTACCCGTCATAGGTCTAAATTCTTCATTATTGGTGATTTTAATGCAAAACACCGCTCATGGAATAATGCTCAAAGCAATTCCAATGGTAATATTCTGTTTGATGATTGTTCTGCAGGTTATTACACTATTCAATATCCAAACAGCCCAACATGCTTTTCTTCTGCAAGAAATCCCTCCACTATTGATTTGGTCTTAACTGATTCATGTCAACTTTGTAGCCAATTGGTTACCCATGCTGACTTCGGTTCTGATCACCTTCCAGTAACTTTTGAAATATCCCAAGAAATAATTTGTAATCCCAACAGCTCTACTTTCAATTACCATAGAGCTGATTGGGAGCAGTATCGAACATTTATGGAATATAACTTCGATCCAAACATTCCTTTGCAAACCAAAGATGAAATTAATTATGCTCTTGAATCTCTGACTACTTCTATAGTTGAAGCAAGAGCTGCCTCAGTACCAAAATGCGAGGTTAAATTCGATTCAATTATAATAGACGACGATCTTCAGCTCTTGATCCGTCTTAAAAATGTCCGTAGGAGACAATATCAAAGAACACGCGATCCTGCCATGAAAGTTATCTGGCGGGATTTGCAAAAACAAATTAAAAAGCGATTCTCTGCCCTGAGGAACAAAACTTTTGAAAATAATATTTCTAAATTAGACCCGAGTTCCAAACCCTTTTGGAAACTCACAAAAATTTTGAAAAAACCTCAAAAGCCTATTCCAGCGCTTAAAGAAGGTGGTAAAATTTTGATCACAAATTTGGAAAAAGCTCAGAAACTTGCTAAGCAATTCGAGAGTTCCCATAATTTCAGTTTGGGTCTTACTAGTCCTATTGAGAATCAGGTTGCTCGGGATTTTCTGAATATTTTCTCTCGGGAAAATATTTTTGATGATTCCTGGGGGACTGATTTGGACGAAGTAAGGTCTATAACTAAAAATTTTCAAAATATGAAAGCTCCAGGTGATGATGGAATTTTCTATATCCTCATCAAAAAACTCCCAGAGAGTACCTTGTCTTTCTTGGTAAAATTATTTAACAGATGTTTCCATTTGGCATACTTTCCTGATAAATGGAAAAATGCAAAAGTTGTTCCAATTTTGAAGCCGGATAAAAATCCAGCTGAAGCTTCTAGCTACCGTCCAATAAGTTTGCTTTCTTCAATAAGTAAACTTTTTGAAAAGATAATTTTGAATAGAATGATGCTTCACATCAATACGAACTCAATTTTTGCAGATGAGCAGTTTGGATTTCGCCATGGGCATTCAACAACTCATCAACTCTTAAGAGTTACCAATTTAATTCGTTCAAACAAATCTGAAGGCCACTCAACTGGAGTTGCTCTTCTAGACATAGAAAAAGCATTCGACAGTGTTTGGCATGAAGGTTTGATTGCTAAATTGAAAAAGTTTAATTTTCCACTTTATATTATGAAATTAGTTCAAAATTATTTAACTGACAGAACTCTTCAAGTAAATTATCAAAATTCCAAATCTAATCGACTACCTGTTAGGGCAGGAGTTCCTCAGGGTAGCATTCTTGGGCCTATATTGTATAACATTTTCACTTCGGACCTCCCTGATTTGCCTCAGGGTTGCCACAAATCTTTGTTCGCTGATGACACAGGCATTTCCGCTAAAGGAAAAAGTCTTCGTGTTATTTGCAGCAGACTGCAGAAAAGTTTAGATATTTTCTCTTCTTATTTACAAAAATGGAAGATTTCTCCCAACGCTTCCAAAACTCAACTTATAATATTTCCACATAAGCCTAGAGCTTCGTTTTTGAAACCTAGTAGTAGTCACATAGTCACTATGAACGGAGTTCCAATTTTCTGGTCAAACCAAGTGAAATATCTTGGATTAATACTTGACCAAAAATTAACTTTTAAAGATCACATTGAGGGCATTCAAGCCAAATGTAACAAATATATTAAATGTTTGTATCCTCTTATAAACAGGAAATCCAAACTTTGCCTGACGAATAAACTTCTAATATTTAAACAAGTTTTTAGACCGGCCATGCTTTACGCTGTGCCAATATGGTCTAGTTGCTGCACTACCAGGAAAAAAGCACTTCAAAGGATTCAGAACAAAATTCTGAAAATGATTTTGAAGTTGCCTCCCTGGTACAGTACAACCGAAGTACATAGAATTTCGAATGTTGAGACTTTAGCACAAATGTCCAACAAAATAATTAATAATTTCAGGCAAAAATCGTTGCAATCCTCAATTGCAACGATTAATTCCCTTTATACTTAGATAAGATTTAGTTTTAGTTTTTAGTTTTAAGATATCAATTGTTATACTGACATGCAGGTTAAAAAACCTGTTTAAAATACTGAATTGCCAAGACATGAACAATGTAAAAACACTTAGATATATATCATAACAATTAAGGCTGGTACGTTACTGCAGTAACTGGAGCACCTAGGTTAAAATGAAATGTAATTTATTTTGAATTTGGAACAAATAAAGAGTTAAAAAAAAAAAAAAAAAAGGAGTATAGTAGAACCAAAACCAATGCACAATGGTCTCAAAGCCGTATTTAGGAAGACAAAAATTTTGCGCCCAAAACGTCAGTTTTAGGTATATGGTTTCTTAGGAAAAGTTGCTTCATATTTTTTGTTCAATGTTTTTATGTTCGTGAAATTAGGGTGGTCCATAAAATTGGTGAATTAAAAATACAAACTTTTTTTTTTCTTATTTGAGATAGACCAAAGCAGTGTTGTAAACAATTGTAGAACAATCAGTTCAAAGCAACTTTGTTGAAGACACAACGATTTTAACTCTTATGGTTCAAGAGTTATGATTTTTTTTAAACAAGCAGGTTAGGGTGGCCACTAAAATCGGTTTTCTTTGAATATCTTTTCATGCGTTAATTTCTCATAAAAACATTGATGTGATTACATTTAGAACTTTTGATGACGCATATTTTTGCTAAGCAAATAGGTTACTATCTTTTTTGATTAGAAAGTTAATGGCTATTTTCTTCGAAAAAATTACTCTTTTCAATTGTCAATATCTCAAAATGGAGCAAACCGATTTTCAAACATTTAATTTCATTGGAAACATCCTTTTTTCTTCATTTTTGTTAAAAAAAACTGCAAGAGCTTTTTATGTTTAAAGCATTTAATTTAATTTAAAAAAAAAAAGATCAGCAAAAACTAGCCATAACTTTTCAAATGAAATAGATAACAACTCAGCAAAACTATGCGTCATAAAAAGTTCTTAAAGTGTCTAGTATTAAATTTCACGAGAAATGAACGTATAAAAAGATATTTAAAGAATGCCGATTGTCTAAGGGCCACCATAACCTGCTTGTTTAAAAAAAACATAACTCATGAACCATAAGAGATAGATATATGGTGCGTGTGTGTATATTGATTATATAACTTATAAATGGATATTTTCCAAAGAACACTTTACTTATTATTCCTAATTTCAACATCTTTCGCAAAAAATCGCAAAACACATTAAACCCTATCTGAAAGCTAACTTTTCTAGCTATCTTTTGGTTACTAAAGGATAAAGGGCGGATCTGTCCGTCATATGTTTTGCTTAGTCTAAATGTGAAAAAAGTTTATTTTTGCTAATTTTTTATTAGTATCTGTCTTTTAAACAGTGCAGACAGTCTTTTTTACCATCCATTTGACGTGAAATAAGCCGAGGAGCATTTATTCTCAAGCAACCAAGTTGATAAACACATTATTTTTGCTATATTTGAGCAAAACAGTAACAAGAAACATTACGATTTTTTTCAAAAATTTGTTATATCGCTACACTATAACAACCATAAAAAATATGTAATCAACAGAACTGCACAAATCATTCAATTTAAAATACTCTTAACATGTAAAAATGATAACAAAATATTGAAATAAAAAAATATCAACTTTAATTTTTGAGGTTTTGGCCAGCCAGGAACCACTGTGCATTGTCTTAACTCGAATATGTCAAGTTGAGCCAATTCTGCACCATTTCTGTCGTTATTTAAATTCGTACCAATTCCAAGGTTAAATATAGATTCGACTGATATCTAATCAGAGACATCCGTTTTTTTTATTTGAGTCTGAATATATATTATATAAATATTATTTAAGATAGGGTGGAGTACGGCATGAGCCCCTGAGACCCAATTCGATGCATAGGGTTTTTTTTTTAAAGAAAATTAATCAGAAATCTATCCGAAGGATGCACCATGGTGCGATACATCATTCTACAAAAAATGAGCGTTACGTTATTATTTACCCCATGCTTGAGTCACAGACAAACAGACATAACACTCACAAGTTGTTCATCGAACAAACATTTAACGGACAATTTAAAAGTATCGTAGTTGGTAGTACCGCCACCTGTGGCGCGCATAGTCAATTCCCTTGCGTTTGACGTTTACACACTACCGCCATCTGTTCCGTGTAGTGCCCACCACAGTGTACTCAACAGATGGCGGTAATGTTTTAGCGACGATGTTTTACAGTGAGAATTATTCAATGTGTTATGTCTGTTTGTCTGTGCTTGAGTTATCGCTTACCCTATGCTTGGAATAGAGTCTGGCAGCAGGGGTCTGTGACGGAAGTGTGCTGCTTCTCATCGGTATACCAAAGATTTTCCTTAACAAAATTGCAGTACTTGCAATAATTCTTGTTACAACCGAATTCCATCGAACTAAGCACAGTTGTTAAGGCCTTCAACACAGATAAAATGAGCGGTAGATAATCAGATCATACTTAAAAGTTTACCTACTTTTTAAAATCAAAAAAGGAGAGAGAGTATGACCAAAAATGTGCTAAGGCTGTTGGCTTTTTCAATGATTTGGGCTGGGAACCGTCAGACAGTTAATATTCATCGCCGTAATCATCATGTTTACACTGCACACCATGCCCAAATGGCGTGATAACTCCATAAACCAATACTCTTTCCAGTCGGAACACTTTCTTTCTGATTAATTTTTCCGCTATTATCACGATTAGTCTGCCCTTTGTAGCCAGCACAATTGCAGTAGCATCTCAGCAGTGCTTTATTCACAACTCCATCGCTCGTACAGCCCAACGCAAATGACCATTTTCCGCTATCGCTGTTCCACACAGCTGTGCACGCTCACTGTGCTTAATAAGCTTCGGCTACGGCCGCAGTCCAGCACACTGTACCGACTAAGCTCCAACCAGCTGACCCGTCGAGTTATCGGATTGCTGTTTTGAGCTGCTGCTGAGGCAAACAAATGAAGGAAGTTTGCATAAAGGGCACACGAGCATTTGTTTATGTCCGCACTTTGAGCGCAGATAAAGGCCTACCATAGTCGGTTTTATATTATGCTTTGTGTAGCATTTATGTACACTCCCTCCACCTAACGCCGTCCACCCTGAGGAGTACCGTTTGCGGGTCATAGATCACTTGCACTTTTCAAAGGCTGGGTGCCTTTTGGTCAGCTGGACAGAAAACAAAACGTGCGCTGGACTGTTATGTAACGTCTTGCTGAACTTTGGTTTGAGTTTTGTTAGGTTCTTTGCAGCTGCAGGCCACGAAGGCTGATTTGTTTGAGTGAATCAAAAATTAAATTGGCTGAAAATCTCCTTAATAAAGACAACCAACCAAAAATTCAATTTTATCTTATCATTCACTTTAAACTTTTAACTTACCATCAAGATCCATAATTCGTGGAAATCATGAAAGCATCATCATTAGGGTGTTTCATTTTGAAAAAAGTGATGAATTTTTGATAGGCCACCCTCCAGTTCGATTCATAGCCCCAAAATATGAACCTGTGCAAAAAATGGTAAAGATTGATGAAGGTTTAGAGGTCGCGCCAATGATTTGGATTTTGTATGGAGATTTTGGTGAATTAGTATGGGAAATTATTGATTTTCGTTTACATTGCTCTAACTTTGGTTGTAGTTGTCCAAACGTTGAAAAAAAAAAAATATGTGGTTGTCATGACAATGATCAACAAGCCTGTTGTTGTTGCGATGAAATTGGCGTTGTTGCCTTGTACATATTCATCTGTCAATTTACCCTATTTTGCCATTTTTTCACATTTTTATAATTCTTGATACGCTGCAAAACTGAGCGTAGCAACTGTAGGCTTTTTGTTTATTGCCATAGCAATAACATACTAAATTTTTTCGACATTTGGACAAGTAGAAGCAAAGTTATAGCGATATAAGCGATTTTTTAAATTCTTCCATAGTAATTCCCATACAAATTTCAAATCATTGGCGCGACCTCTAAACCTTCATCAATCTTTACCAATTTTTGCACAGGTTCATATTTTGGGGCTATGAATCGAACTGGAGGGTGGCCCATCAGAAATTCATCACTTTTTTCAGAATGAAGCACCCTAATCATCATACAATTATTTACTTTCACATCGGCACAATAAGCGAACAACAATCAGCAGAATTGAAAACGCATTCCTTTGTTATCTCAATAAACTTTATTGGCAGTTGGATCCGACAAAGCAACTGGTGACTAATGATCTAACGCAGCACCCTGTAAGGGAAGCACGACAGAGCTAGAGTTCTCGCGTGCTAGACATCTTGGATCTACCCCCTACCATCAAAACAGCAGCGTTCAGCTGCTCGACACACGTACTTCTTTATAAGTCAATCATGCGAGTCACTCCTTATAGAATAGTGGAAACATTCGTCGTCTCTCCATTGAGAGATCCTAAGATGGTCGGTATGCATTTGCAGCAAAGGCGCTTGTTGATTGATTGCTTGTCAGCAGTTTCACTTTTAATGGCGCACTAAACTTTGCCCAGCGATCTGGCTTCTATCAGCGCGCACTCAAGTGCACTCATCGAGAGTGCTCCTTTTGTCAGCCGAATAGCATATACGCATTTCTGCGGAAAGTGGAAACACAACTCAACTAATAGGCTCACCACAATCGAAAACGATTGAATGAATCAATTAAAGTGCAATTACAGCCTGCACTCACTTTGTGGATTGTGGAGGCCCGATTCGACCCCGGAGTTGCTCTGCACCTCTACGCTTGTCAAGACCGTTACATGGGAAAGGGGCGTGTGTTTGAGCTCTCTGGTGGTGGCTTATTGGAAAATTGTTCGGTTACCTGCCTCTATTGCGATTGTGAAAACAGTTTTGATAATTAATTTGAACTTCTTTTTTGCTACTTGTTTCGAATTGTGTTACAATAATTGCTGTTTTGACTCTGGTAATGTGCATTGTTAAGAAGCTTCCTAAGAAATCTGTAATCACTGAAACGCAGCCCATACCTAGCCATATTTGCAAATAGAACAGTATTTGAATGATTATAAAATACTTGGGGCATGGTGAGCATCCTTTACCTTAGCCTTTTATTTCAAATTTGTTTATACCAAATTAATTGGTAGAAGGTTCCTTATCATATTGATATTGATCCTACTACCAAATCATTTGTTTTGAACAATTACAATTTTAAGGCTAAAGTACAGGGTGCTCATTATTCCCCACCTGTTCTCTATGACCACAGGAGTGGAACTTCGGATCAGAAAGTGGCTCCACTTGTCATTTGCGAACATTAGCGCACCTAGCGGTAGAAGGCATCTTCTGCCTGTAGTTAAGATAGGCAGCATCCTATGATAGTGTGAGTGCACATAGAAAGCCCGTGTGGAACGCTACCACAATACATCGCTTGTTGAGCAGAAAAACGAACCACCTTTTGATTCACCGATTTGTTTGCACTTCCCCTTCTGTTCTGTGCTATGACCTTCCTTCCCCTATATGCTGATGTAGAGAGTAAGGTGGGGCAAAAGTTCGAGTGGGACAAAAGTTTGATTTGAGGTTTTTGAAGCCCGTGCAAAATGTAACTGTACAGGGTTAATGGGCGTCATTGACTCTTTTCGGCAACCAAAATTTAAACATTTATTTTTTATGTCATAGACCAATTGCAATGAGTCTTATATATTATTGCCTGGCTAACCTTGAAAATGATGCTTTTGACGTAGGATTACGTCTTTCGGCAACATATTGGGGTGCAATTTCAAAAAACCAAATTCGACCGCATTACGAAAAGAGGTCAGGTTTTGACCACATATAACTCTGTCAATAGCAGATGGATTTTAATTCTAAACAAACCAAACGATTAGAAATTTATCTACCAATCTGCTAAAATAAACACTGTTAATTTTCAATAGGTTACTATTGAAAATAACACAAATGTCCAACTGTTGCAATGATGATAAAAATTATCACCGATTGCCTGCAAACAGCGCATTCCCTAACACAGATTTAAAAATCGAATTCGATCCTGTCACTAAACGGTGCTCATTCAATAATCGTGTGTGGTGGTGTTCAGTCGTCGAAATTATGTAGTAACAGTAGTAGCAGCAGCAGTAGCAGTGCTTTTGGCGTGTGGCGTTGAAAATTGTTCTCCAGTTACAACGAAAGGCTGCCTGCAAGCAGCGAGCTGCAGAGCCCACATGAACAACTATCAAAGGAGGAAGAAGCTGCACCGCTATGCTATGGATCGCAATCTGTAGCTCTTCGTGAGTCGCTGCGGGTCATCTATGCCAAGCGGGTCACCCTTGCTTTAAACAACATACAGTTTGACAACCTCATCCGTGTTGAACACCCAGCTCAGTATTACTCAACCATCTCTACAAAACGGTTCTTTTCAGGACCACCATAAATTTGTTAAAGAGTATTATTTGGACATTTGTCAAGGGCAGCCGTCCCCGCAAGCAGCTAGCTATCAAGGCTCAACCTGTCTATAGAAGGTGTGGAATTGTAGGCCTGAATAAATTGGTGCGGCTTTCATTCCGCACGATCCGTTTCTTTCGTTCATCAATCACCCTTGTAGTGAAGTAAAAAAATTGGTTTCGATCGGCGCTTACATAGGAAATTTAACATGGATTATAGAATTTTTTTGTATGTTACCAAAATTTATTAATGGTTTGTCACTAAATGTTGAGATAATTTATTGATTATTGAATTATCAAACTGTATACCATGAAAAAACAGCCTGTTTGAGTTTTTGCCTGTTATCATAAAAAACAAATCGACAGTTAATGTTTCCCGGCGACTTTACCAAATAATACAACCAAACAAAATCACCATGCAGAACTAGCTAGGATTTGTTTTACTTCATATTTCACAAAATTGCTTTCGAGTGTTATGATATCGTCTCCAGCAAAGTTTAAATTTTTCTCTTTACCAACACATACATCAGGGCTAGATAGATCTCCACAGGATCTATAGAATCCACGCAATTTCAAAAAACTAAAATGCACCGGTTACTATTGAAAATTACACAAATATCCAACTGTTGCAATGTTGATCAAAATTATCACCGATTGCCTACAAAAAGCGCTTTCCCTAGCACAGACTTAAACATCGAATTCGATGCGGTCCCACTGAACGGTTCTCATTCAATCAAAAAATGTGCTAGTGTCCGGTCATTGGTATCAGCAGCAGTAGTAGCATCAGCAGGAGTGCTTTCGGCGTGTGGCGTTGAACATTGTTCTCCAGTAACAACGAAAGGCTGCCTGCAAGCAGCGAGCTGTAGAGCTCACATGAGCAACCATAGAGAAGGAGGAAGAAGTCCCACCGGTAGGCTAGGATCGGAATCAGAAGCTCGTCGTGCTCAGCTCAGCATTACTCAACCATCACTACAAAACGGACCAACATAAATTTGTTAAAGAACATTTGGACATTTGTCAAGGTCATCAGTTCCCGCAAGCAGCTAGCTATCAAGGCTCAACCTTGGCTATAGAAGGTGTGGAATTGTAGGCCCGAATGTATTGGTGAGATTAACCATATCGTCCGGCCATTTTCCAGAGACGGCGCTGTTCCGCTGGTAGGAAGTGTTAAAAATCCATATAGAATTTGAGAGAAGTGGGAATAATTCGCTTTAGGTGCATATTCAGGTCAAAAAAGTGAACGACAAGCTCAATAAATTAGTCAGGGACATTCATTTTTTCCCGGAAATTATTGTTTAATATTAATTATTTTCCCCATACAGTTTTACCTGCTTTATTACCAATCCCCAGAAAGCCAAAAACAAAATCAAATTTGTGAGAATAAGCTCAATCTCTCAACATGCCATGGTTTTTTTATGACACCCAATTTGAGATTTCCCTTTCATAGATTACAAAATAGAGTACCTGACACTACAAAACATGTCTGTTACCTCTGTCTATGCATTTAGATTAACATTTGAAGTCCCTCCTTTTTTACACATTCTGCAAAAACGATTCTTTTTACCCCACCCCATTCATATAATTCGGAAAGAAATCCTGTGAGGGGTGAGCTATTTTGAGTGCATAATGTGTACAGAAGGAAGGACTTCGGTTGTTAATCTAAATGCATATATAGAGGTACCAGACATGTTTTGCACTGAACTGTCCTCTGTGAACAATTATTGGAAAACAAATTATTTGTAGTTTCCGATAGATGCCACCGCCAACAACAACAGTGACATCTGATGGAACATGAATGCAGAAGCTTGACAAAATGATTAATCCGTTTTTTCCCGCGGCTTTCATCCCACTTCGCACGATTCGTTTCTTTCGTTTACTCAATCACCCTTGTAGTGACGTCAAAAAGTGGATTATAGAATTTTTTGTAGGGGAAATGGCTCTAATGTTGGTCTATGGATCTAAGATTGGGCCCATCGCAAAAAATCTGCTATCTATCAATTTTATCCGCGTCATTGGGACATTACTAATTGATATTTTTGGTTGCTATTGAAAATTTAGTGGATTGCTGAATTTATGTATGAGCCCAAATTAGGGGCATTTAGGCCGACATGACATCCATTCCCCTTATGTTACCAACATTTATGAATTATCTGCCAGTAAATGTTGAGATAATTAATTGATTATTAAATTAGCACTCCGTATACCATGAAAAAGCAGCCTGTTTGTGAGTTTTTGCCTGTTTTCAAGTAAGGAGTTATCATTAAAATTTCGCCAGCTGGTATTTCCTGGCGACTTTACTAATAAATACAATCAAACAAAATCATCATGCAGAACTAGCTAGGATTTGTTTTACATCATATATCACAAAATTGCTTTCGAGTGTTATGACATCGTCTCCCGCAAAGTTTACATTTTGACATAGGATTACGTCTCTCGGAAACATATTGGGGATGTAATTAAAAAAAAAATCAAAATCGACCGCGTTACCAAAAGTGGTTAGGTTTTGACCACTTATAACTCTGTCAATAGCGGATGGATTTTAATTCTAAACAAGCCAATCGATTGGTAATTTTTCTACAAAGCTGTTAAATTGAATACTTTTTTTAATTTTCAATAGGTCACTATTGAAAATTACACAAATTTCAAACTGTTGCAATGGTTATCAAAATTATCACCTATTGCCTGCAAAAAGTGGTTTTCCTAACATAGTCGTCAAATATTGATACCGAGCACGTAATCCTACGTCAAACCTACGGTCGAGTCTTGGATATAACCTCTTTCTTTTTTAGTGGTAGTTTATTCATTGTTACATCAATTGATTGCGAATATGCGTTATAGCAGGACAACATTCTATTCAAAGGCCCATTTTTAGCATAGTCTGTTCTTTGATTGTTAACGTAAAACAAATTCCTAATCCTCAGAGAGCGAGTGGGAGCATAAAAATTTATATTTTCTAAAATTTCCGGAACATTAACTCTTTGAGCAATAACATCATTTATAAATGTCACCATGACGAAGTCTCTTCGTTTTTCCATTCCATCTAAATTTATTAACAAACATTGTGATTCATAAGATGGAAGTGGTAATCTCGTCCAACCTAATTTTCGAAGGGCAAACTACAAAAACTGTTTTTGAACAGATTTAATGCGGTTTATATATGTATCCTGATACGGAGCCCACACTACGCTACAGTATTCAGGAAGAGGCCACATACAATGTTTTTATAGAGTAAGGATCATTGAAGTGCATACTAAATCTTTTGATAAACCCTAGCATGTTACTTGCTTATACATAATGTTATTGTAGTGATCAACAAATGATAACTTAGAGTCGAGAATAATGCCTAAGTCCCTTACTTGATTGCACCTTCCAACTGTTTTCTCACCAAGGGAAATTGTGTCATTTACTGTGGCATGCTTTCTTGTAAACGATATAGAATTACATTTACTAACGTTAAGGTCTAACAAATTCTTCTTACACCAAGTGTAAAAAATGTCAACTTCTTGCTGAAATAGCTGCAGATCAGATGCTTTAGATAATGTATCTGTCCATGAAAAGTTTCATGTCGTCTCAATATATGCAACATGAAGCAGCTTCAAAACGTATTCTATATCATTGACAAATAAGATGAAAAGTAGTGGACCAAGATGCGAACCTTGGAGCACACCAGATGTTACATGAACGACAGACAACAATTTTCCTTCAAATCTTACTCTTTGCGTTCTACTTGACAAGTATGACTCGATCTATTGCATTAGCCTGGTGTTAAAACCTAACTTGGATAACTTGAAAATCAACAGTGGTATATCCACTTTATCGAATCTTTACTAAAATCAGTATATAATGTTTCTACGTAATTTCCCTTATCCATTACATTTAAAGCATATGCTACAAAATGTATCAAATATGTAGCTGTAGATAGACCTATAACAAATCCATGTTGTTTACTAGTAATGCAAGATTTAACTTGGGAAAATAGGTTGGCATTAATGATGGACTCGAAAAGTTTAGGAATGGTAGATAATATAGCAACCCCGCGATAGTTTGTGATATCCAATTTGTTTTCCCGTTTTTAAAAATAGGGATTACAAATTATTCCTTCTTTATTGGAAGCAGAATGCTGACGTTTAACGATGAATTTTGGTCCAAAACCAAAATAAAGGCTTTGCTAATTCTTTTGAAAGTGTTTTAGAAGAATAGGTGGTAAATCATCTGGACCAGCGAATTTTGACGTATCCAAGGACTCAAGAGCATGCAAGATTTCTTTGAGGGATAAACTAACATTTGGAAACTGTGTTTTCCAGTTTGCTTTCAACTGTCGAAAGACGGAAGCAGCAGTTGTATTCGGTGTCAATTACGCTGTCGAGAGTTCGCTTACTTTTTTTGTTAATTAGTTTATTTGTGCAAGCTCAATCTAATAAACTTTACAGAGCCAAGTTATCATTTTCTTTATACATTATAAATGTCTAAATTCTAAAATTAAAGGATTTGAACGATTACTCGTGGTCTTCTCGAGGTCAGTGGATGACAATTGTTTGGATCGAGAGAGGGCAAAGGAGATTTGGAATATAATTTATGATTAAAAAATTTCGCTATTTCTAAAACATGTACTTAATCCTATCGAAGTTATATCAACTCTGTAATTATACAATTATTACAGAAACAAATATACAAAAAAAAACACACACACACAATACAAACTAAACACAAGGTAAATCAAACTTACAATCTATGGTTAATATTCTTAAAGAAAACATATAGATATATAGATCGCGTCTAGCCAAAATATCCCGAACTGGGACATTAGAGTTCGCTTACTTGATACAAGCTATTCACCCATACACTATAATAAAAATAAATTTACGGCGCCGGTGGTGTAGTGGTAAGCGTGACTGCTTTCTCACCCCAATGGGTCTGGGTTCAATCCCAGTCGAGGTCGGTGGGATTTTTCTGAGGCATAAAAATCTCTGGTCACGTCTTCCTTCGGAAGGGAAGTAAAGCCGTTGGTCCCGGCCCATGTGTGTTGATAAATGGGTGCGATATCCTACGCAGGTGTGGAAGCTGCCTTCCTGCACATTCGATTGCCGTCAAATGGATGGCAATAGATGTGCGTCGGTGATTGGCACTAGATTGCGGAACAGAGACCGACGTTAAATAAAGGAAAGTATATATAAAAATAAATTCACCGGTCATCTAATTAAGCAGTTGTAGGTTAAACAACAAAACAGATTAACATTAAATTTCGCATAGTTGTTTGTTATGGGCAATCATTCTCATTTGAGCTAAAGTTCAGGGATTTTGGACCTTGCATTTTTTTTCAAAATGGCGTATTTTACACTTTTAATCATTTAGCAGCGCCGGTGGTGTAGTGGTAAGCGGGATTGCCTCTCACCCCAGTAGGCCTGGGTTCAATCCTAGTCGGCGCCGCCGGGATATTCTGAGGCATAACATCTCTGATCACGCCTTCCTTCGGAAGGGAAGTAAAGCCGTTGGTCCCCGGTTCATGAGTTGATGGGTCGATAGGTAGGGTCTTGATGTGGGAGCTGCCTTCATGGTGTCAGTAGCATTGGTGCTCAGCACGGAAAACAAGATCGATCGAAAACAAACCAAGGAAGAAAAAAAAGACAATTTTAATCAAAATGTCGTCAGAGATAAAATTACGAGAGCACTAATGTAATTTAGAGAAAATTTTCTTGTTCAATATTAATAGTTTTTTTTTAAAGCTTGTGAAAATGCAAACTTTTTAAATATTGAAAACCATGGACACCTATAAGTTAACAAAAATCGTAAATCAAAAACCATATGTAAATTTTTTGGTAATTTTTAGGTGCTATATTTTTGGGCAAAAAACGATTTTAATTTTAATGCTAAATTTACAGGTTTTATGTGTCAAATACATAAATTACAACCGCTTCTTGTATCGAGGGTTACTTCCACTCACTTCGCTATAATAAATGCTTCTAGAAATTATGGAACCACCGGATGCTACAATAATACTGTGTACTTGCCTTCGGAGGCGAACCAGCCTAAGGCTGAAAGCCTCCTAAATAAAGCTAAATTAATTAATTGTGTACTTGCCAGACACAAGAAGAGGTTGGATAGCATGTATTTGACACATAAAACCGGTCAATCTCGCCTTCAGTGCGTCACAATCAGCGAATTCACGACTTGTGAGCGTTCACTAAGAGTGAGCGCTCACGAATCGTAAAATCGCCGACTGTGACGAACTGAAAGAAATAATGACAGGCCTCATGTGTCAAACACCTAGTTTACAACTCCTTCCTGCAACTCACAAGTACCAATCATCACTACAACATCCAACGACCACACAATTCCGAAAAACAAGTTTTTATAGCAAGTGAGCGGAAGCAACCCAGCCCACAACATTATATCATTATAGTCCCAGGAAAGAAAATATTTGATCACTTTCATTACATGGAACACAAAGCTGAGAGCAAACGCAAACGCAAACGTTTCAGAAGGAATTTAAGAAGAAGAAGAAGCTTTGTTCAGGAGTTCTTGGAAATTCTCAAACAAACAATATTTTTCGACGGTCTGCAAATCTACCATGCCTACAGAAACGTTCTTCATAACTCAATTTAAGCCTTTGCAAATCACCACGATCGACACCGCTGCTTTAAATCACTAATAAAGATTAAACAGCGAACAATCAAATTACAACCAACCGTCACCGTCCACGTTTACTGGTAGCTCTAATCTGCCACGGAATTAATTGCACACCACCCACCACCCGTGAAAGGTGTTGAATTACCATTGGAACTCTTTTTTTTTTGCCCCGCTGCTATTAATTCGAACAAGACCTCCATCATCGTCGTTATCCGCCTTCAATTTGCTTGTTTGAATGCTTATTTCGTGAGCGCACCAGACTGCCTGGCAGAGTCGTTTAGCATCAACTCAACCGTCATCGCCGGGCTGCAGTTCACTGTTTTCAAAGCTGTTACTAAATGAAGTAGAGTCGCTCTCAGTACCTGTTGCTCGATATTTCGGGCAACCAGCACAATTTGTATCTTTATAGTGGTTTTGTAGTCGCTCAAACAGCATGAAACGTGATCCCAACTGAAAACGAAAGAGCTCGAATTTTAGAGACCGAGAATGAAACCCCTGTCGGTAGGCACGCTCGGAAACATTGATTATCAACAATGTGCTTTAAATGACGCTTTGTGACGTTCATGTGAACAACTTTGCTAAAGCCGATCTTTTATCCTACTTTTTCTACAGGTCCAGCTAGACAACGACAAGTGTCGTCGTGAGCGGGAATCACACCTAACCGGATCCCGGCTAGATCTTGCCGGCCTATGCGGAACACGGAACACGTCCAGGTCCAGCAGAACAAACATGGTCGATTCACACGGCAACGCTCTGCCACCGCTCAGCCCCTCCAGCAATAACAACTCGTCGTCGTCGACGTCGGCGGCCAGCGAGAATGAACAGAAGCCAGTACCCCTGTCGCCCAGTGGTAAGTGATGTGGTTTATGAGATGAGGGATTGCATGGATGCCTGGGATTGCTTGACTCCATCACACAAATCGTACCCAGCTGGGAACGTTTATAGTTTCCGAGACTCTAAAACTCAGGTTACGTCTTTTTTCGGAAGGGTAGTAAAGTGATGGGTCCTGCATATGGTGAAAATTAACTGACAGAACTCCAAGCCATCAAAACTTCCTTAAAGAATCAAGGGTGCAATCAGCGTGTCGATTCATGGTTGACATGGTTGGTTCTCAACAATGATGCAGCCACCATTAGAAAGGTATGGCTATCTTCTTTCATTTGGAACAGATAAAAACCCGATTGGACGTGTGGTTGGCCAGCCGGAAAGGAAAACCCCGGAAGAGTGCCGTGCAAATTGCGTGTCGATTCATGTTGACATGACTGGTTCTCGGTGGGGTTACCGGGTCCTGGGCCCACTTCAATCTTTTTTTGATATTTTTTGCAGACAACCATGGCTTCTTAAGAGCTACTCTGCCATTAAGACCTTTCTTATGAAGACGATTTCGTACGGATTTTGATGTCAGTTGAATGGAAAACTCGCTTTTAATCTGTTTCGCAATTTTCGGAGCTGATAGTCCCCGGTCCAGCTCCGCCTTCTTCATGATAGCTCTGTCAATTCGGCCAGTTGTCTTTGAAGGACGCCCCGATCGCTTAGCTGGTGAGATAGAACCACGCTTTTTGTACATCTGCACAATTCTAGCGACCGTATCTTTGTGAAGCTGGACAATATCGGCAATATCACGGTAGCTTTTGCCAGTTTTGTGATGTTCAATAATCAAATTTGGGATATTGATCGTTTAGGCATTTTGCAACAAATAACTTCCAATTTTGAACACGAAACTGAAATTTTGAGCACGAAAACTTCAAGAGCACTAAATGACAGCTAGACACAATGTTTACATTCGAGAAAGTAGCAGAATACACACTAAAGCTCTGTAAAACACACTTAAATCGTAGTATCCGTTTGGGGGTGGATAAACTTTTTTTGCGTAATTTTTTGCCCTTTTTCATAATTTATCACATGAAATCTCAAGCAAAGATATAAACGCCGTATTTTCAATGGCAATGTGATAAATAAACACAAATTGATAAATCATGGAGGAACACTAATAAAATTAAACCGATTTTCACCAGCAAAAACAAAACAAAAATGTAAATTGGTGGGGGTGGATAAACTTTTTTTGCATACTGTAAATTTCGATTCCCTGAAATCGACACATGTAAGCGGCCCGCATAAGAATCAGTTGAAAGAAACGTGAAAATCAATTCAATCAAACGTTCTCTTCGTCGACTAGCTGAAACTAGTTGGTTTGAGGACACTTAATTTTACATGAAACGTTAATTTACGTTCTATGATTTACGTCCAATATGGATTACGTCTCGTGTAAAAGTAGTTATTTCTAAGTGTGTACTTTCGAACGAAACAGACAGGCAACCGATTGAATATGTGGTTGACCAGTCGTAGAGAGATAACCCGTGGGAGATGGCTCTCCGGAAATTCGGATTCACCGGGAAAATGGTCAATTCTTGAAAGTAGACCTAGAGACAGTGCTGATAAAAATCCTTTCTTCTACACTCAATTTAGCTGAAAATGAAGAAAACCTTAACAGATAGACCAACTACCTGCATGAATTTGAATTTTGATATAAACAAGTTCCCTTGATCTAGGCAACCTCTGAGTATCAAAAATAACATTTGTTTTTCTTCATTCGTGGCTGGATTCTCATTATCGCCTCTGTTGTTGTAAATATTGATATTCGTCTTCATCTTGGTCGGGATGATATTGAGGATCAAATGCAAAATGATTATTTTCATTTTAAACAAATATAGCGCTAAAGAACGTGGTTTTTAGACATAAGTCGACGGCAAATTATTGCCTCAAGCTGAACTGATGATAATATCGATGATTTAGGCAGTGTGGTCGACAATATTCAAAATAATAATTTTGCCCAAAATGTCGTTGATTATTTTGCTTTTGAGGATCACTTCTGATTTTGACAATTTTGGGTTTGATAATCGAGCACTGGTGAATATCAACAAACGCGTATTCGTTGATGTATAATAAACTCATTTGTTCATTTCGCTCGTTTCGTAACTACGAAGATGTTCAAAACAAACGCAATTCATCGACACTGGCTTGAAGAGATACTCCTTGCATGTGATGGTAAATGATAAAAACAGACACTGCCTAGAGATCCGTGATTTTTTTTTTTCTAAATAGCATACAATCATGAGCATAGAGGAAATATGCCATCATCATATAGATTCTACAACCAGGTGGCAAGAAAACGGTCCTCTGCATATCCGTAATCACCGGGAAAATGTTCAATTCCTGGAAGTAGACCTGGAAACCTTTTTTGACGTAGACTACGTCTTACAGGAAGGTACTGGAGGAAAATCTAAAATAGCGACCGTCACAAAAAGGTGTAAGGTTTTGAAAGCTTATAACTTTGTAATTTTAAGATGTAATACAAATACAAATACACCAATCGATAGGAAAATACTCTCAAAATCTGCTAAAATAAATGCTTTTCCAATTGTTCATAAATAATGTTGAAAAATGTACATATAAAAAGTGATAATTTTATCACTGTTTTCATGAAATAAACGCTCTCCCTCGCGTTCTCCCCAAATCCAGTCGTCATAATTGAGTACCAATTGGTTTCAAATCGTGCTGTTTGAATCTGAAAAGTTATAAAAGAGCACTGCTTTTGTGCCTCAACTTATTTTCGCTTCGGGCGGCGGGTGAGCAGGCAGCAGCAGCAACAGTATGAAGGCAGCGGTTCCTGTCAAGCGCGCAGCGTTTGAGTTCTCTGGCTGCTGGCAGCGCCGTTGCCTCGATGGCACAATCGCTCTGAAGTGGATCATCCTCCTTGCCTGAATGATAACGATCCCGCGTTCTATAAATCTCGATTACTTTTTCGAAAGGACATATCAGCTTTTGTAAACAACTCATTTTATCAGCGGTTCAGCCTAACTGATAGATCGCCCACGCATACGAAAACCACTATATCAGGTAGGGGAAATTTTTCCTTATCTTATGGTAATGTTAGCATGCGTGGGTGAGCTACCAGTTACGCCAAATCGACGATCAAATGCGTTGTTTACAAAAGCTGATACGTCCCTTTGAAAAAGTAATCGAGAAATAATTCTTGGGTCGAGTTAAATTTAACTCGTGGTGAAACGTGACATTTCGAAAGTTATTTACAATGTTCGAAAATCCCGGAAATTGATCAGTTTTCAAACAGAACTCAGTCACGGTTGCCAAAATTTAACTTGTAGTCGGTCAGAAATAACCAAGCTCGGATAGCAGGGTTATTCATTATATCATCTGTCACTTTTAACCACGAGTTAAATTTAACTCGCCCATTGGGA
This sequence comes from Ochlerotatus camptorhynchus, assembly GCF_037179485.1. Classification (NCBI taxonomy): domain Eukaryota; kingdom Metazoa; phylum Arthropoda; class Insecta; order Diptera; family Culicidae; genus Ochlerotatus; species Ochlerotatus camptorhynchus. The sequence goes on from NW_027041235.1 coordinate 95,448, forward strand.
CACAGCCTTGGAAGTAATATTAGGGACCATCCATAAATGACGTAGAATTTGTTTGACTAATTAACCACCCTTTCCCCTCGTAGCGTGTTTTGCTATACCTAATACATGGCTGGTCACAACTTCTGAAAGCCCTCTCCCCCCTCAACTACTACGTTTTTTTTTTGAAAGTTCCCGTCATTGCCATTGGGTAACAGTGAAAATCAGCAGCACACACACACAACGGGTTGAACATTAATGCGAAATTTCGGTCTTGATCGTGAATATCCCGCGACCAGAACATTTAAGCTTGGAATCCCTCCATTTAAGTCTCGGTACATCTTTTATCTATTAGTGTTTTTTTTTATGTTTTAGACTTCGTGCATTTTGTGAACGCACGTACATTATTTTTCATTCGAAAACAGAGTGTTTTTGTGGTGAAAAAAAAGGATCTCCCTGCACAGATTACAGCACTGAAATGTACATGTGCACATGTGCACATGTACCAAGCACTGAAATTATCAGATCGTACCTCTATTTAGAACGATTTATAAAATCCCGGATTTTTTGTTGATGGGGGTGAGGCATAGCAAGCCGTTCGATTGCATAACTCTCCAAGTAGGTGGGACTTACGATGCTTCTGTCTTAGAATAAATAGAGGTACCGTCGAGTTTTTTTTTTCAGTGATGGGTACTGAAAATCGGCAGAGAGCGTTCAAAAGCGCCTACTTGCAATGATCGATTCTCTTCATCGATTTTCTCTTTACATTGCTACAGCTGCGCTAAACAATTCAAGCTGAACATTGCATTAGGTCCTAAGTAACATTGGTAAGATTATCTTCGTTGGCTTTCTCCTTGTATGTCCCTCAGCCATGTGAAGACATTCTCAGGTATTTTCAGCACACAGATCGATAAAAGAAGCTTTTATCAAGCATCTAATACGACAAACACAACAAGAAACGGTTATGTACTCACGTTATTAACGAAAGAGAAAACCGACGAAGAGAATCGATCAATGTTATTTAGGACCTAATGCAATGTTCAGCTTTAATATTATCTGAAATTTGTTCAATGTAGTGCAGTAACAGAAACAAAAGAAACAGCAAATGCACCGAGAAATTCTAATCCAAGCCAGTTATTAACAAAAGAGAAAATCGATCATCGCGGTTACGTCAAATTTGTAATCTGTGATAGATATGGAAGTTTGTAATCTGTGATAGATATGGAAGTAATTTTTTTCCACCACAGAAACTCCCCGTGTTCTTAAAGGGCGAACACGAAATTATTGCGACACCGAAAATGTCATGCCAATTTTCTTATAATGTTTAGAATCAAACCAAAATTTTAGGGTAGTTTTATACATATATTTACTTCAAAAATCAAAAGAAAAGTTAATCGATGGAGCCTTGAGTGTAAAATTGAACGCATTTTCGCTTGATGCCCTCCATCAAAGTCTTTACAGTGTCATCCGGTACCAGTTTCTCAGTTTTTTTTTTCATTTTCTTAACATGTCCTTCTCGTCTTTGACTGTCTTCTTGCTCTTCCGAAGTTCCCGCTTCATTATTGCCCAGTACTGCTCCACCGGGTGCAGCTCCGGACAGTTTGGCGGATTCATGTCCTTTGGAACAAAATGGACAGAATTGGCCTCATACCACTCCAGGACACTTTTAGAATAGTGACATGATGCCAAATCTGGCCAAAATAGCGGAGCTTTGTCGTGCTGCTGCAAGAACGGCAAAAGGTGCTTCTCGAGGCACTCAGATTTGTAGATCTCGCCATTTACTGTGCCCTTTGTCACGAAAGGCTCACTCCTCAGTCCGCAAGAGCAGATGGCCTGCCAAATGAGATATTTGGAGGCAAACTTCGACATTTTCTTCTTCTTAAATTTGTCGTCCACATCGAACTTGCTCTTGCCGGTGAAAAACTCCAACCCCGGAATTTGCTTAAAATCGGCTTTTATATACGTTTCGTCGTCCATCACACAGCAGCCATATTTTGTCAGCATCTTCTCGTAGAGCTTCCGTGCCCGAGTTTTAGCCGTCGATTGTTGCCGCTCATCGCGGTTTGGGAAGTTCTGTACCTTGTATGTATGTAGTCCAGCTCTCTTCTTTGCATTCTGGACGTAGCTCTGCGACATGCCGATCTTTTTAGCCAAATCACGGCTTGAGACGTTGGGATTTGCTTTAATCATCCGCTTCACCTTTCCTCCGTCTTTTTGTTCTCCGGTCCCGGTTTTCTTCCAGCTCCTTTGCCGTGGTCCAACGTCAACCGCTCCTGGAACCGCTTCAACACTCTGGAGACGGCTGAATGGTGAATGTTCAACATTTTTCCCAACTGCCGGTGCGACAGGTCAGGAAATTCCAGGTATTTGGAAAGAATTTGTTCTCTCAACTCGCATTGGTTCACCTCCATTTTCGTTGAATCGAAAAACACGACTTCGAGTTTGACAGCATGTACACAATACACATCAATGAGAAAGTGTGCAAAATTTGGTTGATTTTTACCCAATGGTAAAAAAGTTATATCCTGTTGAATGTGTCGCAATAATTTCGTGTTCGCCCTTTATGCCAATTGATGCATGTGCGCCTACAAAACGTGACCGAAATCTTTAAAAAAAACAGCAATATTTAGTTTTTTTGCTCAATCGGTAGATAAAGGATAGTTGAATCGTTGTGGAAACGTTGTTTCTGATCAATCCCACTACCACATAAAAATTTCAAGAACACAAATATCAGCTCTCACAAAACTTATAACAAAGAAACTGGAACTTCACGTTTGCTGCAGTGCAGTACACAAGGAGTTTCAATTTCATGAGTGATGTCACAACTATCCAAGATTTGTGCCCTAGAGAATATCAGCCATCATGACGGTCCTTGTTGGACGCTTCAATGAATCACCTGAATAAATCATATCTGATTGTAATTTAGGAATCAAATGTAATAGAATTTGTATTCGCATTGTTATGAGGTCCTGAATTCTACCAAGTTTTACTAAGTAGGAAATCCAAAATATGTACATAGGACCGAAATAATAGGTTACTTCTAGTGTATTTGAAATCAATATCAAGAAAAATGCACGAGAATTTCACTACACAGCTTAACGTAGTCTACGTCAATCATGCGGTCGTATCTTGTACACAACCCCACCAATTCTTTAATCTAAATTTCATACAACTTTGAGCATCAGCATGTCGATTCTGGTAATGGTCGTCTGAATAAACGGAATCATAGAGATCTGCGATTTTTCTTAATTTTCCAGTTCCAGGCCAAATAGGATAAAAAATTAAAATTTAAGACTCGAGCATCTGTGATTTGCATGAAAATCCACCCTCTCTCTGCTTGCGTAGAAAGTTGTCTATACAAATTATTTTTTATTTTGTATTGGCAGAAAACCTTAATAAAGCTATGTACGTATTTTTAAGAGATGCTGCAATCAGTTGGTGGAGACTTTTTCATTCAAAATATGGGTAAATTTGAGCGCTTGTTTCGATGAGCTCATTTCTCTCCGTATGTTTGAATGCGACATTTCGAAAAAAAAAATTCGTTCAATTGCGCCCGACGAAAAGTTCCAGCAGCAGCCTCAAAGGACAATTTCAAAGGTTGTCGGATTTAGAAATGCCAAATCCACGTAGGGGAAATGACGGCTTCGGCATGACAGACTATTTTCGGCAACCCAAATTGAAACACTATTTTCACTGGATTTTCTTACGAAAACACTTCGCTGAATGCATGCAAACGATTCTTTATGCTTTCAGCTTCAATTTGACTATATTTTAACCACTGAGAAAAAGCAATCTAGCAAGGTTTTCTTGAAATGCAACACACGCACTACAAATTGTAGCTGATTTCGAGTTGCCGATAATAGAACAGCAGATTTACATGCAGTTTAAATGGAACGGTTGCCGAAGAAAAACTGGTTGCCGACAATACTCGCTCTCACTAGAGAATATTGGAGCTTTGTAAAAGCGTTTCAAAACAGTTTTTGACTATTCTTTCGACTGAAATTGTTAGAGCAGCTGGCAGCAAAAGAATGTAAACAAACCAATACTGCATATGTGTGCGTTCCTTAGAGAAAAAGGCTATAGAAAGAAGGTCGCTGCTTAGGTTGCCGAGAATACGTAAATTCCCCTATTTACATTATACTAGCTAACACACCGTGTGTGATTTGCAAGGAACAACTCATGATTCATACTTTTTTGAAGCCATCAAGAACTGTATCACGTTGCAGTGGAAATAACCCATCAACTGATCACATTTCCCCTTGAATCCTTGTCATACTTGCTTGGTAAATACTTAACAAATTAGGCCTCACATTGTGCTGCATTGATACTAACAAAAAAAAAGGAATCACAAGTTGGTAATCCTTATCCGATTCGTGGTTGGCACATGGCACACCAACTATCACAGCCAAGTGCAAAGGACTACATGCAAACCGCACAACAGACAACTGCAGCCAGATTTATCCATTCCGAATAGGCCTCGGCTGTCAGGACCACTGCATTGCAACGTGAGATTTTGACTTCTTTCCACGCTGTCCTTCGCCACTACAATGTCATAAGACACCGATTTTCAGCTACGGTAAAACTTTTTCCCAACATCGACGACAGATCACGTTTTGGAAAATGTTCCCCAGAAATGCTCGCTTCTGGAACCACCAGCTGGAGGAATCGTGTGGCGGGAGTGGATTGTGGGTATTATTTGATTGTAAATTATTTTTAGTTGAATCGTTCCCGGTACCGACCAACCGACCAATAGATCGACCACACCGTCGGAGAGGTAAATAGTATTGTATGTTTGTACACGTGACTGGGTCCTACCTTACATAGGAAGAACAAGCGTTACCGTTTGCTGATCGAAGCGAATTTTCGTTGAATTACGTGGAAGAAGAGCCAAACCACGTTGTTGTCAGGAGGACAATCGGTTGTTATCCCATTCCATAGGTTACAACAGCATAGTACCTTGGAAAGACACAGACATGACCGATCCATGTGACAGACAAGGGAGTGCGCATTTTTGCTTTTCCCTTCACCTGGTGCTTCATAATTGGATTTAGCTGGTAAGGCATAAATTTTGATTTATGTGACGTCGAAGGCAATTGTGCAATCGGGGTGGGTGTTTGTTGAGCTTGTGGAAATTTCAGGCAATCAGCGATTTATGCATATTTCGATATCGCAGATACATCTTCATAGCCTGATTCAAATTCGTTTAAAGGCACTTGCATGTTTGTTGCTAATTTCCTTTGGCTGTGTGCTTTCTTTCTGAATTTGCTTTCAAATATCCGGATACACTTCTCTCTGGAGTACAGTGAACCTACAATTATGAATCACCCACAATGGATCATATCATTCGAGTAGTTTAAAAATACGTTCCTTAGCACTCAAACTTTGTCGTGGAACCATATTTTGATATTGTTCCTTCTAGAACCTTGCCACAGAGCCTTATTTATGCTAAGCTCGTTTTTTTTTTAAATCGCTGGTAGAAGGCCGTCCGAGAATTGCTCGAAAATATGATTAATTATGGATCACTTCACTTCACTTTTGATTCACACGCTTGACTGACTGATCCATAATTGTTATTAGCTGATCCATAATTATGAATGTACCTTACGCGGTGCTTGATGCTGAATAGGACGATTAAACCAGATTCTTAACTTACTCTTCACAATTTCTCCTTCACTGGATGGCAGTTCATTACGAGCATTCATAACTCTAGCCAAGCCCACCCAGAAGCAAAACTCACTTTCCTGTCTAGACCATCCGCATTTCCTGCAGTTACTTTACTGCCAAACTCGGGGCTTCGGTTCGACTTACCACGTCGAGGGCTGTCGTTGTCGCAGTTCACAGCAATTCTAGAAACACGAAAACTTTAGATTCCCTGTTTGGGTGGATCCAGAAATGAAACAGTCTGACTCGCGGGGAAAATCCGCATTTTTCATCTGATTACATTTCCTCATTCGCCTTTTTCATTGCTGCAACCGCAGTCAGAAGACAACAGGAAGTCAGAATTTGTATTTCCACTTGGGGAGGTAGAAAATCCACAGGGAGCACTTCTTCCTTATCGTTTCTTCGTCAGTCATGAAGGCTGACTTTATTCGATTTTTTATTTCAATTCTGTCAATTCAATTCAATTATTTTCATCGGTTCAGGATTGAATATATTGCCGAAAATGGAAAACCTATGCATGTTGAATATAGACACAGGTGATGGAAGCTACCCACGTGGCCGGAGGGATTTTCACTGCTCGGAGTTCATTCACAAATTATGTAAAGGTTTTTTGAGTGATTATTATATCCCTTCTCTCTCCTTGTAAGAAACTGTATGATTTTCAGTTACCCACCTATCTCTCCTTAAAATGTAAGTAAGATTTATAAATTTTTAGAAAATCGTTTAGAACCTTTTAAGATAAATTGATAACTTTTTCAAGCGGTCATTTAATGTAAGCTCAGGTTGTTTGTTATAAAATCAGTTAAGATCAAATAATTTTCTTCTTACTATTAAATCTTATGTATGGAAATTTCAAACCCCCTCCCCCTACCCCATTCACCCATAGACAAGTGGACGGATGGATTTGAGTTCACTCACTGGAGAAAAAGTGACGCAAGCTGCAGGCAATGTTTACTAATCATGTACACTACATGTTCATTTCTTTAATAAATGTTGAGAAGCCCCCTCCACCCTCTATCCTCTTACATCATTTGTGGATGACGCCTTGGTCGGTGCTGTTCGCCGCAACATTTTCTACCCAAATAGGCACTACCCCCAAGAAACGGTGAATATGTCCAAAGGCAGAGCATGTTGTAAAGGAACATGTTGCGTGTCATGTCATTTTTATCGTCTTTTTGTAACTTATTTGCTCAGACTGGCTGGAGGCTCATCTTCATTTCTCAGTCGTAGACGACGGGCTTCTAGTCATTGTCGTCATTGCTGCAAGGGATGAACTCTATAGGTATACTCAAAATTCGAACCTTTTTTTTACTTAAACCATTTTTTGCCAATTAATCAGTTCCAGGCCAAATAGTGAAAACAAACTTCTTCTTCTTTTTCTTATTCTTCGCATTTTAAGCTTATTGATTATCGCATATTAGCTTATTGCGTACTCTCAACTTAACGTTCTAGATGCACTTCCACAGTTTTATTAATTGAGAGCTTTCGTTGCCTGTACCATTTTTGCATTCGTATATGTAATTGTGTGGCAAGTACAATCACACTCTATGCCCAGGGAAGTTGATACATTTTACAACCCGAAAAATTCCTAGACCGGACCGGGAATTGAAACCAGTCGGCTCTAGCATGGTCTTGCTTTGTAATTGCACCTTTACCGGTTGAGCTAAGGGAGGCAACGTGGTGCGTTACTGATATAATATCTACCACATCGAACTCTGGCTCCAAGCTCTTCTTGTTGATAGTTATGAGCCCTTCGGAAGGGAAGTAAAGCCGTTGGTTCATGAGTTGATGGGTCGATAGGTAGGGTCCAGGTGTGGGAGCTGTCTCCCTGGCATCGGTAGCATTGGTGTTCAGCACGGAAAACATGATCGACGGAAAACAAATCAAGGGAAAAAAGAACTTTTTGTAAGTAAAATGTGCTCTGTTTCTGTACGGACGTGAACAATTTCCGAGTGTCAAAATTTCCGTTTCATAGGGGAAATGGATGCAATGTCGAACTAAATGCCCCTAATTTGGGTCCATACATCAATTCAGCAATCGACTAAATTTTCAGTAGTGACCAAAAATATCCATTAGTACCGTCCCATAAAATAAAATTGATAAATAGCAGATTTTTAGCGATGGACCAATCTTAGATCCATATGCTAACATTAGAGCCATTTCCCCTATATCTGGAATTGATTTCTTCATCACGTTTTTGCTCGAAACAATGTGTCACTCGATTGCATAGTTCTAGAAAAGTACTTAAGAGCAAAAGCAAACGCAAGTGACCTGGTGAAATGCATTCCAAAGTGTTTTTTTTTTTAATCAGCATCCAAGGGGTAATCAACTCTGCACACTGTGCCGAAGCACATCGTAGCACACTGCACAGTGTTCCAAAATTCAGATTTAGTTGGAAGGATATGTTTTGACCTGAAATTGAAACTTTAGACTAACAGTCTCTTCTACAAAGTAGCGCTTGTCAATCTTCTCGTTCGTTTGGCACCATTGATCCAAGAGGAATGAATGTTCTACAAAAAAAAAAAGACTCACGTGCATTTTATTTGATGCTTACTTTACTTGTAAACAGGACAGGCACAGTGATTATCCTCGTATGCACACAAATAGCACGTTTAATGTTTCACTTGACAAGGTAAACAAATGATCTCAAAAGTCAGGTTGCAGGGTTGCCAAACTCATGGGATACTGAGACCGACAGCTTGATTTACACAGTTCGGCACATTCGGCACAATACTGGGCACAGCTTTTGACACAGATAAAATATTCGGTACAGATTAAGATGTGCAGAGTTGAGTACCCCTTGTTAGCATTCTTTTCGTTATTAGGCGAATGGCACACAGATAAAAATTCTCAGTTTTAATTGTGATGTAAACATTCATTCACGTAGACTTGTATTTCATTTTACGCAACCGAGCAACTTGCAAAAAATGTTGTTTACAAAGATGGGCTTTTGTATACAACATTTGCTACATTGCATGAAATGTGTCAGAACTTTACATGATATATAATGTAAACGTATATGATAAGTGACGCTCCATTTATGTGCATCATATTGAACAGAAATTTACACTACTTTTTTGAACTGTGCAGGCTGGTCCGAGGATTATGATTGGAGGTGGATTGTGCAAGAGTTTCTTTGAATATCCTATGGAATGGTGTGAAATGTAGAGCTAGAATTAGAATTTGCAAATAGACTTTCGTGTTTTAATACGTGATGGTAGATTTTTTTTTTATTGAAGCCAGGTTGAATTTCGGTTCTATTGTTTGGAGTTTGTGCTTGGATTTTAAAGAATGGAAATTGCTGAATCCATACGTGAAGGACGATCTTGGTTATTCACAAAAGTAGGTAGTATCATAGAAATTTTATTTTTGTCGAACTGAATTTTGGCTGGAGTTTTAAAACCGGGCTTGTATTATATAGAATAGAATTTTCTGAATCCATACGTGAGGGTTGAATATTTTAATTTTTGAGAAAACCGAGTTTAAATTCACATAAGAACGTATTTTCATAGAATTTTCTGTTGTGTTAATTTTCTGTCCTGCCAAGTTGAAAAAGTACGTATTTTCATAGAAATCTGGTTTTAATTTTTAGCCAAGATATATTTTGGCTCCTTCCTTCGAATATTAGGCTTGGATTTTATTGAATAGACCTTCCTGAAAACATACGTCTAGTTAGATTTTTTGAAGCACGCACAGAGAAAACTGGATTTAAATTCACAAAGTAGGTATCTTAATACCAATTAGGGTTATTTAGCACATTGTGCCAAAATTATATTCGGCACAGCTTGGACACATCCATCGGCACATCTTCGGCACAATATCGTAGGCATTGGATTGTTGTAAATAAAATTGGAGCTGGACAACTGTCATTGAAGTTGTTCAAAGCATTACGTGCTGTTTGACTGTATATTAAGGAACATCCTCTAATTTAATATATCAGAGAAACTCATACCAGCAGTTCACTTATAGATCTAAATACGAAACATAGGTTCTAGAGTGGGCTCAAGAGAAAGAGGCAGTTAATAAGACGCTATTAGTACCCTTAATGCAGCAAATCACATAAAACAAACTAAAGAAGTCTGAGTTGGTTGGAAATGCTAACATGAAGCTTTAGTGTGATGATTTATTAGCTAGAGAATGATCTTTAGAAGAGGGTAGGTGGATAGTTCCGTTAGAGTACGGCACTATGAAAATTGAATAGAAGTTGAAAATGAGCGAAGGGCCATTAATGCGACAGTTTTTTAAGATCGACGCACATTTTGCCTAACCCGTACGATGTACGCGGGGACTTGAAGTATGTCTCCAAGTCCACAGGCAAAAATGTGCGTCCCTCTTTTTGCTCATAAACTGACTGCGGCTGTGGAATAGTTCTAGCGACGTTTTCATCACTACCTTAAGCCCCACGTTGCGAGAGCATTTCCAGTCGATGGTGTGTTATAATGCAGTTCTTCTTTACCCAACTATTGTGTTGCTCCTCTCGTCATGACCAACGTGATCATCTCAGAGAGTAGCCGTCAACAATGCTGATGATGGTACAGCACGCAACAACCACCCTACTGCCTTCTCTCTGAGATGATCACGTTGGTCATGACGAGAGGAGCAACACAATAGTTGGGTAAAGAAGAACTGCATTATAACACACCATCGACTGGAAATGCTCTCGCAACGTGGGGCTTTAGGTAGTGATGAAAACGTCGCTAGAACTATTCCACAGCCGCAATCAGTTTATGAGCAAAACGAGGGACGCACATTTTTGCCTGTGTATTTGGAGACATACTTCGAGTCCCCACGTACATCGTACGGGTTAGGCAAAATGTGCGTCGATCTTAAAAAACTGTCGCATTAATGGCCCTTCGCTCATTTTCAACTTCTATTCAATTTTCATACTGCAGTACTCTAATGGAACTATCCACCTACCCTCTTCTAAAGATCATTCTCTAGCTAATAAATCATCACACTAAAGCTTCATGTTAGCATTTCCAACCAACTCTGAAAATCGTTAACTTCGCGTATGAAGTAACATAAAAACACTTTGAATGTAAAGACGTCTATTCATCATCCTCTGTAGTCGGTCTCCAACAATGTTCCCCACCCGTTCCAACTTTTTCCGGCCGCTGATAGATCGGTGCCTTTAAAACCATGAAAGGTTTCTGATCTGGCTTTGAGGGCATTATTAAACCCTAAAACACAGGACTTTTATTATCCTATGAACACAAAACACCAAAATTTCACACACCCGCCACTTCCCGCGTCATCCTCAAACCGATTTATCTTTGCGATTTCAAACCAAAACATTCAAGGTGTCAGAAATACCGGGTTGCCGGGATGGATATTTTACAAACAATTGCAGCTTGCTTTATGACCGACACAATCGGCACACCTGCGGTACACTTGCGGTACACTAACAAAAAAGCCGACCCAAGATTGGTGTGCGGAATGACCTACCCCTTGGTTATATGAATATTTCGAAAACAGGATGTTTTTTTTTTAAACTATTACGTTTGTGGTATTCTGTTTGATGGTTTACCCGGAATTTATCAAAACCCAAAAATCAGTTGCTTTAATCCTATCCATATACATTATTACCAAAGTTCTGGTAGACAGTATTTTTCTCTACAACTTTGTCTCTGACATCAGCTCCATCAGAATAGCCATTTCCATTCTAAAATTTCAAAAATTTCAACAAGGCTACTTTGAATATTTAACAAATTCCAAAGTGGTCAAATTTTAGCAGAAATGTGAATCATTGACCGTAACAAACAATTACGCAAAGTTTCATACAAATCGGAGAAGGTCGTGTTTTTCCAATTCGTCATTTGGTGTGGAACTGCTCTATTACGACTTAAATGAGATTTGAAATGATGATCTTCTAGAGCCATGCCTCATACTCTTCTGTGCGACAAGAAATCATCACCGCTCATAAGCTTCGTGGCCGAACATTGAACCATAGGCAAAAGAAACGCAAACTCGTAACAATCCGGACACGTAAATCTTGTTGGGGTTTAAAATTACGTTTTATTTTTCATAGATCAATGTAACAGCTATGCATTAGTAGGTATTATGCTTATGGTTTCAGTCTTCCTCTTACCATAGGCCATTGTTTGAACTTTTTTTTTCACGAGCCCTGCGCCCACTTGTTTGGCTGCCAAATTCCATTTCCGCTTGAAAACCTTCAGGTCAATTGCAGTTCCACCCTTTTTCTTCAGTATGTTCTTCACAATTGGCCTTAGTTCCGGAGTATTGGCTGGATGCATCTCCTTGAGAAAGACTGCGACGCCATTTTCGCTGAACCACTGTTTGGTGGAATTTTAATAGGGGCAGCCAAAAAAGGCAATCCACCTCATGTTTATCCAGAGAAGGCAGTACCCAACTAACAATTTTCACAATGTAAACGCTTTACTCATTTCATTTATACAGTCTCAAGTTGTATTCAAACGTTATACGATATGAGGCAACCTTTACGCAACCTCTATACAAGCAAATCTGGCGAACTTAGTCAGCTACTTATGGCTTTTGGGACGGTTGGAACAAGCTCTTATTGCACTTCCATTAACGCTTCTAAACAGCTGTTATCCTACTTTTAAGTTGTCTTCGAACTTGGAAGGCGCTTATTTAACCTTTTCACGGTTCTCCAATAATCACTATACAGCTTTCTCTTGAAGCCAGGTTAAATATTATTTGCGCTTTTTTTGTTGGAGGAATTGATTGAGTTTATTTTGCTGTGTGAATCAAATTAATCGAAATTAATTATAAAGCACACCACCAAATTATTTACAATGCACCGGGGAACTTGGAATCGAACTCGAGATGACCGCATTGGCAAACCTTGACACTACCAACTTCGCTACGCCAACACTATGAACTGACGTAAAATAATATACATGACTTAATACAATTGTAAAGGAGCAGAGTAAAAGCTGTAAAACTGCACACGTCTAAAAATAAACCAAGCTGACTGTTAAAATGCTTCCAAAGTAGCGTTAACACAGTTTGTTAGTTGAGTACAGGTTGTTTAGTTGTTGAAAAAGCACTTTTGATGTTTATGTTATTCAGCAAGAGTGGTTGGTTGAGTAGAGGCCATCAAATGAGTAATATATTTACTTTATTAGCTTTGTTTTGCAGCTACAAGTTGAAAGTTGATTAATATTTGCATAAAAAGCGGTGCCGGTGGTGTAGTGGTAAGCGTGATTACCTCTCACCCCAGCAGGCCTGGGTTCAATCCCAGACGGCACCGCCGGGATGTTCTGAGGCATAACATCTCTGATCACGCCTTCCTTCGGAAGGGAAGTAAAGCCGTTGGTCCCCGGTTCATGAGTTGATGGGTCGATAGGTAGGGTCCAGGTGTGGGAGCTGCCTTCCTGGCGTCGGTTGCATTGGTGCTCAGCACGGAAAACAAGATCGACGGAAAATAAATCAAGGAAAAAAAAATATTTGCATAAAAGCGAAGACAACCAATCAAGAAAACTGGCAACTTTGCCAGAATCCAAGCGACAGATACAATGGCGCTGCGCTTGAGTGAAAGTGGAAGCAACACATAGAAAAGTGAGCAAATACACAAACCCTTCTTCTGGGGATGTAATCTTTGCTATCAAATTTGTTCGAAGCATTTACCTTTAAGCGGCAGATGACGCGATTGTACTTGTCTCATAGCGTTCCTGTGAGAAAATGAAAGAGTTGCCAGTCTTCTTGATTTGTTGTCTTCGATAAAAGTGACATTAGCGTTTATTGGCTGCTGTTTTTCAATGCGACTGACAAATTGAATAATGGTTGTGAAAAAGTTGCGTAAACGCTCTCCAAACCTAGTTTGGTAGCTTCTGCGTGCAGCTGTATCTGCAGGTTTTTTCAGCTACTTTGCAGCACAATGCTGGAGAAGTTGGCTTATAAAGCTGAAAATGTTAGTTGGGTAGTCTCTTCCGTAGGCACGTCTACTGATAAATTTGCTGGTTCATGGTTCCAGAAGTAAGGAAAGTTTCGATTTTCAGCCCACAACTGCAGATTGCTTGCCAGACAAATAACTTTGTTAAGAAATTTCGATTTTTAATTCTTCCGGTCAACTGAGGTATAAAATTGCTATCCAGGAATTTGATCGAAAACTGCCAGAACTCGAGCATTAGTACTAGACACTGAAGAAGTCTGCACATTGTTGACGAAATACGCGTATCTGTCAAGAATAAGCAAATAAGGTAGTGGAATTAAATGGAAATTACTAATCCTTCTCTCTCATTATACTTTATCTGTGCCGAAAGCTAGGTTAAGCGTTGTGCTGAACGTGCCGAAGTGTGGCAATCAAGCTATCAGTCTCAGTAACCTATGAGTTTGGCAACTCTGCACTTATGAGTTTTGAGATTGTGTGTTTACATTTTCAAGTCAAGTACGGAAAAAAGTCGTGATAATATTCAACGAGCCGATTGCCGGTCATCCGTTTCAAGGAAGTGGCACTCAAAGATTAGCCCCTCCGCAAGAAGGAAAAGGGTGACTGATGGCAGAAGCTGTCCATCCAGGAGAAGACAGTTCTCTACCGTGCGTCATTCTGGCAGACGTTTGCCAAAACCAAGAACCCAACTGGCAAGTGGAACATGAATCTTGTCTGCAATATCGTCATGCTACTCGGGCAATGCTACAATCTGAAAATATGAAGGACTCGATATAAAATGCAAACCGGCGGTTTTAGTAGCAGCAATACACCTGCAGTCCCGAGCAAAGTCTGAGATCAAATTGAAATCTAAATTTGATGTTGTGATTTCGCTGATAATGATTACTCAGGTTGCTATCGTTTTGGTCGTTTTAACGGTTAAAATCAAAATTGAGAGCAAAAAAATCTTCCTGTGACATCTCATTGAAAACTATTTCTGCTATCAGTCAGTGGCGAAAGAGCGTAGAGAGACCTCCACTGTTAATCGAATCCGAGTTCAGCCCATAGAAATCGTACCGGAGTGTTCTGTGGGAGTAACAGCTGCGATTGCAGATACATCTAAAGAATGGTTCGGCACCGTGGTGTTGTTGACACTGCACATTATCGCTGCAATGCTCATTACCTATACAATTGACTCTCGGTCCGGATCATATGGCCATCGAGTTAATACTTAATTCTAGTTAATTCTGGTGTGGTGACTCTCACTAGTTCGTTTGGACTTCCCTGAAGCTATGAACATCTATTAAATGCCGTGTGGACTTTCTGTAGAGGTTCATCCCCCAGAAGGCATAAGGACAAAGAAAGTCTCGTCAATTATACAATCTCTTATTATGATTGGGGGCAATTTCGCTGGAAAATGGCACTAACACATAAATTCCTTTTCCCCTTACTTTGAAGTAATCCTTAGCAACGATTGGCAAAATCACAACACAAAACAGTGATGCCATTTTATATTATATTTTGCATCATACTTGTCAACGGCGCCGGTGGTGTAGTGGTAAGCGTGATTACCTCTCACCCCAGCAGGCCTTCAATCCCAGTCGGCGCCGCCGGGATGTTCTGAGGCATAACATCTCTGATCACGCCTTCCTTCGGATGGGAAGTAAAGCCGTTGGTCCCCGGTTCATGAGTTGATGGGTCAATAGGTAGGGTCCAGGTGTGGGAGCTGCCTTCCTGGCACGTCGGTAGCATTGGTGCTCAGCACGGAAAACAAGATCGACGGAAAAAACAAACCAAAGGAAAAAAAATCATACTTGTCGCCGTGTGCCATGATGCACCGATCAGTGTGCCATGATGTGTTTCGGCACAATGTGCAGAGTTGATTACCCCTTGTACAGTTCTGCTTTTTGGATCACCATATTTTCGGTGATAAAGGGTGATACGGTCAAAATTTGGTCAATATCAACTTGACGTATTTCTTTCAATTTTGCATTTAAAAAACCTGAACACCCCTTATTTTGAAGGTGTGTGTGTGTAGAATGTTGCTCCTATTTTGATTTTGGAATTCACTCTTCAGTTGTCAAAATGCCGTCCAAGCAAGAAGAGCAGCGTATCAAAATTTTGCTCGCGCATCGCGAAAATCCGAGCTACTCGCACGCAAAGTTGGCAAAATCGCTAAAAGTTGCCAAATCAACCGTTACAAATGTAATTAAAGTGTTTGGGGAACGTTTGTCGACAGCCAGGAAGTCTGGATCGGGAGGAAATCGAAAACCGGAAGCCGCTGAGACGACAAAGAGAGTTGCCGGTAGTTTCAAGCGAAACCCTAACCTCTCTCTCCGAGATGCCGCAAATAAGCTGGGTGTATCGTCTACAACCGTGCATCGAGCCAAAAAACGAGCCGGACTATCGACTTACAAGAAGGTAGTGACTCCAAATCGCGATGATAAACAAAATACGACGGCCAAAGCGCGATCCCGGAGGCTGTACACGACGATGCTGACGAAGTTTGACTGCGTGGTAATGGACAACGAAACCTACGTCAAAACCGACTACAAGCAGCTTCCGGGACAGGAGTTTTATACGGCAAAAGGAAGGGGAAAGGTAGCAGATGTTTTCAAGCACATGAAACTGTCAAAGTTCGCAAAGAAATATCTGGTTTGGCAAGCCATCTGTACCTGTGGCTTGAAAAGCAGCATTTTCATAGCTTCCGGGACTGTCAACCAAGAAATTTACGTGAAAGAGTGTTTGAATAAACGTCTGCTGCCTTTCCTGAAGAAACACGGTTGTTCCGTACTGTTTTGGCCGGATTTGGCATCTTGCCATTACGGTAAAAAGGCCATGGAGTGGTACGCCGCCAACAACGTGCAGGTGGTTCCCAAGGACAAGAACCCTCCCAACACGCCAGAGCTCCGCCCAATTGAGAAATACTGGGCTATTGTCAAGCGGAACCTAAAGAAGACCAAAAAAACTGCTAAGGGCGAGCAGCAGTTCAAGGCAAACTGGCTTTCTGCGGCGAAGAAAGTGGACAAGGTGGCTGTACAAAATCTGATGGCAGGGGTCAAGCGTAAGGCCCGGCAATTCGGATTTGGAAAAGCGGAAGCCTAACTGAATATTTTTCCTGAATTTTATACTAATTGAACTTGAAAAAGAAATTTAATTTGATTTTTTAAATAAACGATTTCACCGATTTACACGCGTTTTCCCTTGACCAAATTTTGACCGTATCACCCTTTATAACAAAACATTCAAGCTTATTATAAATGATTTCAAATTGAAAACAGTATCAATTAATTAACTATAATTTTTAATATATGTACATGGGAATTGCACTTCGTAACTTCAACCAAAGATGAATACTAAGATGAAACTGTCGGAAGAAAAACTTTCTATTTTAGTGTCCTCTTTCACGGTCCCTTTCATCCAATGAATACCCCCGTATTCAAGGTAATTTTGTGGTTTTGCTGCCCCTTTGGTAGAGATGAAATTTTGCGCTCATTTTTATCAAAACAAACACACCAAAGTCAGGGATGTCCCATTTTTTAATAACTCGATTATTTTTTGTTCGCTGTGCTGCCATTTTTCAACCAATAAGAGTGCAGCACATGTTTGAAACGATCGGTGGTGATGATCCTATCCTATATAACCGATTACATATATTTTACTTTTCGGTTCGTTAATCGATTTATCAATTATTCGAATGAAAATCGGCCATCCCTTGATGAATGTGAAACGTCATTTCAAATATAAGGACCGTACATAAATAATGACACAATTTGAAAGGGACCGGGGCTAATCAAAAATTACGTCGCCACGGTAACTGAAATAAACACGAGTGTTCACCGGTTGCTTCAACTGCCATTTTCTCAATGCATACTTTTTTCCGGCGTATGCGAAAGGTCACGGTGGCGCTCTGATCTAGCTGTAGTTTCGAGAATTTTGGAAATTTAGAGGACAGTATTTCCGAAGATTTTACAATTTGTGGAGCTCTCGGAATGGCGATACTTCCTACAGTTCATGGATTTTGTACAACTCTGGGAGTATGAGAAGTCTTCGAGAGGTAAGATTTTTTCAAATAACTAAATTCCTAAAGTTCTTAAAACTTCTTACATTTTCTTAACAACGATTATATTTTATATACTTTGAGTAAACAATTACAATCTAGACTAGTAATCTTTCGCTTAAATCTAATACAACCCTGTACGACTATTTTTGGCGACATGAATTGAATAGCACCGATTTCGGAGCTTAGATCACCCAGTGGACTCCCAACTCGATGACGAAAGCGAAAGTCAATTCAATACACAGAAAGGAATTTTGTTTACCACCTACTACTGTCTTTCTACTACCTTCCCTACCTGTTTCAGAACATCTACAGGCACCGTATTACGCGCTCGACCGTGTAGGACGAACAGCCCTATCATTTTTTGTTTGCTGCCATTCTTTTTTGATTCCTTGTATCAAAAAAACATCCATTGCTCTAATACGAATGTTAAACTCCGAAAGGAAGCAAGCACAGGGAAAAAATTCACCAGGACACTCGATATGATCCACGTTTCATGCATTAGGAAAATTGACGTCGACCGCCCAAACGACGATAATTCCTATGTTGGATGGATAATACACATACTCACGCTAGGGCTGTGTATAAATCGTCGTAAATAATAAATTTACGGGCACCGGTAATTGATGGCAATATCTGGTTGGTAGAGAGTGCGTGCGTGGGTGTACTCTGCGTGGTAGGGAAAAATGGGTGATGTTGGTGGTCGGACGATTTGTGTCTTCATCGCGATCGTTACCCGGACAATTAACAAATTATGTTGATTTATAGTTGAATTGAGTAATTGCTGTCGAATTCTCGTTGAAAGCTTTACAATGGAGTTGCACGATAGCTTATTTCAAAAATTCATAAATGTTCTTTCGAGGCTCATTTGACTTGCTGCTTCAGCGCATGACATCGCATCATAGCTTTATTAAGCTCGTCATAGCTTCACTTCACCTACTGTAGAGTAGCATCAGCTGTCTCGGTTGACGATGATGGTAAAACTTTTCCATGAAAGAGCAGTAGCAACAGCAGTACAAATTATGCAGCTCAAAGGAAGAGCATGTTTTGTAAACAGAGGAAATATTGAATTACCGCTTCTCCACTCATCCACCGTACACATGCAACTAGCGAATCATCAGGAAGAGCAAACGGAACTTGGTGCAATTTCGCTGGAAGGAAGATATTTCAACACCTTCCAATGGCATTATACAAAACTAACAACACCATGCTCTTCTAGATGCCGGAAGCGAAGGGAAGTAACTTTCTTGTGTGGTTATATTTATAATTCATGGTTTTCTTGCACGAGAACTACCGGAAAGTAACCAGTACAAGCTACCTACACACGGTCGGCATGACGGTAAAATTGCATTTGGTTAGGTTTTGAAGAAATGCTCGTAGTAGAAGAGTACATGCAAGAACGCCTCCTTGAAAGTTAAACATTTTCTATAAGATACAGCAATAGCGTCGCTGAAGCTTACTTCGTGTGAATTCCTGATGCAGGAGGATTATCAACTGAGCCTTTGGAGGTTACTAGTACATGTCGTATATAGCATTGAACGAATCAGAAACTTGATTTGGGCAAAGAATACATTTTTAGAGAAACAACTATCAATCGCGCCAGTGTTCTTTACTCACCTTGCACTATATTCTCTCTGTTTTTCAGAAGCGCTCAAGTACCACGGAAATCGTTTGACAGACTACGAGAAGCAGGAAATTGAGAAATATCCGGAGGTCTACTATCTGGGTCTCGATGCCTGCAAGATAAACGCCAAACCTGGCACAGCGCTTAACTCGGGCTACGATGATGACAATGGCAGTTACAATAAGGTAGTAAATCAAACTTCCCTTGTGCCTTGTATTTCTCAATACGAAAACAAAAATCCTTCCCTCCTTCCTTAGGTGATCCACGACCACGTCTGCTATCGGTACGAAATCCTGGAGGTCATCGGCAAAGGCAGCTTCGGACAGGTTATCCGGGCATTGGACCACAAAACCAACCAGCATGTGGCAATCAAAATCATTCGCAATAAGAAACGCTTCCACCATCAGGCCCTGGTCGAAGTCCGGATATTGGATGAGCTGCGCAAGAAGGATGTGGACGGAGCATACAACGTGATACACATGCTAGACTACTTCTACTTCCGCAACCATCTGTGTATCAGTTTTGAGTTGATGAGGTAAGTCAAAGAAATCTTTTCGGGCACTGAAAATCACGATATTCATGGCAAAAGATAAGGATCTTTATTGGAATTCAAGCAATTCAAGCATAACTTTTCAAAAGGACGTAAGTCACAAAAATAAACAAATCGGTATTTTGCATCTAACCGAATATAAAATACATGCTTTTCCTACGAGTTAATGAAAAACAAGGTTTGAAATTGTAATGTATTATGGAAAATATATTTAATGAACGCCCTGTGTGACCTTTTTTCATTATTTTTAAAATGGTGTTGAAACACCCTTTTATTGTCAACATGACTTAACTGTTAAAATTTGATGATAACACAAAAAATGCAGATACGCTCACAGTGAAGCGTCGTATGTGAAAAAAAAAACAAAGTAACCACTATCAATCAGCAAATGCGTCAAGTTTGTATGCTTGTTTTTGTATTTCCGGGAGCAACATGTTTATTATTTCAGAAGTATTCTAATAAAATTGCACTTTAATCTTGACTTTAATATTGAACTTCACATACCAATCTGACTAGCGCTTTCTTAATACGAAAAACACAAAACGTATAACATCTGACAGCAGATAATGCGGTGACCCTCTCATCTCCGCTTTTAATATCGATTATTTCACAACTCTGGGTAGTTATGTTAATAAACCAACCAACCGACAATTCCTCAATGCTTTTCGAGCTGCCGACGTATCTTCACTGCAAAACAAAAACCGGTGTATCTGATTTGACGTATGTGAAAACCCTTCTGTCAAATAGACGAATCATGCAGGGTGTATGTAACAATCAAGGTGTGATACCGACGAATCAATCAGGGTGTATGTGAGTAGTACACAAGTAAAAGGTGTATGATTTTGTTTTATCAAAAGTCTTGTCCGTGTTTGCAAAACTCGACATTTTTCACAATTCTCTTAAACGCTATCCCTTTATCCAACTAATAGCACAAACAGATTTAAAAAAATAGCATTAACTTTTAAATAGCATTTAATAATCTCATATAGACATTGCTATCCAATGTTTCTAATTTCCTATCCAAAGTTACATACGTCCTTTTAAAAAGTTATGCTTGAAATCTGAAGCTATTTTAATTGCATTTCAGCGCATTGGTACAAGAAGATCGTTCAACCTAAAGAGCCTGAATTTACAAAGAGGCGACATCGTATCCATTTTTTGTGTTATCATCAAATTTTAACAGTTAAGTCATGTTGACAATAAAAGGGTGTTTCAACACCATTTTAAAAATAATGAAAAAAGGTCACACAGGGCGTTCATTAAATATATTTTCCATAATACATTACAATTTCAAACCTTGTTTTTCATTAACTCGTAGGAAAAGCATGTATTTTATATTCGGTTAGATGCAAAATACCGATTTGTTTATTTTTGCGACTTACGTCCTTTTGAAAAGTTATGCTTGATTTGAAATACCGCATCCCTTTGCATTATATACTTGCAGGGGTTATGGTTTGTTTACCATGGGGTGCATTTTACCCCAATGTTGTGGTGCGTTTTGGCCATTGTTGTCGTGCGTCTTGTCCCAATGTTGCATCATGAATCAGGCGTTTTAACCCGCTATCATTTTGGAAGCAATTTAGAAAATACCTTGAAAGTCATGGAAAATCATCCTTTTGTAGTTCTAAATCACTCGATCTTTGTAGAAAACATGGTAATGAACCAAACGCCATTACTTTCTTCTTGATTTTAGCTTCCATTCGCCAGCCATTGACGATTTTGCTTAAAGGGTGCGTTTTGCACCATCCTACCCTACTAGACCCTCTCTAGTTTCTAGTAACACTTCCAATGTTATCTTGATAGGCGCTGCTCGATTGACTCTGGCTTTGACAGTTCGTTTGGCCAAAAACCAGCCAGTCCAGTCCGCTCCTCTCTTATACTATACCCTCTCTAATCTACACTACCCTAATCAGTGCGCAAAACAGTCAGGTTCATTGAGTCATTTGGAGTGGAGTGAGTGGAGTGAGTGGAGCGCAAATCAAGTGGGGAGTCACCTCACCCAAGGTGACAATTGTCACTTCTCTAGTGACAGCGAGTCACCTCACCTAACACGCCGTGCAGAATAGGCCTTATTGTATTGATTAGCAAGCATCGAAGATGCTTAGGAGTCTGCATGGTGAGAAAACACATTTGTCTTCTCTTTGTAACAATCTTTATTCACGAAGAAAAAAAAAACACCATTTGTTCATTTTGGGATCATCTTCAGCATCCATTATTTGAATCGCGGCATAGTACATACGGTCCACAAGGGCCACAAGGGTCACATGGGCCACACGGTCCACAAGGGCCACCAGAGCCACACGGTCCACAAGGCCCACACATGCCATACGGCCCGCAAGGTCCACAAGGTCCGCATGGTCCACAAGGTCCGCATGGTCCACACGGTGGCATTGGTGCACATGGTCCATAGGGCAGGCATGGTCTACGTGGTTCACACGGTCCACGTGGTTCATACGGTCCACAGGGACCACAGGGACCACAAGGAACACAAGGAGCACAACCTACTTGTGAGCATGTTCCAAAGCACGGTTGGTACGGACCACATACCGGAGGGCAGCATGAGTCAAAGCATGGTCCGCAGGGGCCCTGATGAGGAAAAATTAAAATCAAGAAACAACTACCCTTATAAAACTGCTTGGATAATACTTACACATGGACCACACGGTCCACAAGGTACACACAGTGGCCGAGGGCAAGGATTGCAGCTGACTTTCTTTGGCATCTTGGTGCGGGGGTTTTCAAAATCAACGGGTGGAAGTTGCGTTTAATTCTTGATGAAGGTGCGGCAAATCTTTTGATGGCGTCCAGGCAGGTTTTTAACGGGATTTATCCTTGCAAATTTTCTTGAGTCGGGGCTTCAACTGGTAATTTTGCTTCTGCTTTGGCCGAAAAGTGAAATTGGAATGACAATCGAAACAAATTTTTACTGCACCAGCCTGCTTAAATATTCGTTTGCTTTCCTGTCTACACTGTACCTAAACATCATCCTCTGTTCGAATGACACCTCAGGCGATTCAAACCGAAACATCTTCGTACGATAGCTACAACCGGGTGACGGTTGTTTTGTAATCAGATGATGCTCCTCTCCAATACAGGATGAACATTCTTACGAGAAGCGAACGGGCCGCAGTTGACATACGTAATGCTCTCTGTAGAATGATTTTCATCCCAAATTGAAATACATATGGTATTGGTTTGGCCCCATAACGTAAATCATCCAAAACGAGGATGTAAATAATCCTATCGAACGTCATTTGCTGATCTGCGTTGACAAACGAGGTGGACACAAAATCATCACTGTCAGAGATGGTACCACGAGCATTGATAAAGCGTGGAAACCGAAACTGTAGATTTCGTGGTGGAAGAAATGATTTTTATTCGAATCGAATCACCAAACTAATCTAATGCATTTCAAAGTCATCCTATCCTTAAATTGTTGTCCTCTGAGAGTTGTATATTTTACAGCCAATTTTCAAATAAATATTATTCTTTATTTAGATGACAGCCATATGGATGCTCATCAGTTGACGACGAATTCAACCATGAGGCAATCATCCGCAATTCGAACGTATATTGTTAAAATGCTCACATTGGCAGTGTTGCTAGAAAGCACTTACCCTAGCAACAAACATGTTCAATAGCAGTTTGTATAACATTTGTACGACTCATTTCGGTTGTAAAGAAGTTTACTCAACATAATTCTATGAATTTGTATTACTTGGTCATTAGCTGCCAAGGCTGTTTGTTTTAAATAATTCCTGGTAATCCGACTTTTGTGCAAGAATATCTTAGAGGCATGATTTTATTTATTGTACCATTATAAATTCTCATAATAATTACTAATCAATCAGAAGAATTGGCGCAATATCAATAGAACATGATTCAGATAATTGATCAATTACAGGTCTTTGAACTAATTCCTGATCAATCGAAAGAATATCTGAATCACGATGTTATCTATTGAATAATTAGAAACCTGCATAATAATTACAAATCAGCAAGAAGAATAACCAAAATATCCAGAGAACATGATGCTGGTATTTGATCAATTGAAGTCCTTTGGAATAATTACATCTGTGGACTTCAAAACATGCATGTGACCTTCAGAAAAGTTCAAAATGCTTCACATTCTGTGTTTTTTCACATGAGATTTGATTTTTTTTTTCAAAAATTCAGCAAACATCAGCAATAGTCAATGATGGTTAGAGATGATATGTAAACCTTTGAGAAGCTTCTCGAGTTCTAGAAAAATCAAATGTAAGCAGAGCTTCCGAAATTAAAACAAAAAATTGTGTGGCATTGCGAACTTCTCTGATTGTTATTAATTTTTTTTTTGAAGCTCAGCGAAGTTCTAAGAAAATTGCAGGACTATGCTGAAGTTTGTATTTAATTCCAGAATTTCTAAGGTCGTCTTATTCCGCAGATCTTTTCTGAAGTTTGCAAATTTTCTCTGGAAATTTTTCCAAATTTCTTAGATGTTTGTAAAAGTTCTAAGAAGTTCTTATAAAGTTCTATGAAATTGGCAGAACTACTTTGGCTTTCCTCTTTTCACATAACTTTTCATGAAGCTTGCATGTCATCGAACCTGGTACCAACATTCAAAATTACAGATTTTGAATGTTTTACCTAGATCTCGCTTTTAAAACAATTTTTATGCTCTGCCTTTCACTTTTCATTTTTAGAAAGCGTCGCAACTTTGCATGGGTGTTTTAAATCAATAATAATTACGAAGTAACCAAAAAACCTACAAGGTTACAACTAGAGGCACAATTCAAGGAAACTGCATGGACAATATTTTGTACAACAAATAAATAAACAATAATGATAATTTTTAGTTTTTTTTGTACTTTCCATTTACTTTTCAATTTTGATGTATCATAATTAACTTTAATCGAATTCCTCTAAAAAGAGGGTGTGATGGATAAGACTTCAATTTTTCATTTGGTATATTTAAATCAGAAGAGACAAAACAAAGAATGTTGAATAACTGACTTAGCATTAATTTCCAACCCTATGTTTAAAAATGATTTTTCATAAATTTGAAAGCCCTATCCACCCTTAACATATATAAACCCGGAACTTACTTACCTTACCAATCAGGCTAAGGCCTTGTTGTCCTCTGCTGTCCGAAGAAGTCGTCTCCACTCTACTCGATCCATGGCCACAGTTCGCCAGCCTCGTAGTCTGCGAAGGGTCCGCAGGTCACTTTCTCATAGATTAACCTATCGCAACCCGGGAAGCCGAGCGATTTGCAGTTCCATGTTCCGAGCTTCCAATCGTAGTCCTTATTTCGTCGCGTAGGTCTGTACCGATTGTTCCGATCAGTATTTCTTTCTTCGGTATTTGCAACTTTGTTTTTTTTTTTTCAGGGTGGCTTGTCGGGCCTACCCCAACCCCCTGTCTTGCCGGGGGACCATTGTGCACCGCTCTGTTTAGAGTTCCACGCTGGCACTAGGACGGTTATCAGCCGCTCTTAACATGGAGAACAGACGCCGTTTTGAGCCGCACCTCCATGGTGAACAGACGCTCAAGTTTGGTGGAACTTAACTATTTAAGATATTTAAGTTTTTATTTTTTTTTAATTACTTATTACTAAAAATTAATATCATGAATATTTATCCCAGAAAGGCTTTATTTATTGCTTCAATTTTATCTCAGATGTCATTTCGATCAGAAGTGTCGTTTTCGTGCTACCGTAAAACGGGGTATCTTTGATAATGCGGGTCACTTTGATAGTATTATATAAAGAATAAATTTACTCGCTGTGCTTTTACAAATAAGAAACAATGATTCCATATTGTAGCTTAGGGTATTTCCGTTGATATTGTATATAGTTTTTATGTAGTGTTACATATTTAAAAAAAAATATTAAAAAACAATTTTCGTGTTTTTCGCCTTTTTGAAAAAGCACTCAAATCATCACTTATGAAATGTATTTCCGATACAGCCATCACAAATTCAATGTTGTATTCTTATTGCTTATGAAGTTTTCTGATTATACACACATTCAAAGTTTCATAATTAAAGAACTAAATTGTTTGAGTTTCACTTATTTTTTCTACATTCATCGAGCATTATCAAAGTAACCCCAAATCAAAATACTGAAGTTCAGTCACAAAACAAAAAAAAATAGTGCAAATGGTTTAATTTTCGTTCAACATATTACTAACAAATTAACTCTTGGATCCTCAGTACTTTGAAAAACATTCATTGCTGTAAAAAATATTTAGAATATACTTTAAAAAACTATCAATGTTACCCCGTTTTACGGTACATTTTTTTAATGTCAAAGACACCATTTAAAAAAAAACAGTTACAAGATCCAAAATGGCCGAATTTCATCAAAAATATTAATGATTAAAACTCAAATGCAAATCAGAGAAGGTCGAGTTTTACCGATTCGTCATACCGCGAGGAACTGCTCTTGTCTCAGTCGTCATTTCGGTTATATGAACCGTTAGGCATGAGTCAAAATGACTGAATTCCAGCACAAACTTGGTTCATTGGCCCCTAGCTAAATTTCATGGAATTCTGTGAGGTCAAATCAAAATTTTATAATTTTTTCGCCATTTCGGCTACTTTACGCTAGATATTAATACCACATTCTGTATTATTGTTCAACTATAAGAAAAGCACCATCAAACAATTTGTGCATGGCTCTTTCTGACGTTCATATTTATCGAGTCTGGATATCTCTCGCAGCCTCGAACTAATTGAACTCATTTTTTGTTTTGAGAATGTGACAGTAGGGTGTTTAATTTTGAATAAATTGATGAATTTCTGATAGGCCACCCTCTCAGTTTGTATCATTACCCAAAATATAAAGCTGTGCAAACAATGATTGATGCGGGTTTATTGTGGTTTATTATTTATTTGATCAAGCTCAATAGAATTAAATTTACAGAGCCAAGGATTCTTTTTCACTATCCAATATATTTTTAAACTATAGTCAAAAGGTACAGCACAATAAACACTTTATCTTATGCTATCCAATAAGCCTCCTCCATTTGAATGGAATCCGCTCACAGTGGTTTCATTGTATGGCAGTATTGCCAACGGGGGGCCAGGGCGCTTCCATGGCAGCAATGAACGCAAAACGTGGTCATCACTCACACACTCATCACGAAACGGTTGCTTTCTGAAATCGACGCCGCATCGACCAACAGAACTGCTGATGAAGAACAATGAGGAGGACCTCACAATGGTTGCTGCCGAGTAAACAGACGATTGCGTGTCACACATCTAGAGTAGCCTGCTTCAGTCGACAGCCGAGTGAACACTGATGATGAAGGTTTAAAGGTCGCGCAAATGATTTGAAATGTGTATGGGAATTAATATGGAAGAATTCCAAAAACCACTAACAGCGCTCTAACTTTGCTTCTTCATGTCCAAATGTTGAACAAAATTGAATACTCTGTTGTTATGGCAGTGAACAAAAAGTATGTTGTTGTTACAATCCGTTTTTCAGCATATTAAGGAAGATAGAAATGTGAGGGAAAAAAATACGAAATATGGTAAATTGACAGGTGAATACAGTCAACTCTTCATAACTCGATATTCAAGGGACCATCGAGTTATAGAATTATTGACTTATGAATCAGTTATGCAGTAATACCTAAGAATTTAACGGAGATCTCTCCGGAAAATTCACATGAAATTCTCCAGAAATTCCTACGGAATTTTTCTAGGAATTCCTTATTAGTTCTGATGAGGATTCCCATAAATTATATAACATTCTCTTCAAAATTTCCTTGGATCTCTTCTTTAGATTCTCTAAAAATTATCATTGGAATATGTTTGCAATTTTCCTAAAATGTTCCTTGAAATTGCGTTGGAATCATTCTCAGAATTCAATTTCCTTGTAATTTTGCGGGAATACTGTGAAATACTATTCATTTCAGAATGCCCTTTAACTTTTACTCATTCCCTTGGAATTCTACTCCCTTTGAATGTTTTCTTAGAATTCGCTTGCATTTATGTGACAAATTCCATAGTTTTCTAATTAAAAATGTTTTGGCATTCAAGTCAGAATTCTCCTGGAATTAGTTTCCGAGTTCCTTTGAAGTATTCCTGGAATTGTTTTCAACCTTAATTGTAATCCTATTTTCAGCATACTCCCGAAGTGTTCTCCAAAAATTCCCATGGAATATTGCTCCAGATACTGGGTCTCCCTGAAACTTCTTGAAATTGATCTAAGAAATCCTTTGGAATTCTTCTTACAGTTTTCTTCGAGTCCTTTTCAGAATATCTTAGGAATTAACACAAGAAGTTCGTATAAATTTTTATTAAAATTTCGTTCAAATCGTATTCAAGATTTACTTGTAATTCTACTAAAAACTATCTTGGTAATCAGGTTTCACATAGAATCTGGAATTCTTCAGGCCTACCTTGAAAGCAGATAGCACAAATTATGCAAGGTCTTTAATGATGTTTGTCAAATGTCTGATCTTGGAAAAACCCTAGGAAAAGTGTTTTCAAGTTTAATTATATTTAAATTTAAATGTTGGTGTACTAAACTGCATTATATTTTTAAACAAAATCTTTATCATGAAAACTTTAAAATTCTCTGTGTAATGATGAAATTCCCTGAAAGATCCAGGTTTATCCAGGAAAAATTCCCTGAGGATTTCCGGTTTTTTAGGTTTTCCAGGTAGTTGACACCCTAAATGTCTATATCAGATTTTCTTACTTCTTCTTTTTGATATGAGACGGAATAATTATTGAGCCCAATATAGAATAGCCGTATTTATCCTTCAATTATTTGCTTGTTATTCTCTTTTGCAACCCAGCAAATTTACTTCAAAAGTGTTAAAAAATAATTTTTAGGAATTTGACCTGGTAACCGTTTGGCCTAATGGCCATTCGGGCTAGTATCTAGGGATCGGGTGCTACTCAATTTTTTGCGAGTAAATTGTGAGACTGCACGACTGCACGTTGTTGTGAGACTGCACTTTCATTTCCAAAGAGACGTGAAAGAGCATTTTAAATCGTGCAGCACATTTCATTCTTCTTGTGTTGGAGAGCTGCCGCTCCAACGGTGTTAAGTCTCCTTCTCTCTCTCTCTCTCGCCCTCTCTCTCTCTCTTTCTCTCTTTTGCTTCTGTGACAGTGTACTTTCTCTATAACTCTCGATAGAGCTGGAATTAGGGCGTAACAGCTTTTGTAAACAATGACTTCTCTCGATGATTTCTCGAAAGTTCAATATAGTATATTTGATATATCTCATGATAGGTCCTGGTATGAATTACAGGTACGGACCATTTCCCCGAAACACCAGGAACATATTCTGATGTGGTTTATGGGTCATGGATACTCAATATGATCACCAGTTATCATGTTTTAATGTTCCTTTGATTTTAACATCAATATCACATAATTCAGAAGCTCTACCTTTGACATGTCGAAGCCAAAGTAGGCATCGACTTGAAGAAATATCATCTTATGGAGAATACGTTGCATGGTAAAATGAAGAGACCGCAAAATCCATCGAGTTACAGAAAATATCGAGTTATAGAACGACGAGTTGTGGAGAGTTGACTGTATATGCAAGACAAAAACATCAATTTATTTGAGCTAGTATCAACCAAAGTTAAAGCAATGCAACTGAAAATGAATAATTTTACAAACTAATTCA
The DNA here is from genome assembly GCF_037179485.1 of Ochlerotatus camptorhynchus. Taxonomy (NCBI): domain Eukaryota; kingdom Metazoa; phylum Arthropoda; class Insecta; order Diptera; family Culicidae; genus Ochlerotatus; species Ochlerotatus camptorhynchus. Next base: position 124,804 of record NW_027041235.1, read on the forward strand.
CCGAATCTTCATCATCTTCTTCTTATTATTCTTCTTCGCATCTCAAGCTCAGTGTTGGCAAAATCATCAATCAAATTATATTTTGTTTATCAAATTCACAACGCGCAAAAATCAAGCGGAGAGTTGACTAGACACAAAAATCATTCCTTTGCACATCGTTTTCTTATAAAGAGAAAGTATAGTGTGCTATCTCTTTTTACTGTTTACCGATGGCAGACACGAAGTGACTACTGCCAGCCGTTATGGAAGTTTCGGTTGCGTTCGGGCTTAGAGCAAAAATCATTAAACTCAATCTCACCACAGTTTGTTTAGATTTGCAAAATCAACCGCAGCTGTATTCTTGTTGATTTTTGTCTACGAAAATCAAGCGTGATCTTGGGCATTGGTGAGATTTTATTTTTTGATATTTTCCCAACACTGCTCACAAGCTTATTGCTTATTGCATATTACCTTATTGCGTGCTCTCAACTTAGTGTTCTAGATGCCCTTCCACAGTTATTAATTGAGAGCTTGAGAGAATAATTGGCAAGTTCAATCATAACCCGAGCAAAGTAGAATTACAACCAGATATCATCTAGATAACAAGTCTTGCTATCCCATATATCATTTTGTTTTCAGTTGTTATCACTTTATATATATATTAACGATGCAATGTTAGTTCAAAACTTTAAAAATTATTCGCATTACAACAATAAAAAAGTGCTTTTAATCCCTGATCATAATTCAGTTATCAGCGTAAGGCTTAGATATCAAAATGATAACATGATTTGAAATTTATGGAATAAATTTGTATGGCTTACAGAATTTGTTATCAAGATATTATCAATGATAACAAAATTAGTTATTTTTGTGATATCCAACGAGCAATTTTTTGTTATCATTTTTGTTATGTTGGCTGTTAATTCAACCATAATGATAACATATTCAGTTATCAAAAAGTGATAACCGGGTAATAGAACTTGTTATCAATTTGATATTTTACTTTGCTCGGGAATCTATGCCCAGAGAAGTCGAGAAACTTTCCAACCCGAAAAATTCCTAGACTGGACCGGGAATTGAACCCAGCCACCTTGTTTGGTCTTGCTTTGTAGCTGCACCTTTACCAACTGAGCTAAGGGTGGCCCCGAAATCTCCATTCAAACTTCAAATCATTTGCGTGACCTCTAAACCTTCATCAATGTGGTCTCTGAATCTCAGTAATGATACAATTCTAACCCTCTTTTATTCATGATTATGAATTTTAGTCCAAAATGAATAAGAAATTTACAAAATGCTGCTTGAATCAAGTTTATAGAACAAAGATCAATTTAAAATAAGCAAGTTTAGAAAGGTTCGGCATGCCAGTTCTATACCTCCACTATACCTCAAAACTGGATAAAATATATAAATACTATTTTGTGAAGATTGAAGTGCTACGAGAAAAATATGTGTTTAAAATGACATATATAATGAAAATAAATAAAGCTGAGGGGCACCGTCAAGCTGTTTTTACTGTGCTGATGTGTTAGTGGGTAGGATTATTTTTAGGTCAGGATTCACTGCGGTAAGTGATGCGGATCAGAAAGCAGCAGACTGTTTTTATTTAAATCTCGTGTGGATAGAATAAGGAATAGGAAAAATGGCAAGGAATGGGACCAGCCTGGGACTGAACTCTGTAAGCAGAAACGGTAACCACTAAGCTACCGAGACTTGATAACAAGAAAGAGATTATTCTTTGAGACCAAAAAAGGGCTTCGAAAATAAGAAACCTGTTCTGATCCATCTCAAGGTTGAAATCAGAGGGGTTTATGGTAAACTCTTAAATATAATTGTGTGCCTCGTAAATGCATCAAATTTAAGGAAGAATTTTCAAAACAATTTCGATATGAATTCCAAAGAATTGTGGTAGAATTTAATTCTCGGAATAATTTCAATGGTACTCAGAAGCGCTTTCTTATGGAATTCCGTGAGTAACTCTGCTACTGTAATACCTGATCTATAACGAATATGAATTATGTCCGCGGGCATTGGATGTAACGTATACCTCGTCATATTGAATATAGCATAATGAACGTCAAATTAGACGAGTTCACGTTCCCTAAGATACAACGTATATTCGTTTTGAGACAGGTAGGAGAATTCACTAGAAGTTCAGGCTAGAATTGCAATGTAATTCTAAAAATTTAAAAATTAAGGTTTAAGTTGAGAATTCAAAAGAAACGCAGAGGATAGTTCAAAATAAATTGTACTGAAGATTCCAAATAAATTCTGACCAGCATTCCATGAGAACAACAAGCTTACCGTTCCTTCCGTGCCAAAAATAACCAATTATATACAGCTATCTCCCGAAGAACGCGTTACCCACTGAGTTGCACCCACTGCTTTCTCTCGGCGGGGTTTCAACCAGTCGGTCTGATTTTTTGCATGTGAGTAGTGCCAATGGAGAACTAGTCACTCGCAGAAAATCAGAGCGCTTGGTTGAAAACTCACCGAGACAAAGCGGTGGGTAGAGCTCAGTGGGTAACGCCTTCTTCGGGGGAAAGCTGTAGTTGATCCTGACCTTCACCCCAGAAAAAGGAAACAACGATGAAACGTCATGAAGTTCATTTTTCCCACTAATGAAATACAGGATTCCCCCCGTCCACCCACCACTGTTTTCGACTATCCCTCAACCAATTGAGCTGATTTTCAGAAGGTGACTACTGTGTTTCCTGACTCGTAGGAATATACTTCATATCTACGGTCCCTCGTCACCACTCACCGCGCTCTACGAGTATTTTTTGTTAACGTTTACCAATGTTTCAACACCAAAATACCAAACTAAATATATCCAACGGGTGGATGGGCTTAGTCCTTTGTACAATCTATGAAAAAGAACTGCAAGTTGTTCAAGCGTCAAAATAGGTATCATCCTCACACGTATGATCCTACTAATGCTAATCCATGGGCTCCTCCGTGTATGATTGATGGTCGTCCCATCGTTCTTCAAGACACAACCAACGGAGCGTGACTTTTGACTAAATCAAATCGGGTTGCATTCAGTCAGCAGCAAAGCATAGCGTCATATGTAATCACGAATTGCTTCCTCCTTCCGGGCACAACAGTAGAAGGTATTCTAACGCTGTTATGTACTGCACATAGAACAACCAGTCACGAATGGAAGAAAAGGCATCTGAGTTTGATTTCCATTTTCGGGTGAATTTAACGGTTCGCTTTGCAGCCGACGAGCGAACAGACTGATGATGGTGTCCTAGCTGCTTCCTAGTATCCACTTGTTTTGACTGGAGGTAGTAGATTATATTTCGTTCGTGAAATGAATGGAGTTTTGCCTAGTTTTTTGAGGATGTTAAGTATGCATGAATTTCGTTGGCTCGAGCAATACATGGAATTCTAAAAATAATTACAGGTGGATAGACGAAGGACGTTTCATGACACTTCAGTGCTAGTTTTCAAGGTGTTTTTTTTTTGAAAATTGAATTTCGGTGAACACTAGGAATCAGATCAACAAAAGTTGAAATTGAATAAAGAATTGTATGGTTGAATTTTCCTATCGAGATGTGATTCATAACGAAATTGCTCATTCGACCACTTGGCTATTCTCCAACTTAACCACAACATCCTCCAGTATCCTACTGTTTCGCTTTTCAAAGCAACCAACCAGCATAAAGAGCTTGGATGGTACCACTAATTACTAAAACCCGTAGCTCACTCAGAAAGGCAAACCAAAACCGAAAGCTTCTCATCCGTACATTTTTTTTTTCTCACCGGAAAACTGTCCACGCTATCTACGTATCTCTATTTTTGGCGTCACAGCTGTTTCCATTTAGAAGCGAGATTTTTTTTTATTTGTGTCCGTTTTGCACTCAGGCTTTTTGATTCCGGATTTCCCCTCATTCGCGTTGCGGATCAAGGACCAAATAGAAAAGCATCAACCACCGGAGAAGTGATGACCTCCCATTGACATCACTCCTCGTTGCTGGGATGCTTTACAAATGCCAAAGCAATAGCGGCCTTGCGCCGAATAAAGTTCTTGCAATCAACATACCAGACCTGAAAAAGGATGACTATTTTTGGCTTTTCTCAAGGTCAAAACCGTCAGCCGACAAAAGAGAATTCGGTGGAAGAGATGAGCTTTGTTTCCATCAGATTCTACACAGGCATTCATGCGATAGAAGGCCGGGGAAATGTTGGCAATTGCCAAATTAATCTTTTATGAACATTGCAGACGTCGGGATGATTGGATGCCGTCAGTGTGTAGATTCAGAGAAACGAAGATTAACAAAAGTAGTGGCGTTAGTCTGACATAAAAGTTGAAGTCCAAAAAATGGTTGTTCCTTTACTTTTTATGATGTTCTTATGAAACTTCCAGCACAAATAGGATACTTTTTCTTGGTTGTTTGTCACTGGGGTCTTGGACTTATTCTGCTGGCTGGATTCCAAGGTTAGGTCGGGTATAACAGCACAGCTAAAAAAAAGTAGTGTAAATTTCCGTTACTATGATGCACATAAATGGAGCGTCATATATCATAGAAGTTTAGATTATAGATCGTGTAAATTTATGAGACATGTCATGCAATATTCCATATATTGTATGCAACTGTCCACTTTTGTTTGCAACATTTCTTGCAAGCTGCTAGTTGACGTGAAAAGTAAGTTTACATGTATGAATTTTAACATGCATGAATGTTTACATCGCCAGTAATATTCAGATTTTTTTGGTGTGAGTGATCTGTTTCCTTATTATGCCCCTTATCGTTATTTTTTAGCTGAAAAACTATGTGGGATTAGTTTACGTGGATGAGGTATCAGTTTCGATAAATTGACGTTAAGTTTAATTAGCCTTTGTATTTTTTGTTATGCGTAACATTCACATTTGTTTGAGTTTCCGAATCAGATTGAATGTAGAACTCGAAGAAAGCACAACATTTTTTTTTCTTGATAATTACAGACTACGAAATCCTTCATGATTAATGTTTTGTCAAATGATTGAGATTTCAGTCATTTAAAATTTTTAAAATTTTAAAATATTTTGATCGTTAAACCCCATTTATAGCTTTGATTTTTTCACTTCCATGAAACTGCAATGACTCTCAAACATTGCCAAGAATCTGACAAATTGAAATATTGTCATTGTTTTTTTATAATTAGCTTGTTTTTCAACAGTTGTTGTTGGCTAGAACTCTAAAGAAATTATTAGCTCGAGAGATAATTTCAATGGGTACTTATTAAATCTTAAGGATTTTTAAGGAGAACCCTTGCAACATTCTAAGAAGAATTTTAGAAAAAAGTTCTGAGGAATTTTCAAAAGTGTTCTAAGTAAGGTTTCAAGAAAATTACAAGCAAACTTCAATAGCAGGTCGGAGGTGAATTTCAAAAGGTTTAAAAAAAATGCTTAGAGGAAAATCTGAAGGAATTACCAAAGGAATTGTAATGGGTATTTTATACATAGAATAATCTGCACAGTTCAAAAAAGTACACAGATAAAAATTCTGAATTTTAATAGTGATGTAAACATTCATTCACGTAAACTTGTATTTCATTTCACGCAACCGAGCAACTTGCAAACAATGTTGTTTACAACAATGGGCTTTTGTATACAATATTTGCTACATTGCATGAAATGTCTCAGAACGTTACATGATATATAATGTAAATTTATATGATATGTGACGCTCCATTTATGTGCATCATGCTGAACAGAAATTTACACTACTTTTTCGAACTGTGTAGTGTAAATTTCTTTCACTATGATGCACATAAATGGAGCGTCACATATCATACAAATTCACATTACAGATCGTGTAAATTTATGAGTCATTTAATGAAATATTCTAAATATTGTAAGCAACAATCCAATCTTTGTAAGCAATATTTCTTGCATGTTGCTAGTTTACGTGAAAAGGAAGTTTACATGCTTCAATTTTAGCATGTATGGATATTTACATCACCATTAAAATTCATAATTTTTTTGGTGTGCAGGGTTCCAGAACTTTTGCATCATTTGTTAAAAACATATTTTTAAAGATTTTTCTTAAAGTATGGGTTAGGCATTAAATGAAAAAAATGGCACTTGCGATTGTTTTGAGACCATCCTGGAATAAATTTTAACACAATAGTCGCAACAATCGACAATTTTATTTTGTTTTCCACCCAATTGTGATGATTTAAATGATATATTAGGGAAATGGATGTAATGTCGGCCTAAATGCCTCTAATTTGGGCCCATACATAAACTCAGCATTCGACTAAATTTTCGATAGCGACCAAAAATATCCATTAGTACCATCCCAAAGACACGTTCATCCAGATAAAATTGAAACAGAGCAGATTATTAGCCTGATGGGCTACACAGTTCGAAAAAGTAGTGGAGCGTCACATATCATAAAAGTTTACATTTTATATCATGTAAAGTTCTGAGACATTTCATGCAATGTAGCAAATATTGTATACAAATGCCAATTGTTGAAAACAACATTGTTTACAAGTTGCTCGGTTGCGTGAAATGAAATACAAGTTTACGTGAATGAATGTTTACATCACTATTAAAATTCAGAATTTTTATGTGTGTGGAAATATTTTTTATGAACATGTTGTATTTTTTAACAAATGCCTAAAATTCCGTTAGCATATGCCGAAGTTTGAGTCCATACGGTTTAAAAACCGTTTGGTAAAATGGTGTTCAGCTAATCGGCGTCTAACCTAATTCCCCTCCCCCCCTCCCTTATTCGAAATCTGGACACGTCCTTAGAAGTCATTGTTTACAACAGTAATGACCCGATTTAGCCAGCCTCCTTTTTGAATAGCTGTTCTAATATTCTACGAAACTCGTGCGCTTTTTCAGTAGTCTTATTGCACCAAAGTAGGGGAAATGTCTCTAACGTTGGCCTATGGATCTAATATTGGGCCCATCGCTAAAAATCTACTATTTATCAATTTTATCTAGATGAACGCGATATTGGGACGTTATTAATGTTAGCTACGTATACCGCTGCGTTTGGTCGTTAATTACTTGCACTTGTTTATGTTGTTATTACGGTTATAGATTATACCTTCATCGTTCGATCGTCAGTTTATGTGCTACTGCATTGAAGTGCAGTGAATTTCTTTCGGTGTGTTGTGTTTTCGTGGTGCTGTTTTAAAGTGAAAGTGCACGCTAACTTGAAAGTACCCATTAATGGTTGAAAAAGACCCATTTTGAAGAAAAGTGGCTTAATTCATTAAATGAGTAAATTTTTTACCCATTAATGAGTATCTGTTACCCATTAATGAGTAATAGTTAATCATTAATGGGTAACAGATACTCATTAATGGGTAAAATTGTTTAATCATTAATGAGTTAAGCCACTTTTCTTCAAAATGGGTCTTTTTTTACTCATTAATGAGTACTTTAAAGTTAGCCATTTGAAGCATTTTGAACATTGTTTACAAACACTTTCCTAAGCAAACGGCGCCGGTGGTGTAGTGGTAAGCGTGATTACCTCTCACCCCAGCAGGCCTGGGTTCAATCCCAGTCGGCGCCGCCGTGATGTTCTGAGGCATAACATCTCTGATCACGCCTTCCTTCGGATGGGAAGTAAAGCCGTTGGTCCCCGGTTCATGAGTTGATGGGTCGATAGGTAGGGCCCAGGTGTGGGAGCTGCCTTCCTGGCACGTCGGTAGCATTGGTGCTCAGCACGGAAAACAAGATCGACGGAAAAAACAAACCAAAGGAAAAAAAAAAAAAAAAAACTTTCCTAAGCAAACTCCACGCGATTTTTTTTCCGAAGCGCCATCTACCAGCAAAATTTTGAAGCTTGCGAGCTTTTGTTGAGCTCGTGGTGAAACTGTTGCAAACATTTTGGCGCATTGCTATCGCCTGGATTCGACCGTTGTATTGCACATTCGCCGTCAAGCTTACCTGCTCTGTTGTTGCATACTACTCTAGGCGCATTACTTTAAACTGTGTAGTAGCGCTGCTTTGGCAATCGCATCAAATCCTGAGAATTACTTCAATCCTGAAAATGACTTCTACTTACCACTGCTGTTCTACTGATGTCATTGACAATTCCATTTCATGCAGCAGCTTCTGCAAGGCGGAATTTCACCTCAAATGCGTCAATATCACTTCAGCTGTTAACGATGAGATGAAAATGAACTCACAATAGTTCTGGATGTGCAGGTCATGCACCAAATTAATGGATGACATTCGTTTCCGGTCAATCCAGTGCACCAAAATCATCAACTCGTAATATGAATGCCGCTCGGTCTTTGCGAAGCCGACGATTGTCCCGTAAACCTGAAGTTGCTGAACGCCGTCAACAGGATTTGATGTGTGGAACTGCAAGCTCAATATCTCCATCCATCGGCACTTTTGCTGTACCACCTCCAAGGCAGAAGTTTTGGCTCTACCTTTCACGTATCTCTCGTGACGTCACAGTGGAGCAAGTACGTGAACTGGCGATGCAGAGGTTAGGAATAAATGACGTTGAGACATTCAGACTAGTCGCCAATGGTAAGAATGTCAGCAGTGTCATTCATTTCGTTCAAACTCGGTATGAGTCCCGGGCTGAAAGCAAAGGCTCTTTCGACTGCAACGTGGCCAAAGGGAATACTATTCCGTGAGTTCAAGGACAACAGGAATGTTACAAATTTTTGGAAAACTTCTCGAACGGCAAATGCCAATTTATCCCCCAGCATGGAGTCACCCAATTACCCGGATCACCAAGACAATACCATGACATAATAAGTGACAAATCCCATCGCTGCACAGAGCTCGTCAACCAACCCGTTCCTGAATGGCCGGTTTCGTCATTGCCATCTTCTTTGACACATGTTTCACTTGTCTCTACCGAACTTCATCCAAACTCTTTGCCAGTCCAGCAAATTCCATTTGGCTTTTCTTATCAGCCACAGTTAGGCAGCTGTACACTGGGACGCACCGAAGTTGGCCTCATGGAAGCCCTTGTACTTCCCACCGCAGTCGAGCCCAGGGCTTGAAGAGGGAACGCATTCTGCCTGTGACTGCATGAACTTGTACATTTTCCGCATTCATCATTCGCAGTGATCGGCATTCACTGAACCTGATGAAAAAACAGTCGCACTGAATGGGATCTAAAAACAGTCAGATTTCCTTTGTACGCTGCATTGTGCTTTGTGCAGTTGCTTTGCAGATGCCGATTTTTAAATTCATTCCTTCTGCTCTGGTCAAGTTGATTGCCAACTGCGGGAGCTGTAAATTCAGACGGATTACCTATCGGCTACCGCACGGAAGCATTTCGCACACACATTATTTTCCTTTCCAGTGTGAGATAGCAGCGCTTGGAATATATACGTATGATACGATTCATCTCGATGGTATCTTTTTTTATATATCGGCAGTCATATTAAGCGGGTTAAGCGTTGGAAAACAGCGATCCGCGACGCGGATTTCGCGTAAATGAAGGACTCCCGCACGATTAGGCAAACAATTAAACTTGTCAAATACCACACAATATGAGTATTTTTGGAACCGGTGTGACATGTAGATGCAGGAAATGGAAGTTTGACGCCATTTTGGAATCCAAGATGGCGACTTCAGGTATGCTAGAATACTATAAATACTCGTCAAAAACCTTACAATATGGATATTTCCGGAACCGGTGTGGAATGTAGATGCCAGAAATGGATGTTCGATGCCATTTTGAAATCCAAGATGGTGACCTCCGATATGCTAGAACACTATGAATACTCGTCAAATACCATACAATATGGATATTTTCGGAACCGGTGCAGAATGTAGATGCCAGAAATGGATCTTCGATGCCATTTTGGAATACAAGATAACGACTTCCGATGTACTAGAACACTATGAATCTGCAAATACCATACAACATGGATATTTCCGGAAACAGCGTAACCTGTAGAAGTCGGAAATGGATGTTTGATACCATTTTAGAACTCAAGAAATCTATTAAAATATTAATATTTACGGAGCTAAAGTGACTAAACTCGTCAAATGTCATACGATGATGATATATAAGAACTCGGCATGACATTAATAAGTCAAAAAATATACAAACATCTACTCTTCTTCTTCTTCGCATTTCAAGCTTATTGCTTATCGCATATAAGCTTATTTCGTGCTCTCAACTTAGTGTTCTAGATGCACTTCCACAGTTATTAATTGAGCGCTTCCGATGCCTGTACCATTTTTGCAGTAGTATAATTGTGTGGCAAGTCCAATCATACTCTATGCCCAGGAAAGTCGAGAAATTTTCCAACCCGAATAATTCCTAGACCAGACCGGGAATCGAACCCAGCCACCTCCAGCATGATCTTGCTTTGTAGCTGCTCCTTATCGACTGAGCTAAGGGAGGCCCCAAACATCTACTCTACTACTTGTTGAACTCAAATAATAGAAGTAATGGAAGGGTGATGATTTAATGAACTTCAAGGCAACGTGCAATCATTTTTAACAAGCATAGAAATAAAAAAACCTAAGTAGAGTAGACTTAGGTTTTTATGTCTCTGCTTGTTAAAAAATGATTGCACGTTGCTTTGAAGTTCATTAAATCATCACCCTTCCATTACTTCTATTATTTGAGTTGGTTGGTTTATTTTGATAGTGAGCAAATCTTCTAGGGTGTTTTCACCCAAGGATGTGCGCTGATCTAAAATCGTTAACGCCAGAGCACTGAAAGCACGTTCCACTGATACTTGCATCGATGGAACGGCCTAAATTACGCTTCAAAGAGATCCTTTTGCATGATTTTCTTCTGTACCCAGTACTCCCAAACGTTGACATGGTGTGGTTGTCGCAATCAGTCTTGTAAGCGGTCACGGTAGTCGACACATTTTCTGTGATAATCGACTGCTTTTGCCTCCGACACTTGGAAAACAAGCTATCATAGTACAGTACCAAACTCAAATGTCATACGACAGGCTCTGTCATATGACACTGTCGCCGAAGACCGTCACGAATGTATGTATTTTAGTTTTTCTCATAATAAGAGCTGCTGATGTTGTGCTTGTGTGAATTCTGAAAATAGCAAGCAATGATGTCCTAGGAATAACATTTCTGATCAGAAATGGTTTAATTTACACCAAATTGAGGAATTAGAACGAAATTACTCATGTCATATGATAGTTATTTGATAATTTTCTCTTCTCTCGAATGTTATTCTACCGGTTATGTTGTGTGAGAGAGACGACGGTAGAGCATGAGTGTAGGAATAAAAACAGACTGTCGCGCACGACAACGAAGCGAGTGTAGTAAAAAACGTCAACAGTTTCAACCCCTGGTCGCAATCCAACATCCAACACACTTAACTGTTCTGGAAGCGTTTTGTTTGGGATACATTTCGGGTCTCCGCTTGAACCTGCTAGACAGCCTCCAAACATGTCCGCTAAAAAACTGTCCAGTTCATCCTGTTGAACAGCTGGCTTAGTAAACGTGGCATGCTGACTGCAAGGTCTGAAATCCGTGCGAATGTATTTATGATGAATTTCTAAAAGGTAGAAGTTAATAGGTTGACAATTTAATAAAAATAAAATTTATTAAACAATCCTATATGAAAAGGCACTATAGATTCATTCAAATACTCTCATTCTGATAAACAAAAATCATATTGATTCTTGAATGTTGTTATTCAAAAACCAAACATTGTTCTTTCAAACCAACATATTATTTTTTAGCATCTAACACACCAACCACTTTGCTCGATGAATGCCGTTCATTGACTGTTTTTTCGGACATTCCCAACCCAAAACGAAAAAAGGAACCCGAATGAAATCAAAATGGGAATGAAACCAGAGCGAAAGGGAGCGACTGTACGGGAGAGGATTTTGAAGAAGAGAAAGTGGGAATGCTTTTTGGTATCTATTCGCTTTACTGTGCATCGGTATGTATGAATGCAAAGCGTAGTGTAGGGGTATTGAATGGTATACAAAGTACCGCACATAAGGGAATGGTGAAATTGAATTCATACTGCTGCTGCCGTTCGCTACACGCTAACTTGAAAGTACCCATAAATGGTTGAAAAAGACCCATTTTGAAGAAAAGTGGCTTAACTCATTAAATGAGTAAATTTTTTACCCATTAATGAGTATCTGTTACCCATTAATGAGTAATTGTTAATCATTAATGGGTAACAGATACTCATTAATGGGTAAAATTGTTTAATCATTAATGAGTTAAGCCACTTTTCTTCAAAATGGGTCTTTTTTTACTCATTAATGAGTACTTTCAAGTTAGAGTGTAGAAAAAAGGAACGATCAGATGCCAGCGCTCAGCAGTCGTCCCGGCCCTGCGTGTGGGAATAGTGCAGGGGTCTTCCAACTCAACGTCAAAGACTTGCTGCTGTATTATCAGAACGTCGGTGGTATCAACTGTGATGTCGACGATTTTCGTGTAGCTACCTCGGATCTTTGCTACAACATCATTTTTCTCACGGACACATGGTTGGATGCACGCACGCTCTCTCGTCAGGTGTTCGGCGACGATTATGAAGCTTTCCGTTGCGATAGGAATGCTGCTAATAGTCGGAAAGTTAAAGGCGGAGGTGTTTTAGTGGCTATAAATGCTAGGTTTAGAGCGAGGTTACTTGAAAATAATGCTTAGACATGCTTAGAGCAGGTGTAGACGTCGATTAAACTGGGCGATCGTACCTTGTTTCTCTGTGCGGTGCGGTATACGGGAGCGTGACCTCATCCGAAACCCATTGCTAATCGGTTTTCTCTGTTCTGGATACCGCAAAAGCAACCGATGAAGTTATTGTGTTTGGTGACTTCAATCTCCCGGGTATTTCATGGAAAAAAAAAAAAACTCGCAACGGCTTCCTCTATCCTGACATGGATCACTCTGTCATCCATTCCTACGCTTCGCTCCTTCTGGACAATTACAACTCAGCCACTCTTTCTCAAATCAACCATGTTATTAACCAGAACAACCGCAGTTTGGATCTTTGTTTTGTAAGCGCCCAGTACATGGCTCCTTTCTTATGCGAGGCGCCCACTCCTTTGGTGAGACTGGATCGTCACCACCCGCCGCTACTGGTGACGTTAAGTACGATTTTCGCAACGCCGACCATGGTAGTATCGCCGAGCTGCTCTCCAATTTAGATTGGGACGACTTATTGGACACCGTTGACATTGAGTCCGCCGCTCAAACTATTTCCAATGTCAATCACGCATACAAACGAGTTGCGAAACGGTGCTTTCTTCAGTTTCGACGTGGATTGCAAAGAAAGCTTAAGTCACGTCCCAAGCAGTTTTGGAAGTTTGTCATCGAACAACGTCATGAAGCTGGTCTGCCGTCGTCTATGACACATAATGGTTACGTGGCCTCATCTGCGCAAGATATCTGTCAGCTGTTCTCTGAAAAATTTGCTAGTGTCTTCACGGACGAGAGGCTGAGTGTCGACCATGCCCGACTGGCTGCCAGTTACGTACCACTCTCTGGCCAAACCATGAGCAGAATTGACATCAATCCCGAGATGTTTTTCAGGGCTTCCTCGAAACTCAAGTCGTCGTACAATCTGGGTCCTGACGGAATTCCATCGGCGTTCCTCAAAACGCACTTGAACAGTTTGTTGTCTCCACTGCTGCACGCTGTTGCTTAATTTTTCAAACTCGTTGTTATGGAAACGTTATTCGCTCACTGTAAGCCGTATATTAGTATCGACCAGCATGGTTTCATGGCTGGTCGCTCCACTGCCACTAACTTGCTGTGCCTTACTTCCTACATCTCTAACAGTATGTCGGATCGTGCTCAGACGGATGTCATTTATACTGACTTATCTGCTGCCTTCGATAAATTGAATCACCGCATATCAATCGCTAAACTGGACAGGCTTGGTATCCACAGCTGCCTTTTGCAATGGTTTCAGTCGTACCTCACCGATCGCTATCTTACTGTTGTCATTGGTGATCACCAGTCCCGTACGTTCGCTACCACATCCGGCATACCTCAGGGTAGTCACCTGGGACCGCTGATTTTCCTGATTTATTTCAACGAGGTGAATCTGGTAATTGAGGGACCACGATTATCTTACGCAGGAGACCTTAAACTGTACCTCCGAATTCACTCAATTGAAGACTGTTGCTTCTTTCAACGTCAGCTGAATGCTTTTGCTGATTGGTGTATTCTGAATCGTATGGAGGTTAACCCGTCCAAATGCTCCGTTATCTCTTTTTCGCGCAAGAAAGAGACTATTATGTTCAAGTATGTTTTGTTAGGCACTGAAATTGAGCGCATCAGCCAAATTAAGGACCTAGGGGTGATTCTGGATACAAAACTCTCTTTTAAGCAGCACATCTCGCACGCCGTCGACAAAGCTTCCAGAATTCTAGGGTTTATCTTCAGGATTGCCAAAGACTTCACGGATATCTACTGCCTTAAATCGTTGTACTGCTCCTTGTCTCGCTCCATATAAAAATACTGCTCGGTTGTCTGGACTCCTCACTACAACAACGGTGTCGAAAGAGTTGAGTCTGTTCAGCGACGGTTCCTGAGATATGCGCTACGTAAACTGCCGTGGACGGATCCCTCCCGATTGCCTAGCTACGAAAGTCGTTTGCAACTGATCCATCTGGAGCGCCTGTCGGTCCGAAGCGATACAGCAAAGGCATTTTTAATTGCGGATATTTTGCAAGGACGCACCGATTGCCCTGTCCTCCTTGAGCGAATTGACATCAATGTTCAACCCCGAGCCCAACGGAATAATTCAATGCTGCGCCTGCCCATACAGCGAACTAATTATAGCATGTTCGGTGCAATCGGTGGTTTACAGAGACTCTTCAATAGGGTCTCCGCACTGTTTGATTTTGACCTGACTCGCCAGCTGCTTCGCCGGAGGTTTAGTTCGTTTTTTTCTAGATCAGTTTAGTTTGTTTAGTAATGTTCCTTTTTTTTACGAGATGACTATCTATGTACTTATTGATGTTTTGTTTTAGTACTTTTCATGTTTAGTTTAAGTAACATCATTGGGGCAAATAACGCCTGTTGATGTTCAGTCATATAAATAAATAAATAAATATATGGATATTTTTGGTTGCTATTGAAAATTTAGTCGATTGCTGAATTTATGTATGGGCCCAAATTAGGGCCACTTAGGCCGAAATTACCTGCATTTCCCATATACCTTAAACAATAAACATCCATCTTGAAGATGAATAGGGAGAGATTTGAAATTATAATAGTAATAAAACTAGTAGTAAAATTTACGTTTATTTTCTGGGTTTTTAATGTTTCGACATTTGGTTTAACATTTCAATTGATTAGCCTTTGGCTCTTCATCTTTGTTCTAGTTAATTGGTTATTCTAATGATGATTGCGTTTATCGCTAATTTACAGAATACCTTTTATGGGATTGTTTTGGTTTGAATTAAAAAAAAAAATGAAAACCTACCTACTTGAGCACAATAACCTGCCCAACTACTTAAACTAGGTTGCCAAATCACGAATGATCTGGTGGTTTGATCGCAGACAGGCGACTCTGAACCTTTCCAGCGTGGAAGTCTTTCGCTCCTCGAGTGTTTGAAGACCGGCCAGGTGGTGAATCTCAGAATTACGAGTTCGCGGTGGACTGTTAAGGATCATTCTGAGGATCTTGTTTTAGATCCTCTGAAGCTTTAGGTGGTGGCACTTAGCACAACTCTCCCAGATTGGCATACCATACTCAATAGCCAGCAGAATGATCTGCTTGTGGACAACAAGCTTGTTTTTGAGGCACAGGGTGGACATCCTGTTTATCAGAGGGTAAAGCGACCTGATCAAGTTGTTACACTTGGTGGATGTCTTGTCCACATGGGATCGGAATAGTAATTTGTTATCGAGGGTGAGATCAAGGTAGACTACTTCACTCGACAATGGGAGTGCTATCAAGATGAATCTTGACGTAAGCAGGCGGGACAAGCCGAGGTGAATTCGAGTGTGGAAACATAATGGTTTGTGTTTTAGCTGCATTGATACAAATCTTTCAGCTCTTGAAATAGTCGGACAGAACATCCAGGCCTGATTGTAGTTAACTCACCAGAGCACGGATCACTCGACCCTTATAGATGATGAAGGTGTAATATGCGAACATTGACAGGATACCACCACCCGGCAGGGGAGGAAAATCTGACGTGAAAATGTTGAATAGGATAGGCCCAAGCAGGCTACCCTGAGGGACCCCTGCATCAACGTTGAACGTATCGGAGGGGACATTGTTTAAGTAGACCTGGAATGATCTGCCCGACAAGTAGTTTTTGATGATCTTCACGAGGTAGATCGGAGAGTTGTATCGATGCAGCTTGTATACTAGGCCATCATGCCAGACATTGTCGAACGCCTTCTCGACGTCCAACAATGCCATGGCAGATGTATTGGAAACTGACTTGTTCCACTTGATGATGTTAGTAACCTTTCCGAGTTGGTGGATGGTAGAGTGGCCTTTCCTAAACCCGAATTGCTCTTTGAGAAAGATGTTATTATCATTTGAAAACACCAGCAGATGGCTGAGTGTCACCTTTTCGAATAGCTTCAAGATGGAGGTCAAGAGGCTGATGGGGCGGATAGCTTCTGGCACTGGTTGGATCTTTGCCAGGCTTGTGTATTGGAATCACTTTGACTAACTTCCAAACATTTGTTGAAGATAACGGTAAGATGGTTGAAGAAGTCAATACTCAAGTTTTTCAACTCGAGGATGACTACACCATCCATACCCGCAGCCTTCATGTGTTTAGTGCTTCTAATAGCTGCTATCACCTCATCAGCCGATATTCTACTATCATCATGCACTACTACGGGGGTGTCAGCGACTCTAGACATTGCCTCCAGTACGGCAGGCCCATGGGGACTCACCATGGTTTGGCCAAGATTATGTGAAATCACAAAATGTTGGCCAAGAGCATTGTCCTTTTCAACTGGGGTTATGAGTAGGGATGGGTCCAAGTTCTGATCAACAGAGGAAAGCGGAGGGATCGGTCTCGACTTATTTTTCGAAATTTTGGTCATCTTCCCAAATGGTTTTGCACAATCTGGGAGAGAGCGAATCTTGTTGGCAAAATCGTTATTTCTGAGTTCCACCATCCTGGCCTGGATAATTTTGGTTAGCCTATTGACATTGGTCTTCAAGCGGGGCAGCCCAGAACGCTGGAACTGCCGACGAATGGTGTTACGGAGCCTGATAAGATCTTTGGTTGGGCTGTCAAGGTTCAGAGTATGACTCACCTGTCTGGATGCTGGTACGTGTTGCTCCCTGGCACGCGATATCACCTCTTCGATGGTTTGCAGACACTGGTCGACTTCTTCGAACGACTCCGGTAGGACGTCGTAGTCGATTGCTGTGTCCACACAGCACTGGTACTGCTGCCAGTTGATACGATGGTAATTTCGCCGGGAAACTTGGCCGAGGAACCTACTTCCGGATAGTGGTCCGAGTTCAGTTCCTGATAGGCGATAGGTTGAGAGATGTTATCGACAATGTTGCTGATGAATATGTCGATGGTGGCATGAGCTCCGGATCGACTCATCCGGGTAGGATTGTCCGGACACAGCATTTTGTAGTGGGCTTCCTGCAGATCGTTGTATAAGATTGTGCCGTTCTGATTTCGCCGACTATTGCCCCAGGCTTGACGCTTGGCGTTCAGATCGCCAGCGATGACGAAATTTTGCCGCCGTCGTGTTAGTTTGATGATGTCTCTTCGGAGGTCTGCGGCCGAGCCGTCCCTAAAGTTGGTTTGCTTGGGGCAGTAGATCGCGATGATGGTGATTGGACATCTCAACTCCGATGGCTTCGATAATTTTCAGCTGGAAGCTTGGTAGTAGCCGGCAGCTGATGTTCCGTCTCGCAGCGATGGCCACTCCCCCTCCCCGGAGCTAGTGCGGTCAAGCCTTACGAGCCAAAAGTCGGGAAGGAAGACGTTCAGCTCGGGCTTCAAGTGAGTCTCGGTGATGACGGCTATGTCGATGTGTCGTTCGTTGAGAAAGTCAACAAACTCGATGTTTTTGCTCTTCAAGGGCAAGCATTCCAATTTACGATCTTGATGGCTTCACGGTCCATACTTAGTGACAAGGGACAGGGCAGCATGTAGCTGTTCATATCTAGTCTTGCAGGTGCGCATGATGATGATGACCTTAACCACGAGCGTCACAACTCGGAGGTGAACGAAGAATCGTCGACAGGTTCACCTGAGACAGCACCAGCGTATGATAAACCAGGAGCGGTGAATAAACCTGTAATTGGCTGGGCTGGAGCAGCATCGAGATGGTGCTGAACTGTCCGACTGTTGGGAACCATTTGGATACTCGCAGGATTGGCTTGTTGGTTGTTGAGAAAATGACAATTTTCCAATTCAAATATATCAAATTAGAAAATTGATATCGCTGCAATTTTTTCAGCAAATATAGAACTAAATTTCTTCTTTCCATTACTTTCAATAGATTTGAAATTGGCTTGCGCGTTATAAAGTTATGTTAGTTTGAAAAATACTTGTTTCTTACCTTAAAATGACTATATCTTTTGATTCAGAGGTTCAAACGTAATAATAAGTTATCAAAATGTGTGTTTTTTAAAGTTCTAAAAGTGTTCTGAAGAACAGTTTTCTCTGAATACAAAGCAAAAAAGGTTATGGTCAAAAAACTGTTTTTTCATGAATAACCCTAACCTTCTAGTTGTTTCAGTTCGTAGAATGCGTAGATGATGAGATACAAATGTGACGTCTTCGACAAAGTTGCTTGGTTTTGCATCCTCTACAAAAATTTCCCTGAAGAGTAAGATTTTTGAAGTCACCCTAAAACTGAATCACCCTAATGACTGATCCAATGAAAAGATGCGCTTTTTTATTACCAACAACTCTTTCGAAGACATCAAAACACTAACCAGTAGATTTTGCGGAAAACCCAATTTCCATGTATTTTTCCGCTCTGGACCACTGCATTGGTGTTTCTGGTGCGAAGAATAGAGCACAAATATAATGGCTACTATATCACACTGCAGAATACAGTGTTGTCCACAGAATAGGTGCTAGATCATGCCATAAGATTATCAATCAGTTAAACTATTAATAACAATTTAATTTGACATTTGGCTGGAAAAAAAAACTGGGCAAAGTTGTAGCTTATAAAATTTCCCGTAAGAATAATTATAGAAATTTTCGAAAAAAGCAATATGGAAAATGGGTAGAAGACAATGAACAAAAAGTTTGGTTTTCCCATAGTAATTTCCATATAAATTTCAAAGGGTTTGTGTCAAGTCAGTTTCTTACTAAATGATATCAAATTTTGGAAGGTTAATCAGGAACCAATTTGAACCCTTTTGAGCACTGTGGAGCGAAAATTTCAAATTTTGCATCAGTCTGGTGGACACCCCCTCCCCCGGCTTCCTACTAATTTGCTTTACGCATGGTACTTGTATAAGTATTGAAATGGAAAAACACTATAGTTTTCGTACCATTCAAACGATAAAATGCTCCATAAATAGAAAACGCTCAATTACTGTCCACTTCGTGTCTTTGTAGTTAGCTTTCTGTAAAATAATTCCAATAATGAAAAACTTTTTCCACTAATTTCTTACGAACCGAAAAATTAGTGCGCTAATGACACCGAGACGGTTCAAAAGAAACCCGCAGCGGAAATCGAACCAGCCGCCGACATGGTGAACCTCATCTTTATGGATATGCTTACTCGTGCCAAATTTGCTTAGAAACTGGGCAGCGAGATTTGAAACGAACTCTCGCGTTTCAGTTTAATTACTTAACAGATGCATTGACAAAGTGCTAATCAGGGTTGCTTCCACTCACTTGCTATAAAAAAATGATTTCCTAAATTTTGAAATCATTAGATGTTATAATGATATTTTGTACTTGTAAGATACAAGAAGATGTTGAAAGGCAAGTGTTTGACTCATAAAACCTGTCAATTTCGCTACCAGAGTGTTACAATAAGTGATCTTATGATTCGTGAGCGTTCACTCAGAGTGAGCGCTCGCGAGTCGTAAAATCGCTGATTGTGACTATCTGAAAGCAAATTTGACAGGTTTCATGTGTCAAACACTTGCTTTTCAACCTCTTCTTGTATCTAACAAGTATGAAATATGATTATAACATCTAATGATTGCAAAATTCAGAAAATCATGTTTTTATAGCAAGTGAGTGGAAGCAAGCCTGGACTGCTAATCATGACAAATTGGAATAAAATTTCAATACAGTTAGCATCTATTTCCCTAACTACCCCAATCAGTCGTTATCTAATCGCAGTTTCACTTCCCAGCATTGAATCACCAAACGCAAGGAGAACTTTTCTTATCAGACAATCGTGAAGAAAGCTGAATCCATCCGTTTTCATGCTTGTTTAACTTTTCCCACCCCTGGTTGTTGTTGTTGTTGTTGTATTCGAACTTTGCTCTTTCTTGCGGATCCGTCCAAGCGTGCCTCAAGTCTCATTTAGGTTATTTTAAGCTTGCGAAAAATTAACCGATGAACTATCTACCTTCAGGGAAAAAATGACATTTAAAGTTACTCGCCTCGCATCGTGAGCACGACTTCGTGCGCAATGAAAATGTCAAACATTCAACAAAGTTAGGGAGAAAGCACCGGAAAAAAAACAAGCCATCGAGCTTTTCCATCATTTGGCGAGTGGAAGTTTGTCACAACAAGAGGACCAAGGAAGGGGAAACGCGCAAAGATCAACCGTTGATAATTAATTAGTAGCTCACCGAAAGTCATTAAATCCGATTATATGGTGATGTCAGTGCGGAAATAGTCGACGACGTTTGGACTCCTTTTTCTGTCGTGATAATTTTTGTTTATTAAAAGGACAAAGTTTTCCCCTAAAGAAGGGCTTTTTTTTAAATCCTTCAATGACAGAAGAACTTTTGTTTCTCACATTTATTATCTGAATTTGCGCGCTAGGTAATTTATTTTGTTGACTTTTGTCGATTTCAGCTCGAAAGCGTTGTTTGTTTATTTTTAAGTGAACGGATTTGTCATTTGTGTAATCGATGTATTAAAGGAGTCTAAAGCTCGGAGGCCGAAAGGAAACCTGTGGTGGGTAGAAATGAGCAAAAGGATATTTCTGTGCTGGTAACGATGGAAGTAAAGTGAAGGAGTTGCATGGTACAGGAAGGGATTCAGACAAAGGCAAAGACAAAAACGACGGCGACGCCGAGATGCACGATTCCGTGTAGATTCCGGATCCGATAACGATTTAATGATGATAAACATGTAAACAACCGTTTATGCATATTAGATAAATGGAATCCGATAGTTAAATGGATAATGTTCGTTGAAGAGGTAAAACGATTTGCTATTAATAAGTTTGAACCAGATTTTTATTAAGAAAAGTTCAATCCGGAAAGAACCTCCCATATTCAAATGATTGATTGATACATTAGGATACCATTATGTTCTCCAGCTCTCAATCAAAATGTTTTGAAAGTGATCCTTAGTTAAAAACAATTGGAACGTAGTAGCCAAGCGGATCTGTGAGCCATCCGACCCACTGGCATACACTTTATCAAACAATAGTTAAAACATGATGACAACCGATGACAAGCCTTAAAAGTTGTCCATCATCACCTAGCCTAATGGAGGTTTGATCCATAATTGCACCCGCTCGAATTGCATCACAAAGTAATAAAAATTAAAAGCCCTGCTCCATAACAAATTGCGATCAGTCATGAAAGCTCACGTTCACGTTCATGGCAACCGGTCGTTCTTGGGACAATGCCGGTTTTAAACTTAAAGTGATTAACGGAAAAACTTTTCCCGCGCAAACAACGGATCGTTGAAAGCTACCGTAAACAACTGCTTCTGCTGCTCCTGCCGAGGCTGGATTTGTTTATTGACAACATTTCCCACGTCACAAACTGCCTTGGCCTTTGGCCCAAGCTCGGGTTGAAGGAAGTTAAATCGTGATTTGTGCCAAATCATGCCATGCTATATCTGTCACTGCCAATAATGGCTCTGCGGCACGAGTCGCAGGCATCCTCCACAATCGATTAAAAACGAATCCTTTCTCTCTGCCGTTTCAGCCTGAACCTGTATGAGCTCATCAAGAAGAACAACTACCAAGGCTTCAGTCTGAGCCTCATCCGAAGGTTTTGCAACTCCATAGTCAAGTGTCTCCGGCTGCTGTACCAGGAGAACATCATTCACTGTGATCTAAAGCCCGTAAGTGCCATCCGACCACGATGAACCGAAATGGACAAATCCGTGTCATAATCCATTTACCATTTTCCTCTGTATGCTCTTGTCTTCGGTTTCCCATTCCAGGAAAATGTTCTACTCAAACAACGAGGCAGCAGTCTGATAAAGGTTATCGATTTTGGTAGCTCGTGCTATTCGCACCGCAAAGTGTACACCTACATTCAGTCCCGCTTCTACCGGTCGCCAGAGGTCATACTGGGCCTGTCATACGGGACGCCCATCGATATGTGGAGCTTAGGTGAGTTGTTGTCGAATTTTATGTGAACCGGTATGTCAATGTTTGCCGACGACTCACAGCACAGTGTCCGGAAGCCGGACAAAACGTCAAACATCAATTTTGATGATTAATTTATTTTTTCTCTGTTTGCACATACTTTTATTAAGATTTTCCCAAATTTTCATATCAATTGATTGGAGAATATTTGTATGTGGATAGAATAAGTGACGGTTCATCAATTTTTACCATCAACTATTTATTGGATGATTTCCATAGCGTATTGAAAAGCGCACAATTCAGTTGATTAACCTGGTGGCTATTTTTGGTTAAAAATACAAGGTTTGATAGGAATTTTACTTCTTATTTGATAAGTTATAAGCACATGCTAAAATGTACCTTTCAATAAAATATTCATGGAAAATGACAGTACTTTTAAGTGAAACAGCTCGAAAAGATACCGTATGTTGGATCGCTTATACAATGTTCTCTAGTTGTTGGAAATATGTGTCACTATCTACGCATTTTTTTTTTGTTTATTAATTTATTTGATAAGGCTCAACCGAATTAACTTTACAGAGCCGAGGATTCTTGGTCACTATACAATAGATCTTAAAACTATAGTCAAAAGGTACAACACAATAAACACTTTATCTTCCGCTATCCAAAAAGCCTCCTCCATCAGAACTGGAGCCGCTTCCAGTGGTTTCATTGTATGGCAAATTGTTGTACGCCAACGAGGGTCAGAGCGCGTCCATTGCAGCAATGGACGCAAAACGTGGTCAGCACTCATACACTCATCACGAAACGGTTGCTTTCCAAAGTCGACGACGCATCGACCGAAAGAACTGCTGATGAAGAACAATGAGGAGGACCACACAATGGTTGCTGCCGAGAAAACAGACGATCGCGTAGCACACATCGAGAGTGGCCTGCTTTTGTCGACAGCCGAGTGAACACTCAACTATCTACGCATTACTCGATTAATTTTTGAATACGTCCTGTGTACTTTTGTCAAACAAAGAATCGATTAACTTCATTAGCCTTCTACAATAATTATACGAACAGTATTCAATTTAATATTTGAACTTTTGTTTGTATGCATCAATATTGCAAATCCATCCCTCTGCTAATGGTAGTGAATCGAGTTAATCAATTTCTAGTCGACAAATATACATAAAGCCTATTGAAAAAATACTCCAAATTGCTGCGGTAAGCATGCAACAAACAAATTTTGTGAAAAAAAATATTAAAGGGTTGCGTCATAGACACGACCGCAGTATGACGTAGAACTACGCAAAATTTATGTATGTCATACATTTATGACGATTATACTTTATCTTAAACTAGCTGAGTGTGCCCGGCCTTGCTCGGGATTCAATATTAGCTTGAGTTTACGCACCAATTAAAAAAAGGATGCTATATTTTACGTAGCCCCCCTTTATCTAAGGGGCCACCCCTTATGACCACCACATGCCAAATTTGGTTCCATTTGCTTGATTAGTTCTCGAGTTATGCAGAAATTTCTGTTTAGTTTGTATGGGAGCCCCCTCTTACAGAGGAAGGAGGGGTCTCAAACCATCATAAGAACCTTCACCGGCCCCAAAAACCCCTGCATACACATTTTCACGCCGATCGGTTCAGTAGTTTCCGAGTCTATAAGGGTCAGACAGACAGAAATTCATTTTTATATATATAGAAGATAGATTTTCGGTTATGGTTCAATGTTGGTTCAAGTGTTTTTCGTGGAATGTAATAAATTATGAACATTCAATTGTGGAGTCCTAAACAAGTCGTTACCGCACCTCAGTGGCTTCCATGCATATTGTGGGATAAAACAACTACGAAAAAATACGTTAATTTTGTTCAGTAGCTTCATAATTAGTTTTAAATTAGGGCTCTGAAGCAGAGAAGAGAGAGAAGGTTGCATTTTGTGATAACGCAACAGGCAGTTGTTTTTCTTTTCAGAAGACGGTACTTTCAATATTGAACAAAATGTTTGTTCATATGTCAGCGAAGTAGGGACCATACGGGGTTTAACCCTCCGTTACTCGCGCCAACTTTTGTAACACGAGTACTCGCGCGTTGTACTTTGTACAACAGTGTGAGTTTTCCATTGCCATTTTGCAGTCGACCTACCAATCTATATGAAACCAACGGGTATTCCTTAAAAAACTTGTTTTCAACTAAACAAGCTAAACTTTTATCACAGTTGTCGCCCAAAAACGCAGATAATAGAGAAAATGTGAATGGAAACCGCGTAAACGGTGTCCGTACTACGTGGGATTTGACTTTATTGGTTACAACATGGACAATCTCGAGATCCTGATCAGATAGAAAGTTACTGTCTTCGGCAAAGATGTTCTAGAGATCATAAACTTTTTGTGGGTGTAGAGTAGTTCAGAAAATTCTTACTACGTGGCGCTAGTATATACGTGCAATTTTCGCATATACACTAGCTCAAGATCCTGAGGAGATAGAAAGTTACTGTCTTCGGCAACTTGTTCAGGGGGTCAAGACTTTTTGGCTGGTGGACAGTAGTTCAGAATTTTCTCACCACGTAGCGCTAGTAAACGTGTAAAATTCTCGCGTATGCTATAGCTTGAAATCCTGAACAGGTAGAAAATTATTGTCTTCGAAAAAGTTGTTCATGAGGTCAATGCCTATTGCTTGGTGTACAATAGTTCAGAATTTTCACACTACGTGGCGTTAGTATACACGTGAAATTCTCACATGTAAAATATCTCAAGATTCTGATCAGACAGAAAGTAACTGTCGTCGACAAGGTTGTTCAAGAGGTCATAACTTGTTCGCTAGTGAAAAGTAGTTCAAGATTGTCTCACTACGTAGCGCTAGTATACACGAAAAATTCTCGCATGTGGTTTGTTTCGAGATCCTGACCAGAAAGGTACTGTCTTGGACAAAGTTGTTCAGGAGGTCAAAGCCTATTGATTGGTGTACAATAGTTAAGAATTTCCTTAGCGCCGCTCCTGAATACACGTGAAATTTTCACATATAAAATATCACGAGATCCTGACCAAATAGAATGTTACTGTCATGGACAAAGTTGTTCAGGCCTATTGACAGGTGGACAGAAATTCAATTTTTTTAGATCATTGTGCTTGTATACACGTGCAATTCTTGCATTAGATATATTTCGAGACCTGATAGTACAGAATTTTCTCACTATGCGACGCTAGGATATATGTGAAAGCTTCGCATGTATGATATCTCGAGATCCTGAACAGCTAGAAATTGGTAAAGCTGTCAAGGAGATAAAGATCTTTTGGCTAATGAAAAGAAGTTCAGAAAATTCTCAAAACTTGGAGGGCAATTCTCGCATATCAAATATCATAAAATAAAAATAAAATTTACATCAGCCTAAGTGGGATAAGACAAATATATTCTGGATTTCTTTTACTTGTGAAGATTTTCATGCAGATTTGTGGATACATAAATTGGGGTGAGTCGTTCCACTTATATACCTCTGATAAATTAGTGGTAATACGTATCTCAGATGGAAAACATTATCTTAAAACATCAATATCGCTGAAACTTCCACCTAATGAACGTTTAGAGTCTCCCTTTCATTATAGACTAATTTCAAAATGTCTTATTTACGTGTGCACGGACAACGAGACTAACTCAGTGAGTGAGGCACTTTTGTTCAGTTGAATGGAGAAATGTATAAAACCGTACACTCCCGACACCCCCAAAACCATGCAAATGAGTAATGTTCATAACTTTGTCACTTTACGTCCAATTTTTGATCTTTTTAGAACATTTGAAAGATTTTGAAGGTTCACCCAAAGTTACACTATTTTTTAAAATGTACTCTGAAGAATCATGATTGATTTTCTCGAAAATAAATATTTGAAATCAAAAGTATTAGTAGAACCCTTATGCTATACCTTGTATATAATTCAAGTAACCTAAGAAGATCAATAATTGGACGTTAAATGAGAGAGCTTTAAACAAAACACATTTGCATGTATTTTGGGGGTGTACTTAAGCTTATGATCAGGAGTGTAGGTTACCCGAGCAAAGTAAAATACCAACCTGATATCATCTTGAAAACAAGTCTTGTTATTCCAGATATCATTTTGTTTTCAGTTGTAATCGCATAACTAATTTAGTTATCAACATCGACTAATTTAGTTATCAGATTGTTGTTATCATGAAAGAATATGAAATGATGAAGGTTACTTTAAAACTTCAAATATTATCCGCATGGTAAGAAAAAAACACACTGCCAAGTATGTATCAGTTATCTGCGTAAGGCTTTAATACCAAATCGATAAAATAATTTGAAATTTGTTGAAAATATTTGCGTGGATCACAGGATGTGTTATCATGATGTTTTCGATGATAACTAAATCAGTTATTTTTGTGATATCCATGGAGTAATTTTTTGTTATAATTTTTGTTATGTTGGCTGCTTATTCAACCACATTTTCAGTTATCAAATCTTGATAACCAGGTATCAGAACTTGTTATCAATTTGGTATAATCCTTTGCTCGGGTACTCAGCGCTGAGTGAACTACGCTTTTGGAAATTTCTCCAGACAACTGAGTAAAGCAATAGCAAAGGGTGTGTATATATTATAAACATTTTACATTACATTACACATTACACATGTAACCATAAATTCGACGTCACACTCCTAGCAGCGTAGGAATAACGGTATAATCAAAGATATGATAATTTCATATTATTACGTCTTTTCTTTATGACTTTGGATGAACCTACTCAGTTTGATTTTTTTGCCGAGATGGGCACCACCGAGCAGCTCTTTATTTTATTTTGCTGGATCTCAGCGAAAAACTTGCCACGTGGTGAGAAAATTCTTAACTACTGTCTACCTAAAAAGTCTTGACCCCCTAAACAACTTTGCCGAAGACAGCAACTTGCTAGCTGATCAAGATCTCGAGCTGAATATGCGGAGAAAGGCACGTATATACTAGCGCCGCATATTGAGCAAATTCTGAACTATTGTCACCCAACAAAAAGATCTTGATTTCCTGAAAAACTTTGCCGAATACATTTACTTTCTATCTGGTCAGGATCTAGAGATGTTTTATATGCGAGAATTTCATATGTATAGTAGCGCCGCGAAGTGAGAAAACTCTGAACGTCCACCTGCGAAAAGGCCTTGACCTCCTGAACAACTAAAGGGTGATACGGTCAAAATTTGGTCAAGGGAAAACGCGTGTGAATCGGTGAAATCGTTTATTTAAAAAATCAAATTAAATTTCTTTTTCAAGTTCAATTAGTATAAAATTCAGGAAAAATATTCAGTTAGGCTTCCGCTTTTCCAAATCCGAATTGCCGGGCCTTACGCTTGACCCCTGCCATCAGATTTTGTACAGCCACCTTGTCCACCTTCTTCGCCGCAGAAAGCCAGTTTGCCTTGAACTGCTGCTCACCCTTAGCAGTTTTTTTGGTCTTCTTTAGGTTCCGCTTGACAATAGCCCAGTATTTCTCAATTGGGCGGAGCTCTGGCGTGTTGGGAGGGTTCTTGTCCTTGGGAACCACCTGCACGTTGTTGGCGGCGTACCACTCCATGGCCTTTTTACCGTAATGGCAAGATGCCAAATCCGGCCAAAACAGTACGGAACAACCGTGTTTCTTCAGGAAAGGCAGCAGACAGTCCTTGGTTGACAGTCCCGGAAGCTATGAAAATGCTGCTTTTCAAGCCACAGGTACAGATGGCTTGCCAAACCAGATATTTCTTTGCGAACTTTGACAGTTTCATGTGCTTGAAAACATCTGCTACCTTTCCCCTTCCTTTTGCCGTATAAAACTCCTGTCCCTGAAGCTGCTTGTAGTCGGCTTTGACGTAGGTTTCGTCGTCCATTACCACGCAGTCAAACTTCGTCAGCATCGTCGTGTACAGCCTCCGGGATCGCGCTTTGGCCGTCGTATTTTGTTTATCATCGCGATTTGGAGTCACTACCTTCTTGTAAGTCGATAGTCCGGCTCGTTTTTTGGCTCGATGCACGGTTGTAGACGATACACCCAGCTTATTTGCGGCATCTCGGAGAGAGAGGTTAGGGTTTCGCTTGAAACTACCGGCAACTCTCTTTGTCGTCTCAGCGGCTTCCGGTTTTCGATTTCCCCCCGATCCAGACTTCCTGGCTGTCAACAAACGTTCCCCAAACACTTTAATTACATTTGTAACGGTTGATTTGGCAACTTTTAGCGATTTTGCCAACTTTGCGTGCGAGTAGCTCGGATTTTTGCGATGCGCGAACAAAATTTTGATACGCTGCTCTTCTTACTTGGACGGCATTTTGACAACTGAAGAGTGAATTCCAAAATCAAAATAGGAGCAACATTCTACACACACACACCTTCAAAATGAGGGGTGTTCAGGTTTTTTAAATGCAAAATTGAAAGAAATACGTCAAGTTGATATTGACCAAATTTTGACCGTATCACCCTTTATGCCGAAGACAGTACCTTTCTATCTGGTCGAGAACTCGAGATATTTTATGTGAGAATTTCACGTGTATACTAGCGTCGCGTAGTGATCAAATTCTTAACTATTGAGCACTAAGCAATAGGCTTTGACCTCCTGAAAAACTTTGTGAAAGACAGTAACTTTCAATCTGGTCAGGATCTCGAGATATATCACATGCAAGAATTTCACATGTATACTAGCGCTACGTAGTGAGAAAATTCTGAACTACTATCCACCAGCGACAAGGCTATGATTGCCTGAACAACTTTATCGGAGACAGAAACAGTCTATCTGGTCATGATCTCGATATTTTTCATGTTGTAATCAATTAAGTCAAATCCCACGTAGTAAAGGGCGAACACGAAATTATTGCGACACATTCAACAGGGCATAACTTTTTTACCATTGGGTAAAAATCAACCAAATTTTGCACACTTTCTCATTGATGTGTATTGTGTACATGCTGTCAAACTCGAAGTCGTGTTTTTCGATTCAACGAAAATGGAGGTGAACCAACGCGAGTTGAGAGAACAAATTCTTTCCAAACACCTGGAATTTCATGACCTGTCGCACCGGCAGTTGGGAAAAATGTTGAACATTCACCATTCAACCGTCTCCAGAGTGTTGAAGCGGTTCCAGGAGCGGTTGACGTTGGACCACGGCAAAGGAGCTGGAAGAAAACCGGGACCGGAGAACAAAAAGACGGAGGGAAAGGTGAAGCGGATGATTAAAGCAAATCCCAACGTCTCAAGCCGTGATTTGGCTAAAAAGATCGGCATGTCGCAGAGCTACGTCCAGAATGCAAATAAGAGAGCTGGACTACATACATACAAGGTACAGAACTTCCCAAACCGCGATGTTCTATTTTAAATTTTTAAATTTTAAATTCCTTATCTAACTGCATTAAATCCTCACTAAACCTACTATTTACAAAATTATGGGTAAAGATTTCTATTTTTTTCGTACTCCGAATTAAGAGTACTAGTTTGGTGCCAGCTGGCGAGGGCAGTCATTCTCTGGTCGATTTGATCGAGATTTGCCGGCCGGTGAACGTCGGCTATCAGTGTGCGCGGAGGCAGATTCAGAATCATCTTCAGGAACATGTTCTGCAGGACTTGGAGCTTCTTCCGATGTGTTTTAGCGCAACCCTTCCATACCGGAGACCCATACTCCAGCATAGGCGCAACAATCTGCCTGTAGACAGTCAGTTGGTTGACGGTGGATGCTTTCGAGCGACGGTTGATGATCGGATACAGACGTTTCAGCATGATGGTGCCTTTTTTGACTCGGTCTTTCGCGAGCGACCGGAAGAGGAGCTTACTGTTGAGAATCAGGCCAAGGTAGCGTACCTCGGATGACCACTCAGTTTCAGCGTTCAGAATCTTTATCTTTGATGACGGTTTGAGCCGGTCGGTGTTGCTATCCGGAACCACATCATCATACGGTTCCGAGAGAGAACTGCCTATGCATACTTGAGACGTCCTGCCGTCGAGGTAGTCCGAGATGATCTTCAGCAGGTAGCTGAAGAAACGAAATTGCAGAAGCTTGTGCACCAAGCCGTCGTGCCACACGTTATCGAATGCCTTTTCGATATCCAGTATCGCCATGACCGTTGTCTTCAAGACCGACTTCGCCTGATTGATGAGGTTTGAGACCTGCTTGAGTTGGTCCACCGTCGAGTGACCTCGTTGGAATCCAAATTCCTCGTCCAGTAGGATTTCGTTCGCCTCGGTGTGCTCGAGGAGTCTGGCGTCAATGAGTTTTTCGAACAACTTGCTAAGGGTCCATGCATTAATTATGTCACGCTAAATCGAGCAAAAAATTACCCCCTCTCCCCCTATCGTGACGTTTTTCCTATACCTAATGCATTGCTTGTCACAAAATCTTAGACCCCCCCCTCCCCCCTTAGAGCGTGACATAATATATGCATCAACCCTAAGCGAGGAAAGTGATACCACCTTGGACCGTTTTCAGGCAGCTGGGAAGTGTCCGAGCTCCAGGCAGCGATTGAAGACGTTCACCAGCAGAGTATGCGCTTTTGGCCTCAAGTTCTTCAGCGTTTAAGAGTTCGTCGAAACCCGGTGCCTTCATGTTCTTCGTCGACTTGATGGTGTTCACCAGCTCATCAAGTGTGATTTTCCGGTCCGCCGGAAGCTCGCTAGGCTCAGAAGCTAGCTGGTAGACGGTCTCAAGCATCGGACCCTCCATCGGGCTGACAATATCTCGACCCAGATTATGCGAAGCCATAAAATGTTGAGAAATGGAGTTCGCCTTTTCGACGGCTGTTATGTGAACCTCATTATCAACTCTAAGAGGCGGCATGGGCTTTGGTTTGTTTCAAGCACTTTTATTAAACGACAGTAGGGCCTAGAGTAATTTGGTAAACTACTGAGGTCTTTTGCAACTGCCTGTTCCTAATGGTAATAGTTTTTTTTTAATTTGTTATATAAAACTTCCCTGCTAACGTTTTGCGTTCTTCAATTCCTAAGAGATAATATATATGCTTGGTCTCATCATCAAGGTTGGTAAACTTACATGTCACCGGGGTTGTCGGGATGACCCGTTGTCCCGCTTCAGCTATGTCATCGGAGAGCGCTTGCAGTACGCCGTCGATTTCTTCCGTCGTCGTTAACGCAGGATTTTTGAACACTCGATCCTCCATAAACCGCTGGATTTGAGGCCAGTTCGCTCGATAAAAGTTTCGCCTTCGATGCTGCTGACGTTGGTTGATGGTTTGATTCATCTCGAAAACCACCGGCAGGTGGTCGGATGACAGCTCGGTAATGGCACGGGGCTCAGAGCAACCGTCCGAGGGTGGATCGGACACCGTCCGGTGAGTAGAAGGTAGGGTAGTCAGGATGGAGGACCACGTAGTGTCCCGCCTGCAGGTCCGTGGCCAGAACTGCTCCGTTCTGGTTACTTCTTGAATTGCCCCACAGCAAGTGGCGTGCGTTGAGATCACCTCCTCACTTACCCTTCCGAAGAGTCAACTTCTGGATGTCATTCTTGAGACTATCGATTGTTCCACCCGTTTCCTTACATTGGGTAGGAGAGTAGATGGCAATGAGTGTGATGAGACCATCCGGCGATGCCAGCTCAACTTCAATGGCATCCACGAACGATAGACGAAAGTCAGGCAGCATCCTATACTCCAGTCCTCTCCTGATGGCAATGGCAACGCCACCACCCCTCTGTGATCGAACTCGGTCCAGTCTAGCAATTGTGTGATTTGGCAGGCTAAAGTTGACCTCCGGCTTGAGATACGTCTCGGTTTGAAACGCGACATCGATGTTATGTTGGCGCAGGAAATCTACAATTTCCGGCTGTTTTCTCGCCACTGAATGGGCGTTCCAATTAATGGCGTTGATGGTGAACGTGAAAGTTTGTCATGAAGTGCAACATTTGCACCATCATTTTTTGCATTTCACTGACAAGCTTTCTCAGATGACTGGTTACCTGCGTCAGACCATCGGTTGGATGGACCAACGGTACAGCGCCAGGCTGGGTTCCCCGGAATCCTGGAGGAGTGCTGCTTGGTTCGGTTTGCGTCGAATTCCTATACTGCCTTCTGGGCAGTGGAAAAAGAGGAAGGTTTGGTGCGCATCCTTCGGTTGGAGGAAGCGGTGGAATATCATTTTCCAGATCGATTCCGGGTAGGTGATTTTTTTTCTGCTGTCTCGGCTGGCTTTCTTTCTTCCGTAGTGCGAGGAATTCGGCCTGCTTGGGACACGATCGACTAGTCGATGTGTGAGTATTCCCGCAGTTGACACAGGTTGGCTGCTTGTCCTTCATGTCCACGATGCATTGGGTAGTGACATGTTGTTGGCCGCATTTGGAGCAACACGATTTCATGTGGCAGTTGCGAGCGACATGTCCGAAATTCAAGCAGCTGGTACACTGCGTCACTTCACGGTGGACCGGCTTGTACCGCTCCCACTCGACGACGAAACTGAGCAGCGTTCGGATGCTTTGAAGCTGCCTCATGTTTGGATCCACAGTTGGTCGCGATACTTGATTGCCTCGTTGTGGCGTTTGATCACGAAAACCTTCACGGATTGAAGGTTGTTGCGTTTCAGCTCTTCTTCCACAACCGAAACATCTAGCTCATGCAGTCCGCGTAGAATGACCTTGAAGGGCTTCGTTGACGGCACGTCGTGGGTGAAATATTTCACCTTCCAGAGTTGCAGTGTCTCCGCCACGGATTTATAATGTACCTCCGAGGGGACGGTGATTTTCACGCCATCAGCGCAGAGACGGAATTCGGCCGTAGCCCTTTACGGACTAGCACATTCAGATGGTCAAGCAGCTCGCGTGGCTGTCCCTTGACATAGAAAGGATGCAGCTTCTCCTTTTTCTCAACGCTTTCACGCCTTTCGCCATCATCCTCCTGGAGAACTGGTTGAGGGCTAGCACCCGCTTCGTATGTCTGGCATCGACATTGTTATCTGCCGGCCGCTTGCCGCCTTGCTTCTGGCTACCGCTTGGGCCCGGTTTACCCATGCTTGGGTTGAACGAAAAAACGTTCGACAACGCGCGAGAAAAAACTTGCGAAAGCACGGGAGAAAAGAATACTTGCGTTCGACCACACCGAGTGCTGATCGTAGTATGACTGTCAAACATATCTGTTACCTCTATATATGCAATTATATTAGCATCCGAGGTCCATCCTTTTTTACATATTCTGCACAAAAAATACTTTCATTGTAGTCATGAGCGAAGTTTTTCTCAAATGACGCGTCTTTTTCTGATGTTGGCATTAAAGGGAGTGGAAGGGGGTGGAAGGGGGGTGGTTTGTTTAAATAATTTCCACGTTGAACCTGTCGCTGGTTGTTAAGGTAGTCACGCTTTGTTTACGGGGTGTTTACAGCTATGCGGATTCGACACTTCGAATAGAAATGAATCACTTAAGAAAAGTTTGGAATTACTTCAAAAAGTTTTGAATCACGTTAGAAGTTTGCAATCACTTTGGAAAGTATTCATTTATTCCAAAAAAGAATGTTATCGCATCCGCAAGTACTGCATCACATTGGAAAGCACTGAATCATTTAAGAAGAATTTGGAATCACTTCAGAAAGAACTGAATAGCTTAAGGAAAGTTCATACATTTTCGAATTTACTCCGGAAAGTACTTAATCAATTCATACAGGTTTGAAAACACTTTTGAAAGTACTTAAACACTTCTGTAAGTACTGAATCACTTCAGAAAGTTTTTAATCATTTCAGAAACGTTTGGATTAATTTCAAAAAGTCGTGAATCTCTTCAGAAAAAAAAAAAATCGGAAACACTTCGAAAAGTACTGAATCGCGGATAGTACTGGATCACTTCAGTAAAGTTCGGAACTGCTCCGGAAGGTACTGATTCAATTAATGAAAGATTGAAATCATTTCCGTAAGCACTGAACCAGTTCGGAAAATACTGAATCACTTCGGAAAAGTTTTAATCATTTCAGAAAGTTAGGATGCAGTTATACATGCACACTAGCGCCACGTAGTGACAGAAATCCGAACCAATGAAATGAACTTCCTAGGTGGTCAGAATTACGAGATAAAAAAAATCCAATAATACTAAATTTGTCATGCACACTAGCGCTATGCAGTGACTGAACTCTGAACCAAGCTGTCTGCCTTTCAGATGGCCTTGGAGTTCTGAACAACTTAGCAACTTAACTCATTTTAATCTATCTTTAGCAGTTGGTGGTCAGCGTTGAAATAAATATCCTAAGAATTATTTCCACATTTGGGAAAGTCAATTTCCAAAATATCAAACTTGCAATACTACTTGGGTTCATTTTTAATGCCGATCATCAGTTTTTAGAGCTCATTTTCTTCACATTTGATTGACGAAGGACCTTTTGTCTTACCTGGTAGACAGTTTCTCCTTGGAAGTTAATATCTGCCACTTGAGAGCGATGTTCTCTTTTACGGTGTTTACCTAGATTGCTTCTTAACTGTTACAAAAATTCTCCAAAACTGGGCTAGCGCGACTCATCTAGAATAAATTGATTTCGTAAATCTTTAAAATATTACGTTGGTGGTCAAGAATGCACAACTGGCATTATACAATTAAAATTGTCACTGCAAGACATTTATGATATACCAGCTTACCTAGATTTGAACTAATAGCAATAATAGCGTGAACCAATGATACCATAAAACATAAAATATCAGTTCAGTTGCGTACTTTGAATGCTGACGTACCCTTTTCAAATGTTTTTTTCTTGATATAAAAATTAATATTATCAACGGAAAATTCCAACACTAACCATCAGACATGAGCAATCAAAATTGAACTTGAATTTGTCTTTAATTTGCCAAAAATGGTTTGGGAGACAGATCTCAACTCATAACCATACAAAATGGACAACCAACACTGTATTAGTATTCTAAATAATCCATAAGCAATCAATGAATCGTCTTCATCTTGTTTTTATTTTTTCCAGTCAGAGACGAACCAGCCAACGGCTGAAAGTCTCTATAGTAAAAAAAAATCAATCGATTTTGTTCCAACCACATAAATTAAATACTTTCATGTATTAATGTTTATGCTACAATATAATCAGGAAAAATATAATTTCTAATTGTCTAGTGCAATGAATTTGAGAATTATAACAAACTGTGTTACAAATATATTGTAACAAATATATATATTATATATCTGTATTTATAGGAAATTTTCTCAGCTACAAGTTGGCTGAAAACCACATTCCAGTAGAGCTTCAGGATAGTTATGAGATCGTAACCAGATGAGCTCGAATTATGGGAGAATGATCAGAACCTTATTTCGAATATATTGAGCGGTTGGATCAAAATTGATAATTTGAACCACCCTAATAATATATCTTTGGGCTTGCTAAACGAATGTAAAAATAGTAAGTCTATGCTTCCTTTCATTTAACTACTGTAGAAGTGCCCAAACAACATTAAGACATAATACCCCATAAGATATGGTGTCGTTGAATGCAAAGAGTGGAGCAAACTAAAATGAACAGTTTCTACACCTGCCACCACTTAATCTGTTTACTCATTGATCAATCTTATTTGGGATGTTAACCTAGAGTGAACACTTCGTTTCCCGGATATGTTCATTTGCTGAGCCTCGTAAACTTCCATTTCATGTCTGACCAACCGT
Source organism: Ochlerotatus camptorhynchus (assembly GCF_037179485.1). Taxonomy (NCBI): domain Eukaryota; kingdom Metazoa; phylum Arthropoda; class Insecta; order Diptera; family Culicidae; genus Ochlerotatus; species Ochlerotatus camptorhynchus. The sequence continues at coordinate 160,736 of NW_027041235.1, forward strand.
TTTGCGATAATTAAATCGAACATGCAATAGTCCAATTGAAGTACGCTGCTCTTACCTACGTATTCCGTAATTGCCCGGGGTGTGTGCATGGGTAGTGTCTACATACATATTCCACACGGAAACCCTTCGTGAGCCACAAAGAATACAGAAAACCACCATCCGCTGTAGTCTCACACTTGGGAACTGACTCTCATAGGGGGTGTTAATAACAAACATGGAGAAAACTACTTTTTCGCATTGCAGTAATATACTCATTCCGCTCATCGGGCCTCGGTCGTTGGGTGGTGCTTGCCCTTTACCGGAGGGCGAATAGAAATTTACCGGAGATGGAACGTGCGTGCTAACGGGTGGTGATCTTGATAAAGGGAATCGACCTCCGTGCAAGGCCATTCGGTCCTTTCCCTCCGACCCTAGCAAGCACCCACGCAATCTGATGGCCATTCAACAGTTCGTTGGCTTGATGTGCGATAACAACGTTTCCATCTGAAATGCGTTAAATCCGCATTCTGTTACCACAGAACGTGTTAATTAAATTTCCCGCATTTCTCCATTTTCAGGATGCATACTGGCAGAACTGTACACTGGATATCCGCTGTTCCCCGGGGAGAACGAAGTGGAGCAATTAGCGTGTATCATGGAAGTTCTGGGCGTTCCTCCAGATGATCTCATCAATACTGCCACCAGGAGGAGGTTGTTTTTCGGTAAGTCTACTCCAACCCTCGTAATCCTAACCAACCAACTAACCTGGTTTGATTGCACCATCCTTCCAGATTCGCGAGGAATTCCACGGTGCATAACCAATTCCAAAGGACGCAAGCGGAAACCGGGCTCGAAGACCATTTCGCAGGCACTCCGCTGCAACGATACCACGTTCATCGATTTCGTCAGCAAATGCCTCGAGTAAGTAGTGATTTTCATATGGTATGGCTAGAAGAACAACCCTGTCGTGCACTCTTCTAAGTTGGCTTTTTCGCGACTTCACGAAACTGACTTGCTAAATACTGGGTACGTGCCACCAAGCTGGCGTCATACTTGCTTTTATCGAAGGCGGAAATGGAAGAGAATGGGTGCAAACCTCCTACACTACGGAGGGAAGGTTTAATTCATTCACGGAGAGCGAATTCGCCACCACGGTGAGAAATGAAGAATGTACCTACAAAGGAAACGTGGTTAGCCGTGGCATCATGCAACTAAATGTATCCTGGCCTAGTGACCTCGTACATAGCCAAGACTTAATTGGAAGCATAAATTAATTTGAGGAAGTATGAAGTCGAGTATATGAGTCAAGGTCTGCCAGGGCTGCGCTTGAGAGAATTGTTTGATGAAGTTTAAAAGGAAACAATGTTTTGAAGCGAGTTTTGGTGAGCATTCTTTTTAGTTAGTACCGTAAAACGGGGTATCTTTGATAACGCGGGTAACTTTGATAATAGAATATAATGACAAAATTTACTCTCTGCACTACATATTTCCGAATTGGAAACATTGGTTCCATTTTGTATTTAAGGGTATAACCTATGATATTGTATTTTTTTTAATACAGGTATACCTCAATTTAACGTAATTAGAACGAGTTGTAGGGTTTTGATCTAATTTCCGTCCTACTAAGCACAACCCTTTTTTTTTTTTGAGTGGGTTTGAACAAAAAATTGAATATTTCTTTAAAAGATGACATTTAAATTTATTCACCTTTTTTGGATTTGATAAAGAGTCACAAATTGTAGAGATATTGTTTAAAATCTAACACTGCTTTTTGATCCTAAATTAATTCTACTAATTTCAATTCCATCCTAACGCATTGAAACACAATTAGATTTTCTTCGTCCTACGGATAAACGTAGAAAAAGGTGATTCGCTAGGAGCTCTTCTTTTGTTTTGAAAACAATGAGCGTAAATATTCATACAATGTGCTCTAATAGGATTTATGTTGTAGCTAATGAGCTAACGCATCGGAAAAAAAAAACGTATTTTTGATTTGTGCATGGTGAAATTATTGATATTATTGATCTTTTCTGATCGATAGACCGAAAATGGGCGATTACGATGAAGTCGAAAAGCAGAAATTTTCAGCACTGAAATGCTGAAATGTAGTACTTTTTGACACTGTTGTGTTAGTTGGGAAACGTAGATTATTATGTTATTTAAAACAATGTGGAAAAGTTACACTTTTCAGCACTGAGTGCCAAAAAATGTTATATGCAACTCGTTGCTAAATTTGATTTTTTACGTAGGACTACGTCTTTTTACCATACTGGGGGTCACATTACGAAATGAAAATGAGGTTTGAAACGAAAATGGGGGGTGTTTTAAAACGAATATTTCTCAAAACCAATAATGGGACATATGTCATGCAATATGTCGTTAGGCGGAGACACTTTTCAGCATTTTTTTAGTGTATAGTTCAAATAGTGAAAATTGTTAAACACAAATTTAGTACAAGTAGGAATATTTCACGAACTAATCAGAAGAGCGGACGGATGGAATGAACCTAAATTCTCTCGCATGGACATCACTTTCCAGCTCGTGCGCAAATTTGCCTTCCACAGCGCTTTTTGGCAAGACAGTCGATCTGACCAGAGCTGGTTGAAAACTGATTACGCAAGAATAATGGAAGAGGAAGAGCAGCCGAAATGTTCGTCTACAAAAAGGTCTGCCAAATCGCTTCCACCATCATCATTCTCTGCTTGACCATCCGATTTTCTTGGTCGTCTCTTTTCGCTCGCTCTCTCGAGTAGTTCGGTGTTTTAAGTCGGTCGTGGTACAGGTCGAGAGTTTTCGCTTTGGCTAGCAACGTGTCGTCAGTTCTCGCCTCTCTTGCCGCTAAATCGACGGTAGTGGAGCAACAATTGAATGCCTCCACTCACCCGTTGAAAAAACAAAAGGTGATGGTTCGCCAAAGTGTGGATGTAACCGCATTCGATCAAGATGCCCCAAAAAGGCCTCGCAAGCAAGCTGGTGCCAGCAACCACACGGAAAGGTTGCTTCAGAGTAATCCGTTCTCGGCATTCCCGAAGAAGCAGATATAGATCCAGTTGAGAAACGGGAAAAAAGTGCCCCCACTGTTCACCTCGACGAAGGAACTCACGTTGCTCAGGAATGAGCTGGCTAAAAATTAAATCCATCCGCTGTTCAAGCTGTGCAGCACGGGGATCAAATCTTGTGCTCGACGCTGGCGTACTACAACGCTGTTGGCACCTTTCTTCAGCTGAACCGGTTTGAGTTCTACACTCACGACGTCCCTGGAAGAAAACCACTGAAAATGGTAATCCGTGGTCTTCCAAATCTCCCTGTTGCGGAGTAATCTCGGAATTGGAGCAGCTTCATCTGCAACCAATCAACATTTTTCCCATTGCAAGACGTGATGAAACCAGTGCATTCCAGGACCAGTTTTACATGGTGCATTTCGATAAGGACTCCATCTGCTCTGCGACAGATTTGCGCGCTGTTCAACATCGTGATTCAGTGGGAGCAGCACCGTGACGTGACACAGTGCACTAATTGTCTGGCATTTGAGCACGGTACGAAGAATTGTCACATGAAGGCTCGTTGTGGCAAATGTGCTGGGGCACTACTTGCACTACCGTCTGCAAGAAGGAAGAAGAAGCTGAACCTAAATGCGTGAACTGTAATTCCAACCATCTGGGCAGCGATAGAAGATGTCCCAAGCGAGCGGCCTTCATCCAGATCCGACAACAGGCTTCCACGAGGAACCAACCTGGTCGCCACCGCAATAATCGTGCTCCTATTGTCAACAAGGACACGTTTCCTGTACTTCCGGCTCGTCGTATGGTCCCGAAATTAGCACCGCTTCCACTAAACCAACGCCCCCAGTTGCGAATCCAACATCAGAACAAGCGGGTCCCAGCCACCGTTCAGTTTAGCATCGCCTCACTGATGCTGTGGCCCAGCCGAGCCATGGCTCTACTGCCCCGGGATTATCGTACGCCTGTGCTGTGTCAGGTCTCCACTCACAAACGACGAACTAGTGATCCTCGTGACTGAGGTGATCATAATCTTGCGCACTACCAAGGCACTACCTGAACAGCTTCGTGCAGTTATGACCCTCGTTCAAAAGTATGAACCGTGAAGCCATTAAAATAGCCAACTGGAACGCTTGCTCGCTCAAGAGCAAAATCATTGAGTTCGATGATTTGCTCAAGGAACATAGCATAGACATCGTTGTCATCACCGAAACACACCTGAAGCCGGAGATAAATGTTCACCTCCCCGATTTTCGGCTCGTCAGGCTAGAACGGACCAGCTCCTGTGGAGGAGGAGTGGCTATCACATTAAGCAGAAATATTGGCTGTCGACTGCTACCGAGTTTCCAGCTGAAGATGATCGAAGCGGTGGGTGTGGAAGTTTCCACTCCTGTCGGCCCCATTACCATCATTGCGGCCTACTGTCCCAAACAAGTCACCATCAGGGACGGGTTGGCACTAGACCTGCGGAGAGACATCATCAAACTAACTCGACGCCGTGAGAAGTACATCATCGTTGGTTGGCCTGAACGCCAAACACCAGGCTTGGGGCAACAGTCGACACAATCAAAACGGCACAATCCTGAACGACGATCTGCAAGAGGCCCACTTCACTATAATAGCGCCAGACTCTCCCACCCGCTTGAGCCGATCTGGCGTACACTCTACCATCGACATCTTCGTCAGTAACATGGGAGACAATATCTCGCAACCTGTGACCCACCAGGAGCTGAGTTCAGACCACTATCCGGTGGTGCCAATGTGGGCTCATCCGTCAACCGATTCCAAGCTTCCCGACGCAACTACCATCGCGTCAGCTGGGATCAGTTCCAACAATGTGTCAACTTCACTGTCGACTACGGTGTCCTTCCGGAGACGCCCGTATCTGCATTCCATCGAGGAGGCGATATCCCGGGCCAGGCAACACGTGCCAGTATCCAGACAGTTGAGCAATACTCTGAACCTTGACAGATCTACCAAAGACTTTATAAGACTCCGTAGCTCCATTCGAAGGCAATACCAGCGGATGGTGGACCTCAGAAATCAAAACTTTACTAACAGGATCCGTTTTCTCCCACATTGTACAAAACCCTTTCGGGAACTAACCAAAATCCTTAAAATAAGCCAAGACCACCCACTGACCCCTCTGGATAGTCCCGGCGACCCAGTGGCTCATCTGATAACTCTTGAAGAGAAGGCTGCCACGATAGGTCAACACTTCGTCAGCTCTCATAATCTCGGACAAAACATCGTCAGCCCTCAAGAAGCTGAGGTTGCTGAAAACGCAACCAACCTCCATCAGGTTCCCAATATTTTTCCCGAGGAATCCAAGATTACGACTGACGAACTGTTGGCCTATATCAAATCATCTAAAAACATGAAGGCCCCAGGTTTCGACAGCATCCTAAATCTGGAACTCAAACACTTGAATTCCACATTCTATTGAACTTGGCCACTTCCCCTCGTGTTGGAAGTCAGCTAAAGTCATACCCATCTGGAAACCTGTGGAGGATCCGTCCTCTCCTTCAAGTTATCGACCAATCAGGCTTCTTTCAGGGTTATCAAAACTGTGCAAAAGAGCAGTCTATAGCCGGCTCCTAACATGTGCCGAAGAAAACAACTTGTTACTCGAGAAACAGTTTGGTTTTCGGAAGGGTCGTTCGACCGTCCACCAGCTGACTCGAGTAACAAACATTCTCAGATGGACAAGTCTTTGTCGAAAACATCTGCCATGGCTTTGTTGGACGTTGAAAAAGCGTGCGACAATGTCTGGCATGATGGCCTGGTGTTCAAATTGCAGCAGTACGGTCTTCCAATCTTCCTAGTGAAGATAATAAATAATTGTCTATCGGACAGGACGTTCCGAGTCGGTGCCGGGGTTCCACTAGGAAGCATCCTTGGCCCCATTTTATTCCACCTATTCACCTCTGATATGTCGGCTCTCCCTGATGGTGGATCGTTGTCTCTGTTCGCAGATGACACATCCATCGTCTACAAGGGTATAGTGATCGAATCTCTGACTGCCAAACATCAGAGAGGCCTAGACTTCCTGTCTGAATATTTCAACAGCTGGAAGATCCATATCAACACGGCAAAGGCCCAGGTCATCATCTTTCTACACTCTAAATCTCCCAGACTTGTTCCGTCGGTGAATAATAAGATCTGCCTGAACGGCACAGTGGTGGAATGGTCGAAAAAGGTAGTCTACCTTGGCTTAACACTAGACAGCAAGCTGATTTTCACGGAGCACGTTGATAAAACGAAAACCAAGTGTAACATCCTGATAAGATCCCTGTATCCACTCATCAAGAGGAGGTGTATGTAGTGTATACTTCTTGGAAGAAATTTGAAAGGAAAAAGGGAATTATATCAGGCATAACATTTGATAACGGCACAAAAGCATTTGTAAACAAACTTTCTAAGGCCCTTTACACGCGAACCAAAGTACGCCCACGCAAACCAATACCACTTTCGGAAAGGTGATAGTTGCCCCTATCCGATGATGTTGTTGGTTTGCGTGGGTGTATTTTCGTTCGCGTGTAAAGGGCCTTAGAAAGTTAGTTTACAAATGCTTTTGTGCCGTTATCAAATGTTATGCCTGATATAGCTAGTTTAATCTCTCATACCCCCACAAATATCGTCCGTCTCTCATACCCCCACAATTTTCGTCGTTCCAAAATGCTTTTGGAAAATCGCATCCAACACCATCATCGGACTGAGTGGAGCAAGTCGGAGCACGGTGATAACGCTTAACAGAGGAACAGGAAGAGTAACGGAAATCTTCATCCATACACCACGTCTGTCAAATCGCTTCCACTTGTTCAGCCAGGCAGTCGAGAGCTGGTCGAAGTTATAAGGCATCACTCATGATTACCAGTGAATCACCAAGTTGTCACTAATACCGGTAGCCGATTTGTTTATTATTTTGATCCATGACATCATTTGTCAAAGTGTTCGACCTGACCATAACATGCTTTTATTTAAAAAAAAAATCATTATCTATTGATCCCACTGAAGAAACTTATATCAAATTAGTCAATTTACCACGATAAATTCTCAGTGCAGTAAGGGTCTGATTTTGGCAACACGTTTCCAATATCTTGAATTTGCTTGAGCTATGCAATTTTATTTAATATTTATCGGATAATTTATAAGATCAGATAATCAGCTTAGCAATTATAAAAACATGTGGAAAGCTAAGCAGTCAAAATTTGTATTGCCAAAATCAAAACCACGCTGTAGTCGAATAGAATTTGTTTAATTTTGTGCTGTAAAGTTTTAAGTTGGGGTTTTTGTCGATTGATTTTTTTTTTTCAATTTGGAATATCTCACAAAACTTTTGATCATGTTGGAACAGCTAAATTTTTTTTTTGTTTGCAACAGAAAACCATCTCCTGCTTTAACCCATTTGGCATGTTAAATTTAACTCGAAGCTTAAAGTGACATTTTGAATGATTTTTTTCATGTAAGAAAAGCCCTGTGTTATCGATCGACCAGTTTTCGTGCATGGTTGTTAAAATCTAGCTTTTTGTCTGTCAGTAATAATCACGCGCGTATAGCAGGATTAGTCGATAACTTTACTTATTTAAACCACAAGTTAAATTTTATCCAGTAATTGAGGACTGCCCCAGGGATCAACTGATTTGTTTTCAGCTTGTGATCTACAATTTTAATCTGTTTTACTCCGATTACCATATTTTCAATATGTTTTTAAATAACTATTATTGTAAACTATTTTTCTGTTGGTATCCATTCATTCAACTTTGTATATTGAATTGGCCCTTTTCACACAACAGGTCATCATTTCCAATATTTAAAAAGTTTTAAGTTTATAGACTTTAATCAACTTAGAGAACTAAGGATAAAAACAATTGTACCGACCAATAGCGGTCCTACGTCAACCTTCCGTTCGTGCCTTAGGCACAGGACTCTTCTACTTTTTTCAGCACTCGTCAAAATTGAATTTCTTAATCGACCCACTCCGATTTGTCTGATTTTTTTCATAATTGTTTCTTACGGCAAATAATCACATTTTTGCTTAAATTTGACCATTTTAGATCTTTAAATTTTCAAAATGGCACCCTAGAAAATAGAAAAATGTAACACGGAAACGGCATATCTGATTGAAATAATGTTCGGAACAAATTTGTAGAGAAAAATAATATCTTATTGTTAAAAATAAACATAAAATGATTTTTATTTATATTAAGTAAAAACTAAAAAATGTTATAAACCCAAATATCTCAAAAAGATTTAAGCCGTGTTGGATAATTTTATACAACTCAGAAAGCGTCTTTGGATAAACTATAACTCGTGTTGAAAAAATGTTGCATAAATAGCAATTTTCTATCTCATCAGGAAAAAGTTGTTGGACTGTAAACAAAACCCAAAGGTTGATTTTTGCGGTTTTTTGAGTCCCCTAAAGCTCCATAACAGGAATGCAACTGTCATAAAATGTTTCTTAAACTTTGCCCATAAACACTAAAGCCACAAAATGTATACTGAAAGACCGTCGGAATGCTTGACGGACTAAATTATGCAACACAGAGAACCATGTTGCAGCTTATTAAAATTTCATCCCATGCAATCCATAACTTCCAATAGGAACGAGCTCCAACCTAGCAACCATGAACCGTTTGGCAGGTCGGTTGGTTGGTTTGGCGTTCATTGCGTCCTTGGGAGCACATACTCAACACACAGTGAACCAGCTTCAAAGTATTGAAATACACGTACCTACATACCCACCTAAGTTTGACTTATTCACGTTCACTCTAGGCCACTTCCGGCGTGCTTACCCGCCTTCCGCTCACAACCGTCCGTTTGCTTGTGTATGTTAGTAGTTATGAATGAAAACTCTCACTATACAATACCTTCCATCAACAACGAATCAATGTTACAGCACGCAAAGTCCGAATAACGAGCTGGAGGAACATTTTTCGATCATTTTCCCGCATTTCACAAACGTTCTGCAATTAGGTTTACGACTGGGTTGTGTTACGGTGGGAGTTTCGTTCGTTGCTCTTTTTGGTCACTCACTTCGTGCTGGACGTGTTTGATATCGGAAAGCAATTTATCCATGGAAAACTAAATGTGTCGTGTGAAAATGTGAACACGAAAATCCTTTTATCTCCCTCATTAACTTGGTCACGGCATACGAATTCCGGGAAAGTGGTGCTGTGTTATGGACTTTTGTATTCCGCCATTATTTTTTCTGTTAGGGTAGGGAGACGGTAATGCCAGTTGGGGGATATAAATGACCTTGTGGTAGATAATGAGTCTGGTCTTAACGTGTTTTCGGTTTGAAATTATTAATGCAGAAATTGAGCTCTCAATAATCTCTATCTTCTTCTTATTTTCAGATGGGATCCAAAGAAGCGCATGACACCGGAAGAGGCTGCCCGCCACGAGTGGCTCCAGCCGAGTGCATCCTCCACCTACGTCTCGTCCAAATCCAAGGAAAACAGTGATAATCAGCTCAGCTTTATGCAAAAACTGCAACGATCTCAGCCAATGACACCAAATACAATCCTTCCGGAGATAAAGACTCCCTCCCAGCGGCAGCGGTACGTCAAAGAACGAGTAAAAGGTGAGTCCATCCCACTTCCTTTCCCGAAGATACGCTTTCCACTGAACAAACCACCCCTCCCAAAAAGCAGTGGGTGGTAATTGCACAAAATCTTGTTTGCAAGTTCTGTCCGTAGCTTATTCGAACTTCAGAAGAAAAAGCTTCAGCCGACGAAAGCTTGGCACTGCTGCACCCTCTCTTTCTCTCTTTCCCACCCACCCACTCTCTCTCTCTTTTCTCTAGTTCACGTTAAATTATCCCCTTCTTTTCTTTCCGTTTCTCTTTTATTATTATATCGCTTGTGTGCTTCTGCTTGTGAAACATTTCCACTGTCGAATACTCGCCGTTTGTCGAAACTGCGTGACTGGGTGGTGTGCAGGCAAAAAGAAGCAGTCCAAAGAGTCGAGCAAAAGCTCCGGCCAAAAGCAGCATCAGCTAACGAAGCTGATCATCAGTTGCACCTCCGTGAAAGAGCTTATCTCCATCTTCGACACCCAAAAGAAGGAAGGAAGCAACTGAGTCACGAGACCGCACCACCACCACTGCACAGCGCACAAAGGGCATAGCTGGGATGAATGAAAGCCTTTGAAGTTTTCTTCGTCTTATTCTGGCGGGGATAGCTGTAGTTGTCTTACTTAGAGTATCCTAGATCTATAGAGTTGACTGCGTACTTTCACTGATCCTATTATGTTGCTACCTGTAAGTCTTGTGGAATATGTCGTGTAGTTTATCTTCCTGTTTTGAATGTGGTTCTTCTTCATCCTATTAGCCAGTCATTCATAATTTTCATCTTTTTTTAAGCATTTGTCTACCAGTATCACATTTTGGCAATTTGTTACGTATTTTGATTTCAGATGCATATTATTGATGCAGTAAACTTAATCAAATGCATGGCCTGAAATTTTATCACAGCTTGACCTATTATCTACTATTACGAAGAAATTGGAAAATAATGACTACTGATTCTTTTTCATTCTGTACTTATGTGATTTTTATATCAATTAAACATTATCTCTGGTGACTACAATCTAATGCATTATAAAATGGTGGGCCTCCATAAAAAAGTTGGACAAAACCTAAGATATGTCTGGATCCACCTGAAAATCACTTAGGCTGTTCCATTTGGTGAGTTTTCACTACGTTGGTCATGACGAGAGATGCAAACAATAGTAGGGAAAAGAAGAGTTGCAGTATAACATACCATCGCCTGATAATGCTTTCGGCAACGTGGGGACTATTTCACAGTCACAGACAGTATATGCACAAGTCAAACTCGTACTCTTTTGCCTGTGGATTTGAGGAAATACCTCAAATCCCCTCACCTATCAAGGAGTGAGCGGTTAAGGAGTGCGCATTTGATTAGTATTGTAATGACCTTCCCTCAATTTCAACTACTGTTCAATTTTCACACTACCGTACTCTAACGGAACTATCAATCGTTCAAAGCTTTCTCTAGCTAATACATTATCGCACTTAAGCTTCAAGCATCAAAATTTTATCTTTCGATAATTTCACATAACAATAATTACAAATCTTTCTTATTCATCTTCAAGATTGACGTTTAAGGTATAGATATAGACAATTGAAAAAGCGCATGGGTTTCGTAGACCAATACAAAAGATTTCCGAATAGGGGGCTGACAAAATCGGGTCATTAATGTGTAGCATTTCCTCCCAACTCTGAAAATCGTAAACTTCACGTATGAAGTAACAAAACACATTGATTGAAAGAAGGAATGATGCCAAGTTTAAAGATAAATCTATATTGACTGTAGCATACTACAATCAGAGCTGGTAAATATCACGGCCGTCATGTGACAATGAGAAAACAGGTCCTCTCACTATCATGAGACGAAACTACCTATTATTGGATTTCTTGTCATTTGCCAATGATCAAACACTCATGAGAATAATTCTTATGCGGTTTTGCCATCAGCATTTCTAACTGATTTAGATGAATTGAAGCCAGTATGTAATCGGTAGAGTGAATATACAATTAAGATTTCCTCGGTACTAGTAACATTAATAGGAATAAATGAGCTACTAATTACGATGATCACAACACTGCCACGTTCTGTCATGACAAAAATTTCGATGAGATTTTGAAGAAAATCTCTATCATCGTTTTCTCATCCCATGATAGTGACAGAAGTATCTCTGTAAATATCGTGTGAGATCTTTCATTGAAAATGACATATTCCAGCCCTGGCTACAATTATAATATTATACAAGCTAACTTCTGAAATTATTTGGAAAACTTCGAAAACTTTTAGGAAGTTCCGAAAATTTCATGCTAGTCTAAAAATCTTCAGAAATATTTATGGAACTTCTTGGTAGTCCAGAGAACTTCAACGATGTTTAAACATATTTCCGGCATTTTCCATTCATCTCAGAGCTTCAAGAGAACTTCAAGAGAATTGCAAGAAAGCTCAAATAACGCCAGAGAAGATCAGAGAACCTCAGGGAAGAGCAATGTACTTCAATGAAATGACAGGACTTTCAAAGTAGTTAGAAAATTTCCGAGAGTTCACAGTAGTTCCATGAATATCGGAAAATCACGCGATAATGTAATTTGAATTTCCAATAACTTCGTGGCAAAAATTTGTTTGAAGATCAGAAAACATCAAGGCAGTCCCAATAATTTCAGAAATAAAACAAGAGAACTTCCGAGATCTCCATGATTTTTTTAGCCGATTTGAGAACTTTGTTTTTTTGTTGCTTGATTTGTTTTCCGTTAATTTTGTGATTTTATGCCACAGAAAATCCCAACGGCGGCTAACTCCAGCCCTTTGGAGTGAACGGCAGTCACGCTTATCACGACACCACCGGCGTTGCTAGTTTCGAGAACTGCAAGCAAGATCATTAGGCTTCAGAGCATTTCCAATAATTTTAGGAAAATAGTAAAAACTGACTATGGGAAATCTGACAAAACTTTTTGAGAAAAGAGGGTGATTAGGGAAGCTTGATTAATATCGCAAAAAGTCATCGGATCATTCATTAAGAAAGTTTTGAGAACTTCTTGAAAATTCAAGTTACAGTCTGGGGTCTTTTGAAAAGTTATTAACAAGATGAATGACCACCGTTTGGGAAAACTTTTCATCCTGAAAGTCACAAGTATGATCTTCCGGAAGACCCGGAACATCCTTAAAAGTGGTCCATTCATGAAACTGATCCTAGTGCTCCGCGTCTTTTTTCAAAGCCGCTCATAGACGTCTTATTACAATTAATTTTGAGCTATATCCGGAATTTGGACTCTGAAGACCAGGCTTCCAGTGCGTGCGCTACCGTATGCGAGACGCAGTCTCATGCGCAAAAGATTTGTAGCACTCTGTTTCTCTCTCTTCAGTTTTGTCGCATCTCACATACTCATAATGTCTTTGTGTCGCACTGTTTTGTAAGCACAGCACATTTCCGGATGTATGCGTTTCATGAGAACGAGTATCATGCGACGTCGCGTGAAGCGAAGCTCATGCGCTTTTCTTAATTTGCTGATCAATTTGCCAAGGTGTCGGCAAACAGCAATCACAGTGATGAGTTCCTGCGTGTAAAGTCATTGGCTGAGGGGGAGTATTTTAGAAGATTTCCGCATAAGTTCCAGAGATATTCCGGTTTTTTTGGTGCTACCATGCTAACGGTATCCAAACTACCGTAAGGTTGCCAGCCACCGCTCACTTAGTCTTCCTTTACCTTCATTTAGCATCCTTTCGACAAGCAATTGCGTCTTCCTAGGAGTGGTTATCTTACGGTGGTTCCAGTATATCTCTGGAACCATGTGTCCTTTAACGAGCCTGCATGAATCTATACTAGAAGATATTTCTGGAACCATCTAAAAACTTCACCCCATTTCAAAGCCACATGTGAAAAGGGCACACAAGTCTTCTGTGAACAAACCCTTGCAGTCCCTTCTCTCGTCACCCGACAACATCACATATGATGGGACCGATGGCCATGCGAAACAGCGCACGGCGATGGCACCCTGAGAGAGTGCATTGAGATGTTTCAATGCAAAAGTCGCATGTGATTGAATACATGCGTCGCATTGAGAGAGCAATGCGACGAGAGAAAAAAAAAATGAATTTGAAACGCTAGAATTTGTTTGTTGCCTAGGCAGGAAATAGAAAGGTGACACAGTAGGAAGAAGTGTTAGTTTGTTTACTAAAATGAACTATGCCCATTTGTAATGGCAAGTTTTGCTATGAGAAATGCTCCTCGTGTTTATTAGCGAAATTCACATCAAAGGCTGATTAATTACGTAGGAAATCAGTTTGGCACGGCATTTGTGACCAGCATACACCTTCTGGTCAAAAACTGTCCAAATCCGCCCATTTTTTTTTTGAATTTCTGTATGGCAAAATAGTGAACTTTTCGTGAACATTAACGGCAAAGAACTCACCAACACTGGGAGACCGTGAGTTCCTGCCCACCTGTCATATTTCCATCTCGGTCGCGCGTATCGTTCTGGTCTCTCTTTTGTGCAATTGGCGTTGACGGCACCGCTGAAAAATCGTCTCTTCTAGCAAAGATTGACAGTTTATTATGGGAATTTTCAGTGGAGTGAAAGGATAGTACGAAGTCCGCAATCTTTCACGCACAGTCTGACGTTTGCTTATGGATTTTACCATTGGAGTAAAGAGTTACAGAGTCGCCGTCAACGCCAATTTATGTAGCACACCATGGATTTGAGAGTCATGCGTTGCTTCTTCTCACAGCTCGGTGTCGCATTTTTATACGAATAAGATTTCCGGAAGCCTGCTGAAGACTACAGGATGGTTCTCCGGAAAATCAGGAACATCCGTAAAAGTGGTCAATTCATGAAACTGATCCTAGAGCTCCACGTTTTTTCGAAACCACTCATAGATGTCTTATTAGAACGAATTTGGAGTTGTGACTGGAATATAGACGCTAGGGACTACGGGATGGTCCATTAAAAGATCCGGAACATCCGTAATTAAACCCTTCGTTAACGTTTAATCAGAACGGATTTGGTGTTGTGATCGAAATATGAACCCTGCAAACCGTATAATGGTCGATCGAAAGATCTGGAACATCCGTAAAAGTGTCAAATTAATGAAACTGAATCTGTAGCTCCGTGTTTTTTTTCTAAACCACTCATAGACGTATTATCAGAAATCATTCGGAGCTGTGACCAAAATATGAACCATGGGGACCACGGTAGTGTTCACCGGTAGATCCGGAACATCCGTAAAAGTGGTCATTTCATGAAACTGATCCTAGAGCTTGGCGTTTAAAAAAAACCACTCGTAGACGTCTTATGATAATAAATTCGGAGTTGTGTTCGGAATATGGATTCTGGGGACTACGCATTGGTCCTCCAGAAGATCCGGCACATCCGTAAAAGTGGTCAATTCTTTAAAATGAGCCGCTGGTTTCTACGCAACCACTCATAGACATGTTATCAGAATGAATTCGGAGTTGTGTTCGGTATATTGACTCCACTGATTCAAAGTTTCACATTTGTTGAACTGAAATGTTTCGCGCATGTTTTGTTTCTACATTAATCGAGTATTATCAAAGTAACCCCAAAACAAACAAAAAATCTTAAAATTGGCCACAAGACACAAGACAACAAAAAAATAGTGCAAAAAAAATAATCTCCGCTATACACATCACGAATGAATTGACTCTAGGATCAACAGGATTTAAAAAATGAAATTTGAAAAATACTTTTTCGGATATTCCGGATTTTTTAGTTCACCATTCCGTGGTCTCCAGTGTCCATGTTCCAAACAAAACTCCGAATTCATTCTAAAGGATGTCTATGAGTGGTTTTGAAAAAAAAACGGAGCTCTTGGATCAGTTTCATGAATTGACCACTTTTACGGTTGTTCCGGATATATTAGTGGATCATCCTGTAGTCCTCAGCGTCCATTTTCTGGTTACAGCTTTGAATTTATTGTGATAAGACGTCGATGAGTGGTTTGGAAAAACACGCGGAGCTCTAGGATCAGTTTCATGAATAGACCACTTTTACGGATGTTTCGGATCTTTTAATGGGCCATCCCATAGTACCCAGTATGAATTTTCCGAACACAACTCTGAATTTATTGTGATAAGACGTTTATGAGTGGATTCTTAAAAACCGCGGAGCTCTAGGATCAGTTTCATGAATTGAGCACTTTTTCGGATGTTCCGGATCTTTAAGTGGACCATCCCGTCTCCAGTGTCCATTTGAGTATATATGAGTGATCCCCAGTGTCCATTTTTTGGTCATAGCTCCGAATTTATTGTGATAAGACGTCGATGAGTGGTTTATAAAAAACCGCGGAGCTCTAGGAGCAGTTTCATAAATTGATCACTTTTACGGATGTTCCGGATTTTTAGTGGGCCATACAATGGTACCCAGGATGAATTTTCCGAACACAACTCTGAATTTATTGTAATAAGACGTTTATGAGTGGATTCTTAAAAACCACGGAGCTCTAGGATCAGTTTCATAAATTGAGCACTTTTTCGGATGTTCCGGATCTTTAAGTGGACCATCCCGTGGTCTCCAGTGTCCATTTGAGTATATATGAGTGATTTATAAAAAAAACCCCGGAGCTTTAGGATCAGTTTCATGAATTGACCACTTCTACGGATATTCCGAATCTTTAAGTGGACCACCCCGTGGTCCTCAGTGTCCATTTTTTGGTCATAGCTCCGAATTTATTGTGATAAGACGTCGATGAGTGGTTTATAAAAAACCGCGGAGCTCTAGGAGCAGTTTCATAAATTGATCACTTTTACGGATGTTCCGGATTTTTAGTGGGCCATACAATGGTACCCAGGATGAATTTTCCGAACACAACTCTGAATTTATTGTGATAATACGTTTATGAGTGCATTCTTAAAAACCACGAAAATCTAGGATCAGTTTCATGAATTGAGCACTTTTTTGGATGTTCCGGATCTTTAAGTGGGCCATCCCACTGTCCCCAGTGTCCATTTTCTGGTCACAGCTCCGAATTTATTGTAATTAGACATCTATGAGTGGTTTATAAAAAACCGCGGAGCTCTAGGATCAGTTTCATGAATTGACCACTTTTACGGATGTTCCGGATTTATTAGCGGACAAACAATTTTAGCTGCAGATCTGCCTTGTGCAGCCAAAACAGCCTTGTTCTGCTTTTAGCCTGCAAATCGTTTGATTGAAATGCTTGGAAAGTTAAGACATTTTAAAAGATGTTCCGTGTGCTTCAAAAAAGCTTGTAAAGCTTCAACTTCTAGAATTAAAAAAAAAAACTTCTTAGAAATTCAGAGAAGTCTAGAGAATATTAAAAAAGATTAGAGAGCTTTAGGGCAGTTCCAATAACATCAGAATTCAAAAACGTTAGTGACGCCGGTGATGTAGTGGTGAGCATATTTGCCTCTCACCCCAAAGGGCCAGGGCGTTGTCGTCGTGATTTTCTGAGGCATAAAATCTCTGTTCACACCTTCTTTTGGAAGGGAAGTAAGCTATTGTCCAAGTTCTGGTCTCACTCACTGTGCATTTTTTAGAGAAGAAAAATAATTTGAGAAAAAGAACTGAATGAGATATAGCAATCCATTGACTAAATATCAAAATCATATCCGCTACGTCTTGTGTAAGCCACTGTTGATAGTGACTGACAGACGGTGGTCAAACGGCATTGAAACGAAATGATCCAGCAACACATTTAATACATTGGAGAAGGTCCGCGCCAAATGACTAATCGGAAAAACTCGACCTTCTCTGATTTGCATGAAAATTTACATAATTAATTATTATGGACAATGATTCATATTTTGCTAAAATTCGGCCAATTTGGATCTAGCAAAATTTTCAAAATAACGTTTTTGAAATTTTTCAGAAAATTGTTGCGCGGCACTTCTGATCGAAATGTTCTTTGAGACAAAGTTGTAGAAAAATATGAAATTTGTGTAAAAAATATACAAAGAATGAGTTTAGAGATTTCAACAAAAAAAAAACTAGAAACTGAAATATCTCAAAATGTCCTAGCTAGATTTTTTTTATGAAACATGCATACTTCTGGAATGTTTACAAATATAGACACTTAAAAATTCATTCAAACTCAGACCTTTTGTCATTCGACATTTTGTCCATTCGAGTTGTTGACCCCATTCTCATAATTCGACCTTTCGTCTCCCTTCTCATCATTCGACTATTTGTACCTTGGACCATATGACCTTTGTCATTCGACGTTTGTCATACAATCTTTCAAATAAACTGTATTTCTCCATCCAATCACATGTTCTTTGACCAGCTATCGTTTCAAAAATATCAATATCCACTTCAAATCTGTATCTCCATTAGCTAATTTTCCATAAGATTTTCAAATGACTTGGCCTACATCGTGTAATTTAAAAGTCAAAGTTATTCTCATTCATAATGTCCATTATTGTTGTTTGTCTCAAAAGTTGGAATGGCTATTATCCGTTTGCATGCATGGTTCATATGTAATCATTCAATATTGATTGAATATGTCCTTCGTCAGAAACATCTGTATTTCTGGAAGATTCGTTTACTATCACCACATTGTTACCCAAGTATTATAATTGAACTTTCTCTCTTCTATTCTCCGTATTTCTAGCAACAGATCTGGAAACAGCACAACAACAGTACTCGCAGCATAGACTGTACCACGCCCGCAAGACGACGCTGAATTCGTCCAACAACAATAGCAGCAGCAGCACCAACATCAGCAGCAGCAGTGGCAGTAGTACCAACAATAACAGCAACATCAATAACAACAACAATAACAACAATCACAATGGCATCAGTACGATCATGAACCAACAGCACGGCAGCAGTCAGACGATAACCTCCAGCTCCAAGTATCCCTCGAGTCACCATGTGGGTCACCATCAGCACCACCATGGAGGAATGCCCCACTCCCAGAGCACCGGTGACGTGTCGGCCATCTTTGGCCGTGCATGACATGACACCCTGAGCAAGGCCAAGGACACCAGCAAGATCATCAGTTTGATTTAGAAGTTGATGTGTCCAGAGTCTGTTCGGCTGTACGTATCACTCTACAGAATGCTTCACTAGACATACTGTAAATAGCTTGTAGTGATATGTAGGGTAGAGTTCCGTATCTGGGCGGTACATTTAAGATAGGAACATAGAGCGTCTATGATATGAAATGTGTTAATCAGTATCCGTAATCCTCAGAGATTAATCTTCCTCCCACTGCCTTCCTCCCAAAAAGAAAACAAAAGAACATAGAGGAGTTCTCTCCCTAGGTGACAGATCTCCGTAAGATAGAGTAACAGAACATTGTTGTAGAATGAAATGTACATACACTGGTGGGAATCTCCTCATAGTAGTGCGATTCGTCCGCTTCCGGCCGATCGACGATGTGTTGCAATGGCTAGGGTCACTCTCTTATCAAGACTATAAATTGAGACGAGCTCTCCGAAATGCTTGGAACTCTGTGAAGCGCCGTTCAGTATCTCTCTTCTCGTAGAAATATTTCTTGCAACGGCTACTCTCTTTCGGTATTATCGTTTTATAATTTATCGAAATCTTATTTGCAACCCACGGTGGTCGGGCAGAGAAGTGATCAATCCTCCCGAAGCTCCCATATATTTAGCGTAGTGGAAAAGGAAACAGTAGCCTGATGATGGTGATGTGAAATGTGGTGATAATGGTGCAGCAGTCGTCATTACTAGCTTAAGAATATGTATGGTACCTAAGCTTGATGATTCCTCTCTATCCAGTTGACAAGGATTTTCGACAGGAAATAACGGAAAAGTCAAATTCGATTCAAATGAATCCTGATGAGGACAGACCAATTTCAGCTAGAACAAGCCAGGAGCAGATGCTACGAGGTGTTTGAATCTAGTGTCGAGGAAAATAGTGTACTTGTACAGTATGACTGACTTTTAACGGTTAAATATACTAGATATATATACATAACGTAACTGTAATTTATTGTTTAGAGCCAGAACATTCAACCCAGATGATGAAATCTTAAAGAAAATGAACAAACTGAAAAGTAAAATAAAGGTGAAAAATCAGATATATCATAATCAGCAGTAATTGCAAGTGATCCATAGTTCGTAGTGGAATGAAAGAAATCGTTTCATTGAGTAACAGATTAACCACTTCAACGCAAATTTATTTCTTATTTCTCGATTAACCAAAAAAGGCAAACAAAAAACCATCCAAAATTGCTGACTTGAATGTTGCAGTATTGAATAACAAAAACATGTTTTAAATCTGATTAATTGTAATCACACCGCTGAAATTTTTCCAACCAAGTAAACTCAATTGCAAAAGCTCTTTTCTCCAGACAACACTATTGATTGCGGCTTAAGAATGCTGAATTACTATTAATGCATACTTATATAATGGACAACTTATGTTATGTACATTCAGTGAAAAATCGAAAATAAAAATTTTAATTCATTACCTACAATATAAGCCTCAAAAATGCCACTCACTGCGTTAAGGACCCATCCGAAAGCAATCAGCTGCTGCAGGCGACGGAGAGATTCACTTTCATCTGCTGTCGATGCAAAATGCCACCTCCCTCCCTCCTGTCTGCTCACTGCTGGCTGCGGTGATGAAGGCGATGACGACAATGGAATGGAATGTATGGAACCTGTGCGAAATGCATACAGTGGACCGCAAAATTAAGCGTACACCTAAATGAATATTTTTTTTAAGCACTGGTGGGTGAACAACTATTTATTGATTTATCGATAAAGTTTTGGACTTTATTGGATGATCCGGTATGAAGTTTGATAAACTTTAGTAGAACACTCGATTTGCAACTTTTTTCGTACTGGACATAAATTAGCGGTATATCTTTCATATTGTTATAACTACAATCGAAAAAAAAAATCAGAAAGTTTTCTTTATTGAATTTCAAGATTAATTTTATTATTTTAAAATTGCATTTTTCTAAAATAGCTCTAAGTTAAGAAGGGAAGAAACATACTCAAACCAATAGTACCCAATACTTTACTGATAACCAAAGAATGTTAGTTCAGAAATCTATCTTTCACCACCATTTAGCTCGTAGATCTATTTTTCTAAAAAATTAACAACAGCTGTACGCTCAATTTTGAGAGGTACTGTATATGTATGCGCGTGTCTCAGGGCGCTAAACACAGCGCGTAGAAATTTATGAGTGGTCATAACAATTCGGTTCTTTTGGGGGCTCTTGAGTGAAGGATCGTTAGGACTTTTTTTTCGCCTGTTTTAAGCATTCGCTAAGTAAGTGAGAGGTCTTTCATAGAATTATGCAACCATTGCTATGCACTTTTGCTAATATCATCGACTTCGATCATATTTATCACACTTTCAAGTGTTGAACTGCTCGGTAAAATTTATGAGTCCCGAGTTTTTGCTTTTTTTTTCTCATTGTGCCAAGATGTTATTGTACAGAATGACTTCACACAGAACGATGAGATTTGTTTCCTGAACTGCTTTAAAGACTCAGTAGAAAACATATAAGATGACACACGGATATTATCAACAGACATTTTTGTCTTGATTTGTTTTCCTTCAATCTTGTTTTCCGTGCTGACCACCAATGCTACCGACGCCAGGGAGGCAGCTCTCACACCTCTGGACCCTACCTATCAAATCATCAACTCATGAACCGGGGACCAATGGCTACTTCCGAAGGAAGGCGTGATCAGAGATGTTATGCCTCAGAACATCCCGGCGGCGTCGAATGGGATTGAACCCAGGCCTGCTGGAGTGAGAGGTAATCACGCTTACCACTACACCACCGGTGACGCTACCGCTTCACCCTTGTGAGTTCATACGTGATAGTTGATTTTTTTGAAGCCAGGATGGATTATGGTTCTATCGTATGAAATTTATGCTTGGATTTAATAGAATGGAACTTGCTGAATCCATACGTGAAGGACGAACCTGCACACTACTAAAAAGTCACGTAACTTTCGGTTCACTGAGACCGACACATGTAAGCGGGCCTTTTGACATAAGAATTAGTCGAAAGAAATGTGAAAATCAATTCAATCAAATGGTCTCTTCGTCGACTAGCTGATGTTTCGGTTTGAGAACACTTAATGTTACATGAAATGTTTGTTTACGTTCTATGATTTACGTTCAATATGGACTACGTCTCATGTAAAAGTAGTTATTTATAAGTGTGTGATACAGTACTTTCCCTTTTTTGTCAGCCCCTTCCGAAATTTTAGGCTTATAAGAACAGGAAGCTGAAAAAATCGGGAAATTTTGTTTTTCAATATTTTAACCATCAAAATGATTTTGAAATCAAGTTTAACCACGATTTATCCTCTATTAATGGAATTAATGATAAATGTTTACCAGTCTTACAACAAAATGTACACCAAACGTCTCGAAAAGTTTGCGTACGGTTTGTTGATCCGGTACGTACTGTTCAATTCCCTTAAATTCCGCTTGGTTTTCAGTGCTGCAACCAAGACTGAACCTCTACATCTCAGTATCTACGTAAATACACTAGCCAGGAGCCGTCCCGAGATGTTCGGTATGATTCTGGCTACCGCGTTGATGGCCTTCGCTGCCTTCTCGTAGGCGTATTCTACGTGGCTATTGAAGCCAAATGGTCGTCGACCATCACTCCCAAGCATTTCAACGCCCACTTCTAGTTTATTGCGTGCTCCCCAACAATAATTTCTGACCGCTGCAGCGCTTTAAAGTTACTGATCAATACCACCTTGTATTTGTTGTGGGATATCTGCAGCTTCACTCCATGCATTAGGTTTACAATCATGTCGACCTCCTCGGTCGACATCATTTCCATCTATTCCAGCGTCTTTCCTGTCACCGTAAGACGACGTCGTCCACAAAGCCAACGATCTCAACTCGTTTGGGTAGCTTCAGCGTTTTAAATCACGTTCCAGAACGTTGGACCAAGGATGGAGCCTTGTGGAATTCCCACCGTGATCCTAATCGATCTCTGTCCCATATTTGACTCGTAGATCAGAACCCAGTTCTGGAAGTAGCGTCGGCCTCCCAGCTGGAGCAGTTGAACGCATTCTTGACGTCGATCGTTATCACGACGTAATATCGATCTCCTCTCCATTTTTGTTGCGACGCCTTCTCGGCTCTCTCGACAACTGTTTGAATTGCATCCACTTTTGCTTTTCCTTTTCGAAATCCGAACTGCCTCTCCGACAATCCTTGCTCACTCTCCGTGCATTTCGTTAGCCTGGATAGGGTGATCCTCTCCAAGAGTTTGCCGAGTGTATCCTGCAGGCATTGAGACAACTAGCGCGGAGGGTGATAATTGCCTCGTTGCAGCAGTAAGCTGGAGGCGGTCTGTTATTTAGCTCCAGTTTCCTCGGGATGGTCGTGTCACATGCTCTCCCTAACGATTCTGTCAACTCGTCTTCCACTTCAGGTCGCAAGTTCTCGTCCTCTGTACTGTCACAGTATTCCGTTGACCGATGCCATATCGGATTGCCTGATGGTCACTATGGGTATATCCTTCACACACTCTCCAATTCATGTTTCGACCAGCGACGGACTGCAGTCCGCATAAAGTGACTTCGATAATGGATTCCCGGCCATCTCTGCGAAAAGTGCTGGTGGTGCATATACTGAACAGCCTAATTTCCAGCTTCGCCAGAGCTTCCAGCAAAATGTGCCCTCTTGCGTTGGTACATCTGTTTCCCCACTCCACTGCCTAAGCATTGAAGTCTCCTCCGATGACTACCGGTCTTCGTCCGATCAGCTCTTTGGTAAATCCAACCAGCGTCTCGTGGGACTGCTCCATCGTCCATCGGGTCAGTAGCAACTGCATTTGAATATTCCGTAAATTTTGGTGATCACGAAACCTTCTTCTTGAATGGGGTATCTGCCCATAACTTGTATTGCAGCCATCCCAGTTCTATCCGCCACCTTGTTACCTTTATCGGGTGGGACTCGATACAGCTGTGCGGTGTCGCAATAATTGAGGTTTATTTGAGTTGACAGTTGACAGACAGACAGACAGACAGACAGACAGACAGACAGACAGACAGACAGACAGACAGACAGACAGACAGACAGACAGACAGACAGACAGACAGACAGACAGACAGACAGACAGACAGACAGACAGACAGACAGACAGACAGACAGACAGACAGACAGACAGACAGACAGACAGACAGACAGACAGACAGACAGACAGACAGACAGACAGACAGACAGACAGACAGACAGACAGACAGACAGACAGACAGACAGACAGACAGACAGACAGACAGACAGACAGACAGACAGACAGACAGACAGACAGACAGACAGACAGACAGACAGACAGACAGACAGACAGACAGACAGACAGACAGACAGACAGACAGACAGACAGACAGACAGACAGACAGACAGACAGACAGACAGACAGACAGACAGACAGACAGACAGACAGACAGACAGACAGACAGACAGACAGACAGACAGACAGACAGACAGACAGACAGACAGACAGACAGACAGACAGACAGACAGACAGACAGACAGACAGACAGACAGACAGACAGACAGACAGACAGACAGACAGACAGACAGACAGACAGACAGACAGACAGACAGACAGACAGACAGACAGACAGACAGACAGACAGACAGACAGACAGACAGACAGACAGACAGACAGACAGACAGACAGACAGACAGACAGACAGACAGACAGACAGACAGACAGACAGACAGACAGACAGACAGACAGACAGACAGACAGACAGACAGACAGACAGACAGACAGACAGACAGACAGACAGACAGACAGACAGACAGACAGACAGACAGACAGACAGACAGACAGACAGACAGACAGACAGACAGACAGACAGACAGACAGACAGACAGACAGACAGACAGACAGACAGACAGACAGACAGACAGACAGACAGACAGACAGACAGACAGACAGACAGACAGACAGACAGACAGACAGACAGACAGACAGACAGACAGACAGACAGACAGACAGACAGACAGACAGACAGACAGACAGACAGACAGACAGACAGACAGACAGACAGACAGACAGACAGACAGACAGACAGACAGACAGACAGACAGACAGACAGACAGACAGACAGACAGACAGACAGACAGACAGACAGACAGACAGACAGACAGACAGACAGACAGACAGACAGACAGACAGACAGACAGACAGACAGACAGACAGACAGACAGACAGACAGACAGACAGACAGACAGACAGACAGACAGACAGACAGACAGACAGACAGACAGACAGACAGACAGACAGACAGACAGACAGACAGACAGACAGACAGACAGACAGACAGACAGACAGACAGACAGACAGACAGACAGACAGACAGACAGACAGACAGACAGACAGACAGACAGACAGACAGACAGACAGACAGACAGACAGACAGACAGACAGACAGACAGACAGACAGACAGACAGACAGACAGACAGACAGACAGACAGACAGACAGACAGACAGACAGACAGACAGACAGACAGACAGACAGACAGACAGACAGACAGACAGACAGACAGACAGACAGACAGACAGACAGACAGACAGACAGACAGACAGACAGACAGACAGACAGACAGACAGACAGACAGACAGACAGACAGACAGACAGACAGACAGACAGACAGACAGACAGACAGACAGACAGACAGACAGACAGACAGACAGACAGACAGACAGACAGACAGACAGACAGACAGACAGACAGACAGACAGACAGACAGACAGACAGACAGACAGACAGACAGACAGACAGACAGACAGACAGACAGACAGACAGACAGACAGACAGACAGACAGACAGACAGACAGACAGACAGACAGAGATGAGACTCATCGAGACGTCACGTTCCCCAATTTCGAAAACATCACATTTTTAGCAAAACAAATAGAATTTCAACCTTTTTTTATTATCATACTTGTCTCTTCTACATAACGTGAATAGGATGTTGATAGCACAACTGAACGTTTTTTTTTTCATTCTATATTTTGCTTCATCGGTCAGCCATATTGCAGTGCAATTTGTAGAAAACATCTAGAAATGAAATAATTGTTATCAAAACATGTTTATAACACGAAAAACAAAAACATTACTTGTATCATATATTGAAGATATAATTCGGTATAACAACTCTCAATGACTTGTTTATAACACATTTATAACTAATTGTATTTGATGAAAAGTTCCTTGCCTTATATACAACATGTTTTCATAAGTTATTTTTGGAAGCATGAGTAGAAATAAATTAAATCTTATTAATAACATGTTATAAATAAGTTACAGTCAAGATGTATTCATGTTAAGGCTAGCAAGTTTTCACTTAATACAATCAGTTATAAATATGTTATAAACAGGTAATTGAGTCATGCAATACCAAATTATAACTTCAAGATAACAAGTGCCTGTCAGAAAGGTTGAATACTTCACAAAAAACAATACACCGTTTTTAAAACAAGATGTTTTCTAAGCAATCAATATATAACTTATTTACAACTGGGATTTGTTACATTTTTCATGAACAATGTTGCAAGTGTTACTTGGGCTATTTCATCGACCTAATAGCCTCAAACGAACTGAGACTATCCGAGAAGATGAAGTAATGGTCTGCGGGCATGTTGGAAATCATCCCCAATGCGAAGTTGATTGCTGCTAGCTCAGCAACATAAACGGAACAAGGTTCCGGAAGGCGCTAGAGTTTTTATTGAATACACTGGAGCCAGTGGATCCATTGAGACGTGTTGGTACTTTTCAGTAAAAATACGTGGAATAACAATAGTTCGAAGTTGATCTGGAATCCCATGAATCGCTTGTTTCATGGACGGATCATCTTCTATTGAGGAACTGCGATTGGTGAAGTGAGCACGGTCTGAAGTATAACAAGAAAGACACATATCCGAGGATATGTAGTGGTGGTAAATTCTCATCAAATCGAGATTGTGTGTTCAGCCCAAGAATTTCTTCAAAATTTGCAATTATAAGTGTGTTTGTCACTCCGCATTTGATTAGTATTCTGAGCGAGAGCTCCTAGAAACGGTTCTGGAGGGGTGTTACTCCTGCCAGAACCTCGAGACTCATGTTATGCGTTGAGTGCATACAGCCAAGAGCAATACGCAGACAACGATATTGAATTCGTTCCAATTTTATTAGGTGACATTTTCTAGCCGAGAGAAAACAGAAAGAGCCGTTCTCTAGAACAGAGAGAATTGTCGTTTTATAAAGCGTTATGAGCTCTCCCGGATGAACACCCCACCATGTGCCGCAAATTGAACGGAGAAAGTTTATCCTCTGTTGACATTTTTGCTTCAAATAGGTAATATGGGTATTCCAAGTGCACTTTGAATCAAACCAGACCCCAAGGTACTTAAAAGACAATGACTGAGTAATGTTTCGGTCCAAAAGATTAAGCTGCATTTGGACTGGGTACCGCTTTCGAGTAAACACTACCAGTTCAGTTTTCTGCGGCGAGAATTTGATCCCTAGATTCCTAGCCCAAGAAGACAAGTTATCTAAGGAACTTTGCAATGGTCCTTGCAAGTCCACGGCATGTGGACCTCTTACGTAAACCACACCGTCATCTGCAAGTTGTCTTAGCATGCATTGTTCTGCCAAACAGTTGTCGATATCTTTGACATACAAGTTATAAAGAAGAGGGCTGAGACATGAGCCTTGGGGCAGGCCCATGTAGCTAATTCTGGAAGTTGTCAGTTGTCCAAGGGTAAAGTTCATTTGCTTTTCTGACAATAAATTGTACATGAAATTATTTAAAATTCCAAAAAGTCCACATAAGAATTTCAATGGAAACTGAATCAAAATCCCCCTTGATGTCCAAGAATACTTAAGGCCTTTTGCTCCTTGTGCGCAAAGGCCAGTTGAATATCTGTGGAAAGCAGCGCTAGACAATCGTTTGTTCCTTTGCTCTTGCGGAACCCAAACTGTGTATTGAATAGCAAGTTATTTGCTTCGACCCACTGATCGAGTCTCCGAAGGATCATTTTCTCCAACAATTTCCTAATGCACGAAAGCATCGCAATCGGACGGTATGAGTTATGTCAGACGCTGGATTGCCAGGTTTTCAAATGGCTATTACTTTGACCTGTCTCCATTCAGGCGGTATAATGTTATTTTCTAGTAAGGAATTGAATAAGTCTAGCAAGCGTCTTTTAGCGATATCTGGAAGATTTTTCAGAAGATTGAATTCCCGGTGAGGAGTTGTTCGATGAAAGAAGAGCCATAGAGAATTCCAGCATTGTGAATGGTTTATCCAGCGAGCTACCGCTCGGAGACGCTTCTCGAAGAATGTATTGTGCTGGAACTGAGTCCGGACAGACCTTTTTAGCGAAATCGAATATCCATCGGTTGGAGTATTCTTCACTCTCATTAGAAGATGAGCGGTTACGCATGTTGCGAGCCACCCTCCACAAGGTGTTCATTGAGGTTTCTCGCGTTTCTTTGCTTTGTCTAATTGTTTCAGGGGGGAGGTAGCTCATCGATTCTTCCGGTTCGCCTCCTAGCATCGTGCTATAAGGTACCAGGCGATAACCAGGGTAGTTGATCGATAGCTCGATGACGTCATTTCGTTGGCGTCTGCAATGGGAAATTCTCATAGCTGGCGTTGACGATGGGACGTTGTCGAGTTGTTGAATAGCAACTATCGTGGTAACTCACCGATTACCTGTCGATCTGCCAAATTTGGAAAGACGTCTGCATTGAATTCTCTCATATAATAATATTCCGCCCACTATATCACTATAAATTGCGAGTAGCTGAGTGGAATGGAGATAAGTTAAGCATTGGGTACAGGACCAAGTTTCCCCTGGGTGGTAAGTAGGTTTGCTTTTGTAATTGTAAGATAGATAGTTTGCCTCAATTGAAACATTGAGTTGTATAAACTTGACTAATCATACCTCTAAAATAGTAGCAGTTACAGTGCCGCATTATCTAGCAACCACTGCCCGCAACTAATGTTGGAAGGGCCGGCAGGGCTGATTACGGATCAAAACTAACATAACTCTAACACTGAAATGATCCCGAAACTAACGCTCATTCATTGCACTTTGAGTCATAAAGTAGTTTTATTTATTTTCCTACTAATCTATCTACACACTTAGTTTTTTCTACCGAGCTCGGCTGTGCGGGTCTCGGCGGGAAGGGTTTCGCTGAGATCTCGACGGGAGTGACATTTGATTGAGGTCTCGGATAATGCCTTTTCTAATAATCTGCCTACGTTTCTTTTCTTTGTTATCTACTTTATCCCCTTTTTATTTTCCGCTCTTCTCTTCTTTTGTTTTGTTTGTTTACATATAACTAATACTAATACCTCCTTGTTTTCTCTCTAATGTGTCTACTATGTCCCATCATCACGATGAGAGATGAGCTACCGTACATGGTACACGCTCATATACACTCCCAAAATAGTATGCCGCAAGTAAGTATATCACAGAGGCAACTAAAGATCCAGAAACAAAAACCGATAATGCTGAATATAATGAGCTGCGGTGATTTATATGACTATATAGTATTATTTATTTATACTAACCTAAACACAACGTGGGTTGACCCAAATCCAAACGATCACTAACCAAAATAATAGACTTATCTCTTTTTCAGCAGGTGTAATTTCGTATAGTTCTGTTTCTCTCTTTTCAGCAAAACAACAACAAAAAAACCTCTATAACTCTTCTCCATTCTTTTAATCTCCTACCATCCCCTATAAATATATCGCAAACTAGTGGGACTGTCTGTGCAAACAGAAACAGGCCTGCTAGTGGAAGAAGGTCGTTATGCTATACGGTCTAGCATAGGCCTACGACCAGGTTTCAGTAGGTGCTTATGCCTTTGTTGTCGTTTGGAACCAGTTTTGCGAGGTAGGCGACGATTGTGCGTATTTCTCGCGTAACTTTTGAAAAGGGCCTAGCCTGAACAATACGTAAAGAGTAAATTGAAACATTGAACGTCGCGTGAAAGTGGAACTTAATGAAGGCCTAAGAACTTTTTCGTAGTTTTTAGTTTTCGGATTTGAAAGATAGTCGGTTACAGTGGCCTGCTTACTGAGCAGAAAAACGCGGTCCCAGGTCCTTACATATCAAGGAGATTTATGGTAAAATCGCTTGTGTATCGTGTATTTTGCGAAACTCGTTGTTGTCGTTGGTTCCGGGTTTGAATGGATACACAAATTTGAGCAACGGTATTATGTGATATGAGGGGCTCGGTGGCCTTAGAGCAACCGTTTTTGCTTACTGAGCAGAACATCATGAGTTTAATCTCAGACCCATCCACATTCAAGATTCGTCAATCGTTTTATTTGTTAATATGACTACATGGTAATAACTGAAACTCGGTGATTAAAAAGGTCAAGGACGAGCGTCTGCCTAGTGGCAAACGTTTTTGCTTACTGAGCAGAAGACTGTGGGTTTAGTCCCAAGCTCCTTCGCGTTATATGATCGTTAGGACATCAATTCAGCTTATCGTTTACCAAAACGAACCCTGCTGCAAACCCAACCCTCTTATCCAACATCCCAGTGATTCCTCGTGGAAGTGCAGAGGTGTTCTCGGCTTCCATCAAAGCGAGTGTTATGTCAACACAATCCTTCCCATTCCTTTCTTGACCTGTGTTCGGGCGCGGCCGGCGCTGGTATTGCCTAATTTAAGATCACCAGTTTTTACACATTGAGGATGATTGCTAGTCCCAAGCATCGTCTATTGGTTCTCTGTGTAATTACAGCTGGTCTGGCAATAACAGAGTAGCAACCGTGGGCGGTCAATCAAGCTCAAGCTCAAGCTCAAGCTTTCTTTGCTTTGTCTAATTGTTTCAGCTTTTTCTCAAGCTTTGAATATTCCTCGAAATATGTGGAGGTTTTGTGTTTCCGAAAAGCTTTGAAAGCATCAGATTTTTCTGCATACAATTTTGTGCATTTTTCGTCCCATCCATGTGTGGCTGGTCTCGTTTTGAAGGGTGCACTTGGAACTTTTCTTTTTTGTACTTCCAGTGAGCTTTTGTAAATCAAATCGGCGAGGAATCGATATTCTCCAATGGTGGAAGCGTATCTATTGATTCGACACCGATTGTCACCGCCGTTGCATATTTTTGTCATTCAATGTTCCTTGTAATTGATTGAAGGCCACACTTAATTGAAATTATGATTGGCAAATGATCGTTACCATCGGGATCATTGATAACCTTCCACAGACAATCCAATGATAGTGATCTTGAACACAAAGATAGGTCGAGTCGGCTTTCTCGAGCTGAAGGTTTAGCTATACGTGTCATTTCACCAGTGTTCCAGAAAGGATTGATAATATCAATGATTTCACCATGCACAAATAAATAATAGGTTTGTGCCGATGCAAAAAAAAAATTTTTTTTTGATATCACATCAAAGTGGATACTCTTCAATCGTGTCAAAAATATGGTGTAATATTACTTGCCAAAATGGACAAAATTATCATGAATACAGTGCATGAACTGACTACGCTGCTTTTACTGCATTTTTTTTATTTTTGTTGTCATAAAAATTTCATGAGATTTTCGACATGATTGAAGTGCATCCTCTTGGATGTAATATTAAAATTTATGTTTTGCTGTGTACAACATAAATCCTATTAGAGCGCATTGTATGAATATCTACGCTCATAGTTATCAAAACAAAAGAAGAGCTCCTAGCGAATCCAATTTTTCTACGTTTATCCGTCGGGCGAAGAAAATCTAATGGCATTTCAAGGTGTTAGGACGGAATTGAAACTCGTAGAACGAATTTAGAATCAAGCAGCCAAATTAGATTTTAAGCAATATCTCAACAATTTGTGACTCTTTATCGAATCTAACGGTACGTATGGAAAAGTAAATAAATCTTTGACAGAAATTTTCCATTTTCTGTTCAAACCCGTTCAAAAAAGAGAGGTAAAGCGCGGGTCGTGCTCAGTATAGTTTGGAATTTTACCTCTTATATTGGGCTCATCAATACCAATTTAAGGTATCAAGATATTTGTTCCTGCTCGGGATCCCGTCAAATCGTTTCATGTTCCTTATCTACTGAAAGAGGGGAAATGGAGGAGTGAAATTCGAACCTTCAGTTTTGAATATTTGCATGAACGGTGCGTTTTAAAATTCATGCACATACACACACACATACACACACACATACGCATACATTTTTAAGATCTCATCGAACTGAGTCGATTGGTATATGACACTCGGCCTTCTCGGCCTTTGATCGAAAGTCGGTTTTCCAAGCTGAATTTATACAAATAAAACAAATAAATTCATTACACCGAAAATGGAATCATGTTACATCGAGCTTAAAAATGATTAAATTAAATTTAAAGTATTGTTGGCAAACGATTATCACACAGATCGAAAAGAGGTTTCTGTCGATATGCACGGGTGCTTACGACCATATGGTGTGGTGATACGTGTGAGTTAGGGGACTTAATTGAGGTATAATAATTTCAATCGTTCATTGTAGTATCGGTTCGATTGTATTGAAAAAAAATTTCAACTTTACGTTTCGTAATTCTAACTAATAGTTAGTACATAGCTACACCTCGAGCTTGAGATTATGTAATCATGTTAAAGTTAAATTATTCCATGGTGATGATTATAGAACTTACGTAGAATGCTTAAGAAGCACTTGTGTAACTTCATGTATTGGATATTCATGGACCGAGTAATTTATTTTGCAAAGCCCTACTTGACTTACAACTGCATAATCAAATCAATGAAACACTCGGCAACGTCTCGTATCATTAAACACCGATTAGTTTCATCAATGTTTTGAAGGCAACCGCTCCGTCAATTATCGTACTGCATTACCGTAAAAGTCTCAGTGATGCTCGTTTTAAAAATGGACGCTCACACTTCCTAAAATTAGACACGGATCAAGTATTCTCTCACCAGTTGCCAACAAAACCGTTTCGGTCAATTTCCTTCTCCAGCAGTTTAATTCAATTTCATGCCCTGTGTCCATCGTCGCAGAATCGAAAGCATGAAAACGTTTCAATCAGTTGATTTTGCCTTATTTAAAGAAATCAATGATTGAAACCTACTAATTATGCGTTCACATTGAAAGCACCATTTTCGGATACCCTTTCCTTGTGGCATCCTGCAGTGCTGTCGAATCATCAACCGCTCAAATAGGAAGTTATCAAAATTCATACCGCTAATTAGCATCTCCGATAGAGCGAAATATTGGAGTGAGTAAAAATCTGCATTCAAATTATGGCAAAATTTAAATACCAATTCGCTCTCGCTTTCCACAGCTCTGACGCCAACTGCTAGGGGGTAACCTTCGAACAAACGGATCCTAAAGATTATCTTTTCTTCACACGCGTCAAACCGAACTCCTCGAGCTTGGATAGATATATGTATGTGGTAACGAAAAGTGCATAAACCTGATACTGCACAATTGTTGATTAAATGGGCCTTATCAGTGAGTTTCGAGCTGTTCGCAGAGAGCTATTCCGAGGGGTTGCAAAACTCAGCAGAAGTGAACGTCTGAGCAAATGTTGACTGCTCCGAACGATCTGCAATGTAAAGCAACACACGCTTAAAGATTACATCTCGGGTGGTCATAACGTGGTTTGATTTGCTTGCTTGATGTTTGTTTCTATGTTGCTAAGTTGTTCGAGATGGAAGTGAAATATGTTTTTTCAACGAATTGCATCAAAATACACATGATCATTCTGTTGGAACGAGTAAATTCCTTGAGATACAGATTGAGACATGCGGCTGTTTCTGAAACGAGTTGTTTGCCCTCTGAGTATCGTCAAAACGATGGTACAAAGGATCCTTATCGAAGGAACTTAATATATCATTGGTAATCACTTTATTGTATAACCATAAATTTACCAATAGACAAATCAGAAAACAGTAATCGATTAGTTGAATGCATCCATCACTACACTCTACCAGTCAGCGTCAAGATCTCATCATCCATTGAGTGGAAAA
Source organism: Ochlerotatus camptorhynchus (assembly GCF_037179485.1). Classification (NCBI taxonomy): domain Eukaryota; kingdom Metazoa; phylum Arthropoda; class Insecta; order Diptera; family Culicidae; genus Ochlerotatus; species Ochlerotatus camptorhynchus. The sequence continues at coordinate 194,181 of NW_027041235.1, forward strand.
CATGCCATTTGTCTCTTCTTCCAGTGTAGGTACATATCTCAAACGGCCAGTGGCTCTGGAGAAGTGAAAGGATCATTCATTTAAAATCACAACGTCACGATGCACATACGCGTGGGCTCTTTCCCCATGTCATCCATTCAAGCAGTCCGTCGAGCTATCTCATTATGTCATAAGCTCACACCCTGCGCGTTTGGTTTTGGTGGGTGCTTCCGTGCCGTCACGTCAGTTGGTAGCGATGGGCTGCTCTTCTACGCTCAGATTGCAATCGTGTCCCCTTGATGTACGTCCTTCAACGACCAACCAACGGCAACAAACGGTTTGAAGTTTGGCGAGCTTTTGCGTAACAAGTGTCCATCTTCAATTAAGGAAATTTTTATCTTTAAGCGATCCGCGATAAAAGTGCTTTTGGTTTTTATGTATCTTTTGATATTTTATGATTATTGTTTCTACCTAACTGATTACTACATGCCAAATATCTATAATTACTATTACGATGCACTTCAACGAGATCGAAAATGCCTTCTTTCTTCTTCGAGGCTTTTAATGCTTCTGTGGCGAGCGTGTTGCAAGGTCTCAACTTAGTGTTCTAGATGCATTTCCACAGTTATTAATTGAGTGCTTTCTATGCCAATACCAATGCATGAATTTGTAGCAAGCACAATGTTACTCTATGCTCAGGGAAGTCAAGAAAAATTACAGATCAAAATATATCATCGACCTGATTAGGAATTGAACCCGCCGCCATTGGCTTGGTAATGCTGTACCTTTACTGACTAGGTGAATTGAGATTTTGAACCTTTTACCCTTCTTACAAAGAAGGGTATAGATATCACTTGAAAAACCGACTATGGATCCGAGGCCCGGAGGGCCGAATGTCATATACCATTCGACTCAGCTCGACGAGATCGGAACATGTGTGTGTGTGTGTGTATGTGTGTATGTGTGTATGTGAGTGTGTATGTAACGAAATGAATGCGCTCACGTTTCTCAGCAACCGCTCAACCGATTTGGACAAACTCGGCACCAAATGATAGGTCTTGGGGTCTCATTGAACGCTATTGAACGGTTTTGGAATCGGTGAACTGGTTCTGGAGATATGGCCGGAATAAGATCCGGTGAATATGGACCTTCACGCTGGATTTAACGGAAAACGTATCAAAACCATCATGTACCATTCAACTCAGCTCGACGAGATAGGAACATGTCTGTGTGTGTGTGTGTGTGTGTGTGTGTGTGTGTGTGTGTACGTGTGTATGTGTGTATGTGTGTATGTGTGTGTATGTAACGAAATGAATGCGCTCACGTTTCTCAGCAACCGCTCAATCGATTTGGACAAACTCGGCGCCAAATGATAGGTCTTGGGGTACCATTGAACGCTATTGAACGGTTTTGGAATCGGTCAACCGGTTCCGGAGATATGGCCGGAATAAGATCCGGTGAATATGGGCCTTCACGCTGGATTTAACGGAAAACGTATTAAAACCATCATGCGACACATCAAATTACTACGGAATTCAAAAATAAGATCAATGCAAGTCGTGTTAAGTGTTCCAGACCACATTGGACACACTTGGACATGTTCCGGGTACCCCGGGGAAGTTGCTTGAATATGAATTGAATTAAAACCCATTAAATCACATTAAAATACGATGATAAGGTGATTGGAAGCCTCACCAAATAGACTACACCCGGATATATTCCGGGTACCCCCAGGCAGTGGCGTAGCGTCACTGGATGACACGGGGGTGGGGGGCTTGGTCGCTGATAATGACAATAAAATAAATAAACTTGAATAAGTAAGAAGGATCTGATCACACCATAGGTGGATAAATTCGGGTTTTTTTTAAAGTATTTTCTAAATAATTTTAACAGCAACGAATGTTTTTCAAATTTTATATTTTTAAAACAAGTACTGAGGATCCAAGAGTCTATTCGTTAGTAATATGTTAAACGGAAATTAAACATTTGCACTATTTTTTTTTTTAGTTTTGTGACCGAACTTCAGTTTTTTGATTTGGGGTTACTTTGATAAAAAAATTAATGAAACTCAAACAATTTAGTTCTTTAAATATGGAACTTTGAATAAGTATGTAATCAGAAAACATCATAAGCAATAAGAATACAACATTGAATTTGTGATGGCTATAGTGGAGATACATTTCATATGTGATGGTTTGAGTGCTTTTTCAAACAGACGAAAAACACGAAAATTGTTTTTTAATATGTTCCTTAAGTATGTAACACATTCTATATACAAACGATATAAGATATCAACGGAAACACCCTAAACTACAATATGGAACCAATGTTTCTAATTTGGAAAAAGCCCAGCGAGTAAATTTTATCTTTACATTATACTATCAAAATTACCCGCATTATCAAAGATACCCCGTTTTACGGTACTTGTTTTGTTATCAACAGGAAAAATTGATTAACAATTGAGTTTTCAGTGTGCTCTCACTGATAGCAGAAATAATTTTCAATGTGATGTCACAGAAATATTTTGTTGCTATCAATTTTGATATTTTAACCGTTAAAACGACCAAAACGACAGCAACTTGTGTAATCATTATCAGCGAAATCACAATATCAAATTTAGATTTCAATTTGATTTCGGGAGTCTTGCTGAAAAATGCAATCGTTCTTGTCGAAATGCTGTGATGCCCAAGGCGCTACTGAGTTAGTCAGCAGCTTCTGATACACTGCTTGGTTCACGTTTACCCCTTTTCTATAAAGATCATCGGGGTTTTGCCGGTGTGATGACAGCGGAAGTGGAACGGCAGCGGCAACGGAAAAGTCCGATCTTAGTTAGCCTACTTGTCAGATTGAAAACTAGTTAGAACCTGTTAGAACCAAATCGACATCGGTTAGGCTTTTCGATGTCATTTGTGACAACTGTCAAACTTTCCGTTTCCGTTCCGCTTCCGTCCACATTGCGTTTGGGCCTTTATTCCAGCCTAAACCATGACATCATCCCTCCTTGAAATACTTCCTCAATTTTTAGAAGTAACAGGAAGCAACTGTTGATCATTCTGGAGGTAGTGATGCTGCTCGATAGTGAAGATTTTTTCATCGGTAAACAACACTGACTGATGGCAGCCTTCGGACAACCGGTTCAGAAGAACCTTAACTTTTCAGAACCGATTTGTCATTCAAGTAGTGGTTTTTGCATAGTTAATATGATTTAAGCTTCAAGTCATCATGAACTATGGCAGCAGCGGAAGACTTCGACATGTCCAGTGATTTCTTCTATTTTCAGATGGAAATTGTTAAATTTCGCTCGATTCGTCGCCAGATTGTCTCGCGCATTTGTGGAGTCCGAACAGTGCGTTTTTTCCTCTACCGACGCAGTCCTCTAGCGTTGTAAGCTCCTGAAATCGTTTTATTGAGTCACACAGTAGATTTTACCATATTCAGCGTCTTTGCAATCTCTGACATAGTATTTTCTTGACGGAAAAGTTCAACAACAGCTCCACGCGGTACATCAGAAGCGTTAGGTTCCTATAGTTGTGCATGGAGACTCAATACACAACTATAGGAACTTGTGTATGTATATGATCCGTGTGCATCTCAGTATGAGTTGATAGTTCAAATTCCACCGGTTACGATGATTTTTTCGATCATTTCTCATGCGCATTTTCATGTCCTGTTGATCATGTGTATCAGCTGCTCAGTATCTTTTCCCAAAACATTATAAATACCTGTCATTTAAGTGTAGAATCAAATATCAATATAATGTTATCCAAAAAATATACTCATCGCGCATGGTTCCGACCATTTGTTTTAAAAATCTCTTTAAACTTCAATTATTATGAATTGGAATTCACTTGATTTTAACACCAAAACAAAATAAACACTCTCTAAAATGTAACAAACCAACAAATCAGCTTCGTTGCCATTAATGTTGGCAAATACGCTGTGCAAATAAAACTGATTTATTGCTGCATCAACAATACCTTTAAAACGACCCAAACTTGTTTGCAAATATAATTCAATTATCTGTGGCTGCACATTTCTTCTTCATTCACGTGCAAACCCCAATCCAATATGACGTAAAGTTCACATCACGTAACCATCCATCCATCCATCCATCCATCCAACCGGTGAGCCAGCCGAGTTACCTGCATGCCTGCCCCTAGAGCATCATCTCCTCTTCAAGATTGATGGAGTGAGCGAAGTTTGGAATTCACGTCCCGACCCAGCAGCCATCCAGCCCATGGAAGCTGCGAAATAGTTTGCCTTCCCTTTCGTTGTCTTTCTTGGTCTCACCCCAACTCCCATCCCCGTTTCCGTAGAAGCAGCTATTGTAGCTAATCTCAGTTACTGACGAACCGACCAACTAAACCGCACAAAATAATGAGTGCCTCGCCAGAGACCGCGCAACTCTGGCAAGCCTTTGGCAGCAGGGCGTCGTATTTAATGAATAGCAAAGGCAATATTACGCCCTCTTTCTTTCACTGTATTTACATACGTAGGTTGGCAGTCGCCCCTACCATCATCTTTGAATGATTCGAATCGACTTTTCGGGTATTCAGAACCCAATCTACTTAAGTAGGAAAATCTATCAGATGCCACTCAAAAGCTTTCTCGAAGTGAGTTATGCGATAACATTCACCTTTTTCAGCTTGGACCAGCATGCCCTTTTTCCTCATCGTGCTCAGACGTTTCACATAGTCAGCGACCACTCGCAGCAGGCTTTAGGACGCGCGGCAGCAGTGGTTTGTAATTTTCAACTCTGACATTTCCTTTTTTGCCACCTCTTAAGGCTTGACCCGCGAAATCCAAAGTGCCAAAAAACGCATGTCATATACGGAGTTTCAACGACTGGAGACGACCAAATTTTCGATTAGGTCACCGCGAGCACGTATTGCGAAACGCGTCCAGCAGGAGTTAATCCGGGCCAGTGAAAGGAGACGCCGCCCCAGGAAGAAGGTGATCAACCGGTATCTGCTAGGGATGGCGAAGAAGCAAGAGGAGCAGCCATCGACTGGGCACAGGAGACAGCCAAGGGAAGCGATGGTGATGGTGGAAGAGGCCCACAAGTATCTCCCGCAGTGCGACGAACTGATGCAGAATGCCGCGGACTTGTACATTGCGAGGTAATTTCGTAACCGTGTGTATGTTTTGTGATGGCATGTTGATCGGTTACCTACTTTCGCTGTTATGCTGTTGATGGCAGATGAATACCTAGTGTGTTGAATATAGAAAGTGAGTATCTTGCCTTTGGCGCTAGTTTGGTAAAATTCCACTGCGCACTGCCAAAAGTATTTTTTTTTATTATTCGTAGGTTCATTCTTTGGAATCGATCAATAATACAGTACTTTTATGATTTTGACAATTTCTTCCCGATTATGGAAACATCACTTAGAACTACAGTGTACCTCAAAATTGATCGTACAGCTGTACTTAAATTTCGGAAAAACTTGTGCATTTACAAGTTATAAAGATATGTCTCTAAATTTTTGACAGCTGACTCATCATACATTTATCAATTATTGGCTCAGTATTGGGCATATTTGGTTGAGTTTTAAAAAAGTTGGAGCAATTTAAGAAAAACGTCTATTTTTTGAAAAAAACCTTATTTTATTGAAAAAAAAAACAAAATGATCGCAACCTCTTGAAATTTGACCCATTTTTAGTAGTAATAAAGATCATTAATATGCCACTAATTTTATTTTAATTCGTCAACTAGATAAAAAATAAAATATCGAGTGTTTTACTAACACAAATCAAACTTCATACAGGCTCTTTCAATGGAGACCAAAACTATAGAAATAAATCAATAAACAACTGTTCAACCACAAGCCACGATTTTTTAAAAAATATATATCTATTCACCTTCAGGGTGGTCCGCATATTTTTTTAAGAACTTTAAAGAATATTCGAGAAATGAAAGGAAATACTTGGGATTTTGAGAAAATTTCAAGGACAGGCTTTGGGATAGCACATAACATATGTGGAACTCGATCATTAAAAATCGACCCTTTTTCAGTGATTTCAAGTGGTATAGAAGGACATCAATCCGTCAAATTAAATATACCAGCTATAAAATGAGTAAGGGGATCAAGGGGGAAGTAAATTTTATTAAAATAATTCTAACGTGGTCTTCTTAGTACTTCCTTAACCATTTACGTTCTTTATTTATAAAAATATAGCTAGCTTTAAAAAATTTATCGCATTGCTTTACACAGCAAAATATTAACGTTTGCATTAAAAAAGTAGACATTATTTTCCGGTTTTTTATGCGATGACCTGCCACCCAACTATTTACAGCCCAATTTTGATACCGAAACGTATTGTTTTTCTATAATTATTGCCAAAAAAGTGAGGAAGCTCAACGCGTTCATTTCACTATTCTTCATTCTCTAAATTTGCGCGGATTATTTTTTCATTTTTTTTCTCTGTGGTAAACAAAGAATAAAAATGTATTTACTATTTTTTATTTGGACATTTGTTTTGTAACCAATTACATCAATCTTTGATTTTATTAGGTTTCATGTGGGGAAAACGGCAGTGCAGATTTAGAGTTAAATGCATACATTTTGAAGTCCAGAGAGCAGCAACAAAATTTTCGAATTGATTGCATTACATTACATTCAATTAACATAATATCCGTAATGAATCCAATACAATTCAACCAGGTTTAAGAGAGGTAGAAATATTGCATCTGTATACATATTTATTACTGTTCAACAACGCTCTTGATTGACTTCTGATCGACTTGAAAATTCTAGTGAAAATATCCTTTGATAAGCCGCCTGTAGAGCTAGTCGAAAAAAGAATGGCCGCATTATCAAATGAGCTGTAAACAGTAAACTCCGTCAACCCTTTAAACAGCGGAAGAACAAAAGAGTCGATCATTTCTCTGGGCCTCACCTCCTTACACTTATTGCGCATTCCCTTGACAATTGACAATTCGCCTTTTCGTTCACTCTGTAACTCTTTACTTCTATGGTAAAATCCGTAACATCCCATAAGAAATATCAGTCTGTGCGTGAAACATGGTGAACATTTCCTTACCCTTTCACTCCTATGAAAATCCCATAAGATACTGTCAATCTTTCCGCGAAAAGACGGCGGCTTGATGGTACCATGGTGAAATGAAGATATAAGACAAAGCCCGCTAGATTTCAAGCCCACATTGTCAGATGCTTATGGAATTTTTCCATAGGAGTAAAGAGTTGTAGAGTTGCCATCAACATCAATGCTTACTGAGCATGCAACCATATATTTGCTTTTCTTTCATAAGGGCCGATTCCGCAAACGTAAATACTTACTTTTTTGGCGAATTTCTCTAGAATGAAAACTCACTCAAGTAAATCATCACGATGATTGTGTTGAGCGGGAGTCCTCAGTGATTGACTTTGAACTACGAGAAATTTACGAAAGAAGCCATTGCTTACGTTTTTGACATTGGTCTTTATGAACGCTGAGTGTCGATATTTCGAAAAATTTATTTTGACACATCGATGTCCAACTATGCCAGTTATACCACTGAGGCAACACAAAAAAGGGGTCAACTTTTAGTCAGCTATTTGCCATGAAGTTCCACATATGTTATGTGGGGATAGTAAAGTAAAATCTGAGAACTTTTATAAAATTTTGGGAACTTCGGGGAAGCTTTGAGTACTTCAAAGTGGTTCCATCAGCTTCATGAAAACTTTCAGAACTTTTAAGAAGATCTAAGACCGTCTGGGAAGTCAAGAAAAACTTCATAGAAGTCCAAATAACTTGTGTATACTTTATAAAATATTCAAGAACCCCAAACAAGCTTGTTCTTGAGATCTTCAGACAAGCTCATAGATCTTAAGGGCAGATCCAATAACTTCAGGAAAGTTCAGACTTTTGTGATAGCTTAAAGATCAGTAAAGGATAATTGCTATTTATAAATTTCGAGAAACTTAACTCCAGAGAAATTTACAAAAGTTTATACATAGTTTGGACCAGAGCTGGTAAATATCACGGCCGTCATGTGAGAATGAGAAAACAGTTCCTCTCACTATCACGAGACGAAACTACCTATCATTAGCTTTCTTGTCATTTTCCAATGATCCAGTACTCATGAGAATAATTATATTGCGGTTTTAACATCTACATTTCTAACTGATTTAGATTAATTCAAGCAAGTAACCGTATGTAATCGGTAGAGTGAATATATTATTACGATTTTCTCGGTACAAGTAACTTTAAAAGCAATAAATGAGCTAGTAATTACGATGATCACAACACTGTCACGTTTTGTCATGACGAAAAATTCGATGAGATTTTGAAGAAAATCTCAATCATCGTTTTCTCATCCGATGATAGTGACAGAATTATCTCTGTAAATTTCGCGTGAGATTTTTCATTGAATATGACATTTGCCAGCCCTGGTTTGGACACATTAAAGAAGTCTAGAAATATTCAGGGAAGACCTTCAAGTGCAGAACTTAATGAAAACAGCACGAGCCTCCGGGAAGCTTCAAAAACATCTGAGAAGATAAGAGAACCGCAGTGCAGTTCAATTAACGTAACTTGAAATTCAGAAAATTTCCAAACAAATCAAAAAACTTGTCAGATCTTCAGAGAATTCCTGAGAAGTTTTTACACGTTTAGGCACTTTCATTATTTTTTTTTAATAATCAGAGTATCAGATAATATGATACTGCTGGAACTTTCAAGAATTTCCGAGCAATTATAGACAATTCGAAAAATCTCAGCAATATTTAAATGATTTCAGGAACATTGCGGGGTTTGGCGAGAAATTTCATCAATATCAGGAAAAATTTTGGAACTTCTGAGATCTTCTTGATAACTTTTGGTGCATTGTCATGGAGGAACGAAATCAGGGAAGTTCAGAGATTTAAAGGGATGTTCCATGACCATAAGTTTTGAAAACTTTAGCAAAATTTAGGAACTTCTGGGTATATCAATGAACTTCAGGAAAATTTGCGGGAACTTTTAAAATGTTCTGAGGAATTCAGGACAGTCTTGAGAAATTTGTTGGAGTTTGCAGTGCCAATAAATTCAGGGATGCGTCGAAAACTTCTTAAAAGACAAGAATTTTAAATATATTTAACCATTATTAATTTTGTTTGGGTTTCGATTCAGGGGTTGAGATCTTCATCAGGGCTAGTTTTAGAAGATTGAAAAAGTTTTTGCGCTGAACGGGAGATGGTACAACTTTATATCTCATGAAGAAGGTCAAGTCCAAAGACTGAAACGTCGAACATAAAACATCGTAGCATTATGATCCTCCATGAAACTGTAAATCCAGTACCTAGAAACGATAAGGTTTAATGAATGCATTAACTACAGGCAAATTTTACCCGTACTCTAGTTTTGTGTGTACATTAATTAATTACGAATATGAAGCATGGGTTTGAGGTAAGCTGGGCTCACATATGCAAAATCGGTGAGTAACCAGCTCTTAATCTACCATGACAGCAATGTATGCCCTTTTTTGTATTTGAAAATTTCGTAACTAGTATTCATTTTCATATGAAAGACGACGCGTTGAAATTGCTAATTATGAAGAGCTAGGAGTGTTTATTTCCTTTAAATTCCGTTATAATTGCTTACATTTTGACGGATACGCGTATTTCGTCTACTACTTACAGACTTCATCAGTGCCAAGTAATAAGTCTAGCGATTTAAGAAATGTGAGCTATTTCCTTTGATTTGCCTGTATCGCTAAGAAGAAGAGTTTGCATCCTGTGAACCATGTGGTGAAAAGCGGCCATTTTGTGTTGATGGGAATGGTTAAGTTTGCTAAATGGCTAGTAAAGGAATTTCGAAATATGCGTAAACCCTTTTCCACTCGCTCAGTTAACAGCACACAAGAATTCGCAAATCAACTTCAGGCATCAGGAGAGATTCGATGTCACAGCACTTTTTCCGAGTGTACCAGTAAAGGTAGCCATCAGCCTTTTAGAGGACTGGCTTCTGAAACAACGTGAGGATCCAACTTGGAAAAGCAGAGTTCGGTCATATCTCAAGCTTACTACTCTTTGTATGGAGGAAAATTATTTCATTTTCAGAGGAAATTTTTAAAAACAATCAAACTATGCAATCCGATTTATCCATTTTTATGTGAATTGTTCATGGCTAACCTAGAAAATACTCTGGAGGATAGGAATTGGTTGCCCAAATGTTGGTATAGGTACGTGGATGACATTTTTAGCATTGTCAAAAGGGAAGATTTATCAAAAACTTTGGAGGCCATAAGCAACGTTCACAAGGACATCAAATTTACTCATGAAGAAGAGAAAGACGGCAAACTCCCCTTCTTAGATCTTCTCATCATCAGGGAAACGTCTTCGTTCAATTTCCAAATCTATAGGAAACCAACAAACACAAAGAGAATAATACCAATCACTTCAAACCATTCCCATCAACACAAAATGGCCGCTTTTCACCACATGGTACACAGGATACAAACTCTTCCTCTTAGCGATACAGGCAAATCAAAGGAAATAGTTCACATTTTTTAAATCGCTAGACTTAAGGGTATCAAGATAAAACAATTCAAGCAGTAATCGATAAAAGAACAAGGGATAAATTTAGGCGTACTTTGACAACTCTTACACCAGTAACTGAGGGTTTAAAACAAGTAGCGGTGAATTTCGACAAAAACATTACCAAACCATTGATTTCGAAGTTTAGAAGTTTTGGCTTAGATTTAGTATTCAGCAGCAGGACAAATCAGCTGAAGTCACTGTTAGGATCAACAAAAGATTCAATAAATGTCTTAGGGAAAGCCGGAGTCTACAAAATCTATTGTCCAGATTGCAATAAAATCTACATTGGTCAGACGAAAAGGACTTTGGAAACAAGGTTTAAGGAACACACCAAAGAAGTAAAAAAGGCTAACAAAGAGATGGATAACGGATTTAAATGTGAATTTAAATCCAAGATGGCAGAACATATCGTTACAAAGGGGCACAATTTGACAAAGGATAATATTAATATCCTGTGAAGTGTATCTTCGCCTTGGAAACTAGACGTAGCAGAAAGATTAGAAATATTTAAACATAATCCATCAACAACGGATACTCGAGACTCTTTAGCATGCTACCTAAAACCACACATCGTAGCATACCTCTACCTGTTCGAGACTGAATTTAGGTACCTGGTTAGGTAAATTGTGACATGGCAGTGGATACCTGCTGATTTTTAGTACCTATTGATTAGTATATAACTCGTAGAGAAACAATAGAAGATTTGACGCTATCTGCGTTGTTTGATTTTTTCTCCCGGTCAAGAAATTTGTGGCATCGCGAGCGATCAATTTAATTTCAGTTTATTTACGCGGTGATGATGTTGGTTCACTCGCAACTATTTTTGAAAAAAATGAGTGTTTTCGAACGAAAGTGTACCAAAAGTGCTTCTGAACGTGTTTCGTAGTTGGGTGTGGTGAAATTCGTGCATTCCTGGTTGATTTTGGAAATCCGTATCACAAAATTGCCCACCGATTCCTTTTTTTTTTACCGTTCGACGACGACGGATGTGCTTTCGCGAGAGTGACGTTTATTTGATCCGTTAATTTGCACAGGTGTGTTTTTTTGTAACTAGCGTAAGTGTGCCTGCGATTTGCATTGAGTGTCGGAGATTGTAAGTAATCTGAAGGATGCCTCGCTGGATACGCCCAAGACTGGACGGGCTGGTGGCCGTGAACGGTTCCTGGGGAAAGCACTAGATGCGACCCTCCTCCCAGATGCCCATGGCAATACAGGAAGTATTGGTATTGGAAGGTAATTGCTATTGAATATTTTGCAAACAGTGACAGATAGCGGACATGAAGAACCAGTGGAGGTGCCGGGCAAAGGTGTTTATCCTAGACAAATGGTAAGTTACGAATTCGCTGTTGTCGTTGTCGTAGGCGCCGTCGTAGTCGCTGTCGTAGTCGTAGGCAGTACCGTTAGTATATTTAAAATTAACCACCAACCGCTGAAAATATGAATTATCGCGTATTTCTGTTGTTCATTACATGCCAAGTAAAATTCGAGAACGTAATTTCATTTGAAGCTATTCTCTTAAACTTAAAGCTATTCAGGTCTTAAACAATCGTCACGTCGGTCATAGCATGTTATGATTGCCTGAACCATGCGTAAAGAGAAAATCGAAACATTTAATGTCACGTGAAAATGGATCTTAATGAAGGCCTCTTTCATAGCTTTTAGTTTAAGGATTCCAAAGATCGTCGGTTGCAGTGGCTTGCTTACTGAGCAGAAAAACGCAGTCCCAGATCCTTTCATATTAAAAAAGTATGGTTAGATCGCTTGTTTATCGTGTATTTCGTAAAACTTTTCGTTGTCGTCGGTGCCGGGTCTGAATAGTCATAAAAAACTTGAGTAACGGTATAATGTGATATGAGGGGCTCGATGGCCTTAGAGCAACCGGTTTTGCTTACTGAGCAGAACATCATGAGTCTAATCTCAAGCCCATCGACATTCAAGATTCGTCAATGGTTTCATTTGTTAACATGACTACATGGTAATAACAGCAACTCGATGATAAAAAAGGAGCTCGTCTGCCTAGTGGCAAACGTTTTTTGCTTACTGAGCAGAAGACCGTGGGTTTAATCCCAAGCTCCTTCGCATTATATGATTTTTAGGACATCAATTCAGCCTATCGTTCCCTGCTGCAAACCCAACCCTATTACCCAATATCCCAGTGATTCCTCGTGGAAGTGCAGAGGTGTTCTCGGCGAGTGTCACGTCAACACATTCCTACCCCTTTCATTCTTGACCTATGCTCGGGCGCGGCCAGCGCTGGTATTGCCTAGTTTGAGATCACCAGGTTTTACACATTGAGGATGATTGCTAGTCCCAAGCATCGTCTATTGGTTCTCTGTGTAATTACAGCTGGTTTGGTAATAACAGAGTAGCAACCGTGGGCGGTCAATCATGCTCATGCTTATGCTCATGCTCATGCTCATGCCTATTGATTAGTATATAACTCGTAGATAAAAGATGGATTCTTCAGTGGTGTTGAGTACTTGGCACTGATGAAGTCTGCAAGTAGTAGACGAAATACGCGTATCTGTCAAAAGATAAGCAATTATAACGGAATTTAAAGGAAATAACCCACTCAAAGCTCTTCATAAAGGGATTCCGTTAAGAGGTTCGACAAAATTAAAGGATACATAATTAGGATAATAGGATATTCAGAAAACTTAATGCTTAAATAATTTCTTTGTTATAGTAGCTTGAACATTTTTAGGTTATTTGTGACTTGTATTGTGATTGTGATTGTGATTGTGTAGTATAGAAGGGAGTCAAAGGCCAGGTCTTCGATACTTTTATGCACCGTACATGCTATACCAGTAGGCAAGGGGTGGCATCACAGCATCTTTACTAGCAGGTTAAATAAGTTTTGTGTAATCCACGAATGTGAAATAGAGCGAGCCATAGTAACATCACTGGTAGGGTAACGTATCGGCAACACCCCATCTCAACATTAATGTATTAGCTACCATAAGGGAAGATGCAAGGGAGGAGGTGTCGATGTATAGATAGCTGTAGCTTAAGGTGGTTAATTCGAGTATAAGTAAAATATAGGTGAAATTAGTAAGAAATTACCTGATTGTTTATGATTCCTGACTTTACCGTGATGTTGTTGTTGGCGCTCTTGATGACGCTGCCCTCTATAGGTCTGATGATGAGTCCGATGGAAATCCCAGCATAGCGTTCATTTCCTCATCAGGGAATCCCTCGAACTTCGTTGGGTAAAGGTCATCGCTACTATTATCGTCTGATACTGTTCCATCGCTCGCTTCGTACACAGATTCAACCATTGTAGTGGCGTTGTAGGTGGCGTTTTGAAATTGGTTTCTGTTATTTGCCAGCTCTTTCCAGAAATTCAAGGAATGGTCCGTTCTCTTGATATCCTGTTTCACGCTAGTTTTCCAGGTGTAATACGGCGACCAACTTTTTTCTTCCCTGTGATTTATGATCGTTGTCTTCTTCAAAACTTCATCGTCTTGATCTAAAGAAAAGAAAATCGCCACTCGATCAAGCCAAATTCAAAGGTAGTACCTGTGTGATGTTGCATTCCAGCAGTGTTGAACCAAATGAATAATAATAATATTTTTTTTTTGCAGCCATTAGAGTAAATTGTTTTGAAAAAAAAATCATTGTTTACTCAACGTAATTCTATGATTTTGTGTTGCTAGGAGTGCATCTTTCAAAATGTAAAGATACATACAAGCCCTGGGATCTGGATGCAGTTAAGCAATTCTCAAGGTTATGCCAATGCCCAGGTCAGGGCTGGCAAATGTCATTTTCAATGAAAGATCTCACGCGATATTTGCAGAGATACTTCTGTCACTATCTCTGGATGAGAAAACGATGATAGAGATTTTCTTCAAAATCTCATCGAATTTTTCGTCATGACAGAACATGACAGTGTTGTGATCATCGTAGTTACTAGCTCATTTAAGGCTATTAAAGTTACTTGTACCGATGAAATCTTGATAATATACTCACTCTACCGATTACACACGGTTGTTTACTTAAATTCATCTAAATCAGTTAGAAATGTTGATGTCAAAACCGCATAAAAATTATTCCCATGAGTGCTTGATCATTGAAAAATGACAAGAAAGCTAACGATAGGTAGTTTCGTCCCGTGATAGTGAGAAGACCTGTTATTGGTATTTGGTCTTTTATGACGTCCGTGATATTCACCTGCTCTGCCCAGGGCAGGTTATTTGTGCTTTAGTTCGTTCGACACTTGAGTATTTTACTGTGGTGTGGGCGTCTTCCCAACTAACATTTTCAGCTTTATAAGCCAACTTTTGCAGCGTTGTGCTGTAAAGTAGCTGAAAAACCTGCAGATACTGTACTTTACTTAACTTTTTCATAACCATTATTCAATTTATCAGTCGTAGATAGATAGATAGATAGAAGTATCCTAGTGTTCCTTCGAGTTAATGGGATTTTACTGTCATGTTTTAATGAAATTTATTTCCATTTGTATATTGACAGTGAACTGCAAAAGAGAAACCTCCCAGCGATGAATTTACGGATCATAAGAGAGTATGACCGAACCATTCAAACTATCGCTCAACAGTTCATCGAGCAACCCACTTCCGTTCAAAAGCAATACCTTCGAGCTGCCGTGCTGTCGCAGTCCAAGCAAACCGCAATGGTCCCGTGCTCCGATCCATTCCTGGTGCTGTTGGATCTACACTGGAAGCAAACAAAGGCAATCAATCGTCGCCGGTTTGAAATCAGCTCTCGACGAGGGGAGAACATCGACATAGGGCCCTTTGCTGTCAACATCGAACGAGCAGAATCCGGTGAAGAATCTGACCCCACTCGCCTTCGTTTGATAACGTTGAGAAACTGCACCAAAGAAGCTCGCATCATGTGGAAACGTATGAGTGGTGCTCAGAAGCTTCCGTTCTTCGTGCAGGCCTATTTTGCAACGCACCTTCCCGCGAGCTTGGACCGAGCGTTATAATTATGATCATCTTCATTAGCTTGGGGTGCGGCTTTGCTTTAATGATCTTTTGCTTTTTCTCTCGCGCGCGGTCTCTGTCCAATAATGAGTAATTATATTTTATTTCTGTATTTGAAGGTTGCATAAACGCATGGTCCAATGGCACACATTTCGACTGACTGACTGACTGACAAGCTCGCGGAGCATCAGAAGTCGAGGCTATTATGGCGTGGTAACATCAAAGAAGACATATTATTAAAATGAATTGGTTCAAATTCACATGAATAATCCATAAATTTGTATTGTAGAAAAATATGAAAAATCTGTTTAAATCATAGTTGAGCAATATCAAATTGAATTTCACAATTGCCAGAATAAAGAAAAGCGTTAGCGTTACTGGTAGATGTTGCAGCCTAAGTGGTTTATCACGTGATCCTTATCAGCAGTCACAAGAGGTTGTTATGTGGGGTTTATTAATGTAGTACATTCTACAGTCGGATATTTACGCAGTGTATCAACATTCTATCCAAACATAAAAAAGAGTTATGTCCTGGATTCGAACCCGTGTATTCGGCATGTGATCTACGAACGCTAACCACTGTGCCACAAGTGTGTTGGGATAAAATTCGGGCAAACACCAATTTAAAATTCATCAAGGTGTTGTGTTTCGTATTCAAGTCAGTCAGCTGGCACTGAAAACTCCAACAGTAGGCGGGACAACAACTCACTTTAATATATCTCAGATGACGTAGCGGTTCGAGCTGGGGCTCTCACGCAGAGAAGGACTGGGTTTAATTCTTGAGACAGCTCCAATTCTATTACTTATGCTGATAAATCAATTCACATTAATATCTAACTTTAAAATAAACTTTCATAAAAGTGCGAACTAAATATAAAATTGGTGTAGAGGACAAAAACCTTTTTTAAATTTATTTTCTAAAAGTTTCGTTCAAGTTCCGCCAGAAGCTACTTAGATTGCTCTTCAATTATGATACCGGAACTTTCAAGTTCTTGTAACGATTTAAAAATGAGGCTGAGGGTAAAATCCTATAGACCACCTTCAACCAACCTGCTTAAGCCACAAATAGCCTTTTATCAGAACTTTTGGTTACTTGGGTTTTGAAGGGTATATTTTCAAGGCACTTGAATATTGATTTGCTGCACACCAGTGGACATTAATTTGAGGACATTGGTCCTCCATATTTTAAGAACTATAGGAATTCTAAATAATCATGTTTATCTCCTAATTATGGCGATTTGCGGGGTGTTTGGTGGATCGAAATGTTTGATCCAGTTTATATGCATAATTAAGCACAAAATCTTGGCGATGGCGGTGGTGTAGTGGTAAGCGTGATTACCTCTCACCCCAGCAGGCTTGGGTTCAATCCCAGTCGGTGCCGCCGGGATGTTCTGAGGCATAAAATAACTGATCACGCCTTCCTTCGGAAGGGAAGTAAAGCCGTTGAGCTGATGGGTCGATAGGTAGGGTCCAGGTGTGGAAGCTGCCTTTCTGGCGTCGGTAGCATTGGTTGTCAGCACAGAAATCAAGATCAAAACCAAATAAAAAAACATTAAATCGTGATTTGAGGGGTGTTTGGGGGTTCGAAATCTTGAATCGAGATTTTTCCTTAATATGTCTGTTGGGCCTAAACCACGGTTTGACGGGTGTTTGGGAAGAAGTTATTAATCGCGTGTATCTTCTTTATTAAAGCCAACATTGCGATTTGTGGGGCGTTTGGGAGTTCGTAATCGCTTTTATCTCCTTAATTAGGGCTTAAACTGCGATTTGAGGGGGTGTTTAGGGTTAGAAATGTGTAATAACGTTTATTTCCTTATTTAAGGCCGATATCCTGATTTAAGTGATGATTGGGGGCTATTAATCATTAATCGCGTTTGTTTCCTTAATTATGGTCACTTTTTTTTACAACTTTAAGTCATAATTTGCTCCCTTATTTCTTCAACATGGTCACTAAACTCCCTATTTTTGACAGCATTGACCGCTACCAGCTCTATTATTGTGTGTTTTGCGAAGCTTGCTGTCGTCGTCGTCGGTGCCAGGTTTAAATGGTACCAACACAACTCGACCATAGATGGTATGATGTGAGGGTCTTGGTGGCCTTTCGATAATCGATAATCGCATAATTTGTTAAGATGGTGAAAACAGCAACTCGATCACAAGTAGTGTGTTGTAAAATAAGAAGCTCGTTTGCCTAGTAACAAACGTTTTTGCTTAATGAGCAGAAGACCGTTGTTTATAGGATCGTTAGGACATCAATACGGCTTATCATTTACCAAAACGAATCTTGCTGCAAACTCAACCGCTTTTTCCTACATCCCAGTGATTCCTTGTGGAAGTGCAGAGGATTTCTCGGTTTCTATCAAAGCCAGTATCACGTCAGCACATTTCTACCCATTCCTTTCTTGACCTGCATTCGAAAGTGGCCGTCGCTGGTATTGCCTATTGCAAAGTATGAGATCATCAGTTCCTACACATTGAAGAAGAACATAGGCGTACACAGACATCTTCATTAGTAGGAGTCAACCAACCAGTTCAGAGGCGTCTCATATCTTAGGCTTTATTAAGGGGCGTATTGATTTGGCAGATAATGGGTTGCGCGCAACGTTAATAAAACCCTGGTCAACACAGCTTTGCTTTTATTGCATCCACCAAAACAGGCTATAATCTGTCTAGTTGGCTCACCCTGAACAAAGTTTTGAAGGGTATATTTTCAAGGAACTTGAATATTGATTTGCTACACACTAGTGGACATTAATTTGAGAACATTAGTTCTCCCAATTTAAAAAGTCAAAGGAATTCTAAATCATTGTATTTATCTCATAATTATGGCCTAAATCGCGATTTGCGGGGTATTCGGGGGATCGAAATCTTTGAACGGGTCTATATCCACAGTTAAGCTCAAAATCGTGATTTGAGGGGTGTTTGGGGGTTAGAAATCTTGAATCACGTTTTTCTTCTTAATTAGGGCTGTTTGTTCTCAACCAGTTTTCCAATCTATTTTAAAGATTCGCGCCGAACCCACCATTCTGGTACTAAAAATGAGTGCTATACAAATGTAGTAGTACTGGAAATAAGTAGAATAAAAATTAATTACGTTAGTAGTAGTAGCAAATTAGGTTAAGAGTAAATTGAATTATTAGTAATAAATGATTCCAAAATGAGCTATCCAAAAAACCAGACCTAGAGTGTATTCCAATTTATTAAATCTATATAGGGGAATTTACGTATTCTCGGCAACCTAAGCAGCGACCTTCTTTCTACAGCCTTTGTCTCTAAGGAACGCACACATAAGCAGTATTGGTTTGTTTACAATCTTTTGCTGCCAGCTGCTCTAACAATTTCAGTAGAAAGAATTGTCAAAAACTGTTTTGAAACGCTTTTACAAAGCTCCAATCTTCTCTAGTGAGAGCGAGTATTGTCGGCAACCAGTTTTTCTTCGGCAACCGTTCCATTTGAACTGCATGTAAATCTGCTGTTCTATTATCGGCAACTCGAAATCAGCTACAATTTGTAGTGCGTGTGTTTCATTTCAAGAAAACTCTGCTAGATTGCTTTTTCTCGGTGGTAAAAATATAGTCAAATTGAAGCTGAAAGCATAAAGAATCGTTTGCATGCATTCAGCGAAGTGTTTTCGTAAGAAAATCCAGTGAAAATAATGTTTCAATTTGAGTTGCCGAAAATAGTCTGTCATGCCGAAGCCGTCATTTCCCCTATATAAAAATGAATTTCTGTCTGCCTGTCTGTCTGTCTGTCTGACCCTTATAGACTCGGAAACTACTGAACCGATTGGCGTGAAAATTTGTATACAGGGATTTTTGGGGCCGTTGAAGGTTCTTATGATGGTTCGAGACCCCTCCCCCTTCTGTAAGGGGGGGCTCCCATACAAATGAAACAGAAATTTCTGCATAACTCGAGAACTAATCAAGCAAATTGAACCAAATTAGGCATGTGGGGGCGAGTGTGGGGGTATAAGGAGATAATCATAGGGAGTAGCCCCTTAGATTATAGGGGGGGGGCTACGTACAATATAGCATGCTTTTTTTAAATCGGCGCATAAACTCAAACTAATATTGAATCCCGAGCAAGACCGGGCACACTCAGCTAGTAGTTAATAAATCCAAATCCAAGGTTGAAAAGTGTTTCCTTTAAAAAGAAGAAGTGACTCCTAGTGGCGGTTAGGCGCTAGCCCAAAAGTTCGGTGCAATAATCAACTGGATTGTTATCCGATGCTCACACCCCCACTCAGCATAGTTACAGTGCACATTGGATTTTCCCGCCGGTTAAATATTTAACGGAAATCACGAACCTGCTCCAACAAAGGCCTAAATCGCGATTTGACGAGTGTTTGGGGGTTTTTAATTATTTAATCTCGTGTATCTTCTTAATTAAGGTTAACATTGCAATTTGCGGGGTGTTTTGGAGTTTAAAACATTTAATCGCATTGATCTTCTTAATTATGGCTTTAAGGACGATTCGAGGAGGTGGTGGGAGGATATTCATTTTTAATCACGTTTATTTCCTTGCTCAGGACCGAAATCCCGATTTTGAGGATGTTTGGGGGTTTGAAATCATTAATCATGTTTATTTCCTTAATTATGGCCTAAATCGCGATTTGAGGGGTATTTGGGGGTTCGAATTCTTTGATCACGTTTTTCTCCTTAGTTAAGGCCTTAATGAGCGGTATTTGGGAGTTCGAAATCATTAATCGTGTTTATTTCCTTAATTATGGCCTAAACCGTGAATCGAGGAGTGTGTGGAAGTTATAAATCTTTAATCGCGTATATCTCCTTAACTAAGGTCTAAATCGCGATTTGAGGGGTGTATGGGGATTCAAAATCTATAAACGCGCATGTCTCCTTAATTTAGGCCTATACCAATTTTAGGATCTCTTTATTTATGGTCTAAATTGGAATATGATGGCTGTTTCCCCCTTAGATCGCCATTATTTCCTTAATCAGGGCTTAAATTGTGAATTGAGGGGTGATTGCGGGCTAAACATGTTTAATCGCGTTTAAAGGCTTAAATTGAAATTTGAGGAATGTTTGGGAGTTAGACATCTTTAATCGCGTTTATGCCCTTAATTGATTAGTTGTGTCTGTTTGCATCAGGTAAAAATATGACACCACATCTCGTTATCTTTAATCGTTGCGCCTTTCAGGTAAAAATATGACTCCTCAAAATCCTAATTCGTTTGCGCTTTCGCGCTGTCGTGAAAATATTAAAAATTTATTTTCCTGGTTTGGTACTAAGTAGTCGTTGACTACCCACGACTATTCACGTCCAACGCATCTAGGTAATGTTTAATTCACGGCAAATCGCCCATTTTAGTCATTCTTTACAAGGCAGAATCGGCCATGAAATGATGATTTTATTTTTTTTTTATTTTGATGAATAGTTTCGCAAAGAATCTTAGTTATTTCTGTTCTGCAACGGTTGACAAGGGTGGAAACTCGCACTCTCTTAGGTTTGAATTTTTACTCTACTAAATTCACATGATCTCCCAACCAAAACCGTCTAAGATAATTGTTGACGTCAGATGATGATGAGATTTGTGGATTACGACTATGGCATTCGTGCTGCGTGATCTGTATTGCAAAATTCGCCATCCGCTAAAACTATCCGTGACCATTTCGGTGTGAGAGACTCACCGCAGCAGTTATTACTAGCTACACTACAACGGGCTTTCATTCACCACTTTGTGGAGCAACAAAGAGAGCTATAGAGGGGTACCATTTTATCACTTGGGATGGCCAGTGATGACGGTAATAGTTAGGCACAATTACTGGCTGGAAATTCGTTGATAGTTGGAGACGTCCTCGACCGCTGATGGTTGATTTTCAAGAGGCTACACACGTGAGAGAAAGAAAGCTTGATTATGGGTTTTGGAATGCAACTAGCGGTTTTATAAATCGTCTGGGAAAATGGTAAATTATTTGATTACCGAACACACAGAGAGTCGATCAATTGAATCATTGAGTGCGAGTGGTTTTCAGGAAACGGTTTGTTTTTACTGAAGGATCGTACTTGTACTTGCTATAGTTGAATTGTCGGTTGATACTGGTCCAGTGTTCTTTCTATTGACCCTTTATTAAGTAATGCAATGGTTTTAACAGTGATCAAGTGTACTGCGCTATTTTTTTTTTTTTTAATTTTAATATATTTGTTTTAACAATTTTAAAGTAATTTTCATTATTTAATTGATTTTATTGCAGGTGCATGACCTTCGTGAACAAAGCACGCATCTAACAAACATGTGACACATGCATTTTTTGTCTCGAAATAAATTGCATAGTTTTCAAATGAGCCAGCTGCGCAAAGCTTATCCATCGTGAAAGCGTTTTCGTGCCTTCATTAAACTATCACCTAAATCCGGCTTTGCCACCTTCTATGGATAGGCATAAACTTAGACTTTTTATCTTCTTACGAGTGCCTACGACCAAACACCGCAGCACCTTGATCGTTGCTGTTGTCATCACGTCACGGCTTCTATCTTCAATTTGTGCGACCCGAGTAGTTGTAAGGGACTGTCCATACACCACGTGGATAGATTAGGGGGGAGGAGGTGTGGGCAAAGTTATATGGATGATTTTTCACGCAGGGGGCCCAGGTGAGGGTCTTAAAACTCTCAAAACCTTTCCGCATGGAATTTGGGCAGCCCCTCAGATGCCCATGTTTGAGAGCCGTAAGGTTTTAAAAAAAAAGTCTAAAGCAGGCTTGTCATGCTACCCCTTACTGAAGCCGTCTCCTATTCCTCATTCACCTTTCATCCTATGCAGAAGAGGTGCTTTCGATCGTGGTGTTCCGTGAGTGAGATTTGACATTATTCTTTTTTTTATCAGCACCTCGTAGGAAATATACTCCTACAAGTCAAGCATACATACAAGCGCAGATACTCCCAATGCAAAGGCATCGCCTCTAAAGTGTACCCTACACGATGGCTTATAGTTACAATAATCGTATTGTCAATACATGCTATTACCCCAAGTAACCAACAAGCCCGATAATCGCCCTTTTTGGTTTGTTAGGCTGCTATACGGTTGATATAAAGTTCGGAAACCCTATATTTACCTTATATCGCAAAAAGGGCGATTATCGGGTAGTTAGCGGGCTTGGTGGTTACTTGGGACCTCGTCAATATATCGATATTGACAATATTTATGTATTCATATCATCATTATTATTGTCAATAATTCTTCTTCTTGTCTTTTATATTATTACGTGTGGGGTTCTAATCAAGTGCACCCCACACGAATATTCCGAGTCATATCACAACATCCCTGAAAAAAGTTGCCTATGAAGATGCACTCAATCAAAATGTCACCCTTCTGGAAATATTGAAACACGAAATCAAACTTCTTTGAATCTGCGTCAATATTTGCATCAATATTCTCATTTTGCTCTTATACTAGGGTAGGTCACAATTAGAACACTCCATAATAGGAACGTATGGCCATAGCTGGTACACCTATCAATAATATTGACAATGCTTTTGAGTATTGAAAATATTTTTGTTCGTGAGGTCCCTGCTTAATATCGAAGCTTTTGACACGGTGCGGCACGACGCCGGTGGAATCGTATGGAAATTGTTGTTGCGTCTTTGAAAATACATACATTTCTCGATGAACATTTCAAATGGTCCTATCTGCTTTGATCGATTCTCTTCATCGACTTTCTCTTTCGTTAATAACTCAGCTGCAAAACCTTTCCCTGATGTATTTGACGTTTTGGACGCTAGATAAGAACCTCCTTTATCAAACTATGTGGTAGAATTAGCGCGAAATCTGTTTGCATAGCAGTGGTTATGAAAAGAGAAAGTCGATGAAGAGAATCGATCAAAGCAGATAGGACCATTTGAAATGTTCATCGAGATTTCTTCTCACTTTCATGCGGTGAATGTTGATGATGTTGGATTGAACGATCGTTGGCTGCAGCAGCGGCATACGAAGGAAGACGAACACGATTTGGCGGTGCTGTTCGTCGTCATTCGCTGTCGCTTTCGTCGATGCTGCAGGGCAGCTCCGAGAGTGAGAGTCTTTATATACTTATGCTACACTTTGTCGTAGTAAAAGTCCACTACTATGCTCGTGTCTTTCCGCTATAACAGGCCGAAGAAGTGTGGCCTGAGTTGGTGGTGTGGCGAATTTCGGCTCAAAGAATTGAGAGACATCAACGAGAAGCCAAATGAGGAACCCGATTTGAAAGGAGTTGCAGGGTATAATAGCAAGAATGCGATAAAGGTGGTAAATTTGTTCGTCGAATTGATTCATTTATGGGAATTTTTGCGTCATTGGTCCCATGTACTACAAACAATTTGCACCAGTTTTAGCATGTGCCAGGCATGGTTTACACCTCGTCCAATATATTCTCATTCACATTTTCATTTCGTTGTTGCAGCATAGCTACGGCACTTACACTAACTATGTATTGGTGTTTTTTGCACTATATTAAAACAAATGATTGGGGGTTATGCCAACTTTTTTTAACTCTTTATTTGGTCCAAATTCAAAATAAATTACATTTCATTTCAAACTAGGTGCACCAGTTACTACAGTAACTTACCAGCCTTAATTGATAGGATATATATCTAAGAGTTTTTACATTGTTCCTGCCTTGGCAATTCAGTATTTTAAACAGGTTTTTTTTAAATATTAAAAGCTTATTCGTCAGGCAAAGTTTGGATTTTCTGTTTATAAGAGGATACAAACATTTTATATACATATTTGTTACATTTGGCTTGAATGCCCTCAATGTGATCTTTAAAAGTTAATTTTTGGTCAAGTATTAATCCAAGATATTTCACTTGGTTTGACCAGGAAATTGGAACTTCGTTCATAGTGACTATGTGACTACTACTAGGTTTCAAAAACGAAGCTCTAGGCTTATGTGGAAATATTATAAGTTGAGTGTTGAAAGCGTTGGGAGAAATCTTCCATTTTTGTAAATAAGAAGAGAAAATATCTAAACCTTTCTGCAGTCTGCTGCAAATAACACGAAGACTTCATCCTTTAGCGGAAATGCCTGTGTCATCAGCGAACAAAGATTTGTGGCAACCCTGAGGCAAATCAGGGATGTCCGAAGTGAAAATGTTAAACAATATAGGCCCAAGAATGCTACCTTGAGGAACTCCTGTTCTAACAGGTAGTCGATTAGATTTGGAATTTTGATAATTTACCTGCAGAGTTCTGTCAGTTAAATAATTTTGAACTAATTTCATAAAGTGGAAAATTAAACTTTTTCAATTTAGCAATCAAACCTTCATGCCAAACACTGTCGAATGCTTTTTCTATGTCAAAAGTTACTGGAAGGTGATCAGAACCGAAGTCAGCATGGGTAACCAATTGGCTACAAAGTTGACATGAATCAGTTAAGACCAAATCAAAAGTTGAGGGATTTCTTGCTGAAGAAAAGCATGTTGGCCTGTTTGGATATTGAATAGTGTAAAAACCTGCAGAACAATAAATCAAACAGAATATTACCATTGGAATTGCTTTGAGTATTATTCCATGAGCGGTGTTTTGCATTAAAATCACCAATAATAAAGAATTGAGACCTATGACGGGTAAGTTTCTGGAGGTCACCCTTGAGAAAATTCTTTTGCTGGCCTACGCATTGGAATCTCAAATAGGCAGCTATAAACGTAAGATGTTCAAATTTAGTTTCAATAGAAACTCCCAAAGTTTCAAAAACTTTGGTTTCAAATGAAGAAAGAATTCTATGTTTGATTCGTCTATGAACAATAATGGTAACGCCATCACAGGCTCTATCAAGACGATCATTTCTAAACCTTATGGTCAGGTTTAAGGAACGTTTCAGTTATACCGGCAATATGCACGTTATGAACTCTCAAAAAGTTAAATAGCTTGTCTTCATTATCTTTAAGAGATCGAGCATTCCAATTTAAAATGTTTAATGCTTTAAAATCCATTACTGAATTTTAAAGTCATGACAATATTATTTGCAAATTTTACTCCAGTTTGAATAGCATCAAACATGGAGTTAGATTTAAACATATCAGAAATCATGTCAATTAATGATTTCTGTTCTGATCCATTTTAGGAGCAGTAATTCTTCCAAAGTCAAAATTTTGAAAATTTCCGTTAGAATTACGTTGGTTAGTATTTTGATTTCTACCCGCTGCAATAACAGCATAGGTAGCTCCATTAACTCGCTGAACATTGTTAGCAGCGAGGGGAGTAGGTACAGATGAAAAATTTGAATCAGGGGTGATATTTGTACCTACGGGTACGAATGTAGAATTTGTTCCTCGTTGACCGTTGTTAACAGCAGAGGAAATTGTACCTGGCCGGAAACGTGGAGCGTTTCCTACCTGTCACTTAGAACGAGATTGTAGGATCGCTTTGCGAGTCTTACATTCCCAAAAATTGGGTTTGTGGTTTTCACCACAATTTGAACATTTAAATTTTTTAGGATCTTCCTTCACAGGAAAGTCGTCATTTACGTGAGATGAATCTTCACAATTCATGCATTTAGTTTCGAAGAAAATAAGGCTTGACAGAGCAACTCTTCTACCATCACGGCACGCTGGGGAAGAGTATGGCCTTTCCGATGAAAAGTTGGTTGCCCTGCAGCAGTCTCATAATGGTCAAAACGGCACCACCTCGGAAAATGTGCCAGTGTATGACAGAAATATTCCACGGTTCTAAAGTAGTGCTCCAGTGAGGATTTCTGGATGAATATGCAAGTGCGGCAAATTACATCGGCTTTCATGAAAAAAAAGTGTTAAAGTTAACGCTTTATATTATGGAATAGAGTTTTAGGAGAAATTGGTCAATCCAAGTGAATAAGTATATCATTGGAAAAGATCATTACGTGTTTAAATAGGATGGAGCACCCTCTCACACAACAAACTCACTCACAGCGAATGCAGAGATAATTTGACTATCTCAAAGATAGATGGCCTCCCAGTTTAATAGATCTGAATCCCTTGGATTATTTCATGAGGTCATAATACTGTCGAAGATAAACGAGCATCAAATTTGATCCAATTCAAAGCCATAATCAAACGAATTTGGGACGAAATGCCTATAAAAGTCGTGTGTGCTATCAGTGATACAATTGAGAAACGTCTGAATCTGATCAAACAGGTTGAAGGCAGGGTAATTTCGAAACATGTGCCATAATTTATCTATATTATATTGCCTTTCAGTTAATATAATTATTAATAAAATCTGAATTACTGATGCTAGAAAAATACAGATTGAATTTGTATGAGAATATATTGTGATTTCAATGGATAGGGCCAAGAACAACAATTCTATATAGAGCTGTAGTTAGGGCGTAACAGCCTTTGTAAACAATGACTTCTATCGATGATTTCTAGGAACTCAAGGCACGCCCACGCAAACCAACATAACTGTCGGGTAGAGGAAGTCTTATCCTACCCGATGCACTATGGGCAAAAATGGGTCCAAAATTACCCAAAATTCAATATCTCAACAGCCCGCTGAATTCCGGTCATGAAAAACAACTTTTCCGAAGGGAAATCATCCGGGGAATCGATTGCACGTGGTCCCATAGACCGGAGAGCCTTGTAGGTATGTGTTTTGGACCATTTTACCCCATTTTCCCCTACTTTTTGGAGGAAATGTTTTTTCCCAGCTCTATTTTTCGTAAAACATAAGCACTTTATGCACGGTTTTAGAATACTATGTCTTTCAACAACAGTTCATAAGATATTAAGGGAATACGGGGTACACTTTATAGGGGAGTAAGGGGTAAAAGTGAAAATACAATCAATGTTTTTTTAATACAAAATCAATTTTTTTTTAATATCATAATATTTTTTCTGAAAAATACTTTTAATTAACTTTTATTTGGTATTTTGAGTTCCGTCATCGGCCAAACAGTTCAAAAGTTATGAATTTTTGAAAAAAATCGATTTTTTTTTTTTTTTTTTTTTACCGCCCTAATATATAAATAGTCACCCTAATGACAAAATAAAAAATACGGGTCTAATATATTGCGATAAGGAACAAAACTACCAATTTAAACACAATTCTGAGAACCACTATATCGTTTTGCTGTATACAGACAAAAAAAAAGTGAAAACTCTTTTAAAACAGATAACAGTAAATTAAAACTTATTTAACCCCAATTAACCTTAAAATTTCGAAAAAAAATCTTATTATTTCAGGCAACCTTTGGGGTCATTCAAACAATCGCATCGTTCAACATTTTTATGAATTAAAATAAATTTAGCGAGGGTTCACTTTTACCCCTTACTCCCCTATAAAGTGTACCCCGTATTCCCTTAATATCTTATGAACTGTTGTTGAAAGACATAGTATTCTAAAACCGTGCATAAAGTGCTTATGTTTTACGAAAAATAGAGCTGGGAAAAAACATTTCCTCCAAAAAGTAGGGGAAAATGGGGTAAAATGGTCCAAAACACATACCTACAAGGCTCTCCGGTCTATGGGACCACGTGCAATCGATTCCCCGGATGATTTCCCTTCGGAAAAGTTGTTTTTCATGACCGGAATTCAGCGGGCTGTTGAGATATTGAATTTTGGGTAATTTTGGACCCATTTTTGCCCATAGTGCGATGGTGTTCTTGATTTGCGTTGGCGAGCCTTAACTTTCTAGAAATCATCGAAAGAAGTAATTGTTTCTCGCATTTCAAGCTTCATCCACCATGGTCTTGCTTTGTAGCTGTGCCTTTACCGGCTGAGCTAAGGGAGGGTTTACAAAAGAGGTTACGCCCTAATTCCAGCTCAATCTAGAATTGCATACACACTTTGAAATAACAAATTTTACACGTGGCAGAATGCACGTTTGACAAAAAGAACGAAACGTTGACAAACATATCATGTAAAATTAAGTGCTGACTGAAATTCCATGACTGAAAAGTTCATTACTCGAAACGAAGAAAAAAAAGTACGTTTGATTGAGCTTAACTTTACGTCTTTTAATAATCAATTTTATGTCAAGATTGACGCTTGCATATTTCAGTGGTATTCATATCTTGGTTTACATCGGGATGTTTTACTTCATAATTAATATACGCTAAAAGAATGCAATCAAGCTTAACGAATAAATGTATAATACCTTATTCTGGAAAATATTCTATCAATGAATACTGTCAATTATTTCATTTGGCTGAAAATATTCCCAAAGTTTTCCAGCGGAGGTTTACAATATGAAAGCTATTGTTTAATGCGTTAAAAATATAATAAGTTTGGTTAAACAGCAACTACGGCAATTAAAGTGATCGTTTTCAAGACATGACAATCATTTTTTTAAAGAAACAGCTATACACTAAAATACATTAAATGGTGATGTTTAACTAAATTCAAAGTCATAATGTTTCATATTTCAAGTACAAGCTCATGATATTGACAATTATCAAAGTACCATAATTATGAAAAAAAAATATTTCAAGTTTGCATTTAACTTTATGAAATATTAGAGATGTTCAGTGAAGTCCCATTAGCTTCAATTTAAGAAACATTACAGCATATCTGAAGATTGAATGGAAATGCTAAGAATTTCAGTGAAGTTTAATAAACAAGCTGCGGGAACATAAGGGAAGTTCTTAAGACATCTTGAACATATGGTGAACTTCATGGAAGCCTTAAAAACTTCAAAGCGCTTCCGTTAGCTTCAAAAAAGCAGCAAGACACTTTATGAAGTTCGTGGAAATACAGGAATATACAGAGAACTTAATGTAAGTCAAAATAAATTGAGATGTGTGATGAGAATTTGAGAAAAAACTGTGGAAACTTTCAACAAGTTCCAAGTACCTCAGAAAAGCTACATCTAGAGAACTCTGGTGATTTTCAGAGATCTTAAAAGCAGATCTTGCAACGACAGGAAAGTCCAGACTTTTGGAGGAATTTAAAATCTATAAGCGTGTTCTTCAAGAAAAAAAGAGAACACTTAAGATGTGCCAAGAATTTCAGGAAAGTATAGGGACCTTCAGAGAACTTTTAAAAACTTCTGGGAGCTAATGAAAACTTCAGAAATTTTTCGGGACCTTTACAGAGGTCCAAAAAACTTCAGCAGTTAGGGAGTGTTTTGGGAGGGTTCCATTTATTTCAGAGCAGAATCAAGGTATTGTAGAATTGTGAGATTCAGAGAAACTTATCTGATTTGGACAGATCAGAGAAACTAAGGTTGGTAGAAATAATTTCAAGAAGATTTCAGAAAGCTTACAGTAGTGTCGAAAAATTCAGGGATACTCCGGAATCTTCAGCAAAGCTCCAAGATAATGTCTTCAGTGTAAGGGAAGTTTTGTTAACGTTATATTATTTGAAGAGTTTAACATGATTATCATGCTAAATTCAAGAACTTCAAAAATTGGCGAAAATTTAAATAAGTTGATTAGGGAACCTCGGAAAAGCGCAAACGAGGACACATTGAAATCTGATTGTAAACCGGGACCGGTGGACCGAAAACTGTACCAGAAGATCACTAAGCATTCGTCAATAAGAAAGTTTCTCTGTTCGAGATTTGGCCAAAAAACTGAGAACATCGAAGAGTAACGTCCATAGCGACCAAAATCATCGTCAAGAAATCTGTGCAGATGCTCATGGACAGCGTCAGATAAAAATTTCGCTCCTTGGCATACGATTAAAGGAACAACGGATTATTTCCATCCATAACATCTACATGAAATAAAATGTTGAGTTCATTAACACACCCTATAGTGTCGATAATTTAAGGGACCCTGGGACACCCTATAGTGTCGATAATTTAAGGGAAGTTCCTTGAAGTTCAGGAAATTCTAGAGAACTTCAGTAAATTCTTGGATTTATTTGTTTATTTTGCGAGACATAAGGGGGTCTTGTGGTCTCTAGTGCACAGACCACACAAGATTCCAGAAAAATTAAAAGAACTTAAAAAAGTTCCACTTATTTTGGGAAAGTAACATTTAAGAAAATCTTCAAAAGCTTCACAGAAGACCAGAGATCTTCAAAAAAATTCGAGAATTTCACAGACGTCCATGGAACGTTAGGAAAGATGAGGAACATTAGGAAAATGTTGGAGCATTTCTAAAAAATGGGGTGCTCTTGGACCGGACGTTAAGCTTCGCTCCTCATTTTAACAATGTACTGAACAGCTGCCAGCCCTCATCGTAGTAACAACAGGAACATTATGCTTAGGATAGAAAAAGCCACCGTCAACAGGAAAATCTTCTACGGAATTGAGATTTTCTGTACGGCTAGTGACCTCTTTATTGCGCGGCTAGGTCCCACTTATAATCAAGCCATCCGTATTACAGCTGTCCACTCCTGCGGACTCGACATGTGTTGAATTCGGTGTCCTGTCTTTTCGGTACCAAGTTGCCGAGACCCTGGTAAGCAGAACAATAAGCTATTTGGAGAAGGCAGCCGGAAACGAAGAAGTCTGTCTCCTCAGATAGGGGAACAGAGCTCTAAGGAACCTGGCCCATCAGGAATTCCCCCAGTGTCGAGACTACATTGGACCGGAACCAGAGGATGGCCAGAACCAAGCCTTCACGTTGACCTCTCGGTTGCTAGACGATTCCAGGCTGATAACAACTCGCGAGAAATGCACGCATACGTGACTGAACTGCTTCGTACGAAATACTCCGACCACCACCTTGTCGGCCTTGGAATTGCAGATCCCGCTGCCAGTTTTTTCTTCCGACTCCGGGACCAGTGCTCTGTGTTCTCTGCGGAAAGTGCGGCAATCTTCCACGCCACTACCATGCACGCCAACAAACCGCTCTGTATCCTTTCGGACTCTGCAAGTGTTCTAACAGCTTTGGGTTCCCAGACATCCAGACATCCTTGTATCCAAGGGATCCAACTGGAAGCTCCTTCGAACGCTACCTTCCTATGGATCCCCGGGCATTGCGACATCTGGGGGAAGGTCTCGTCTCTGCTCAGGAAATACTCGGACAACCCACCATATAGGAAGTGTGACTTCTTTCCGAAAACATTGTGATATTAGCAACACAACGATGACGGTAGAGCACCTCTTAGTGAATTTCCCAGGTTTCCAGGGAATTATGGATCTTTATGGGATTCCGACGAACATTAGAAACGCCTTGGTCAATAACCCTTCAACCGAAGCAGCTGTTATATGTTTCATCAAGGGCGCCAACATGTATAAGAACATCCGACCTAACTCACTGACAAGAACTAACCATAACCGACCCACTGCATCGAACCAGGACCAACCTC
Organism: Ochlerotatus camptorhynchus; assembly: GCF_037179485.1. Lineage (NCBI taxonomy): Eukaryota > Metazoa > Arthropoda > Insecta > Diptera > Culicidae > Ochlerotatus > Ochlerotatus camptorhynchus. The sequence continues at coordinate 225,798 of NW_027041235.1, forward strand.
TATAACGGACTCTGAATACACCACATAACAATTGGACGACCAAATGCAACCAAACCAGGAACATCCACTAACTACGACAGCACCTCGACAGCCAACTCTGATACACAAGTACTCTGTTATTAGGGAGGTCTCTTCTGGACTGCCCACTTCTCTTAATTAGTGGGTCCTTTCTGGATACCCCACATCATTAACTCTATAACAAGGGGGTCCCTTATGGCTCCCAACCGCTTTTTCAAACTCTGTCACTAGAGGGGACCCCTTCTGGATTCCCCAATATTCGTCAAAAGATGAATCAGCCTCTGACTGAAAGTCTCGCTAATAAAGATAACCTAACCTAACTCCAGGAAAGTTCCAAGAATTTCAGAAAATTTTGCGGAAAATTTGGAGCAGTTCACAAACTTTCAGGGAATTCCTCAGATTGTCATAGAACTTCAGAGATGTTTCGAAATTTCTTCACGGAAGTTTAGGCATTTAGGACTGGTTAACTAGATGCATTGCAGTCTTACAATATTCACTACAACTGCAACAACGTTGAAGAGGTTTTTATTATTTCAGGATAGAACAGAGAACGTCAGGGCAGTTTCTATCAACTTTAGATAAATAACATAAATTTTACAAAAGTTTCAAGATCGGAGCTTCCTAGAGTTCTAGAAAAATTGCGGAAACTTCACTGCCGTAAGATGAGAATATTCAATTTTACCTTTGGGGTTCTCAGGAGTTCTGCTCAGAACTATCATGGAATAATCCTCAGAAATTTCAATGAGCAAAATACAATTTGAATCCAATTCAGGATTTTCTTGAAATTCTGAGAAACTACACAGTAGACTCTGCCCGCGAACGTGTTGGTTTGTTTTCGCTGGTGCTGATTTCATCTGTTTTCCGCTTATTTTTTAACTGCACCAAGTCAAAAAAATATTAGTTTTTGCGTGTGGATAAGTGTTAATTAAGAAGCTTTTTAGTGATATTTTAATGAACAAAACAAGAATTTGCTTCGAGTAGCTGTGTTGCTGTGGTGTCGCGTTGGTCGGTTTTTCTTTTCGCTTGTTTTTGGTGCTTTGCCTCCTTCCCAAGAAGAGTTCTACCGGGTATTTTTTTTATTCGGTTTTTGGTGCTGGCGTTATGCTTTCCGGAGGATGCACGCGAATGAGATGTTAGGCAAAAATTCGGTGCAAATGAAAAACTTCGCATGTGAACCAAAATGATGTGTTCGGTTGTAAAAACAACGTTGAAGCTTTTTTCGATTACCGCGAGTGAACAAACCAGTGCTTTTTCGGATGCAGAATTTGGTGAGATCCATCTGATTATAAATTAATCATAAATGCATATTTCCATATTTCCTTATATTACTACATACGCTCCAGATTTCGAAACATCCCATTTCAAAATCTGGAAGTGTGTTTGCAGTACCATTATTCATATGATAACGGTAGTGTTTACATGCGGGGCTTATTGTATGTGAAAGTAACCTAGGAATGGACATGAATTACCAGGCATTCTGAAATGGGTTGCTGAATCTGCAGTAGAGCTATCGCTTTCTAACTCCTGGATTAAACTTGCTTTAAATTATTACATTAAGGTTTGTTGTAAGCAAATTTCTTCCATAATACCACTGCCGGCCACACACAATACACACACGCACAATTCAGGATTTTGTTGAAATTTTACTCTCTCAGGTTTCTCATGAGATCTGGAATTCGTCAAAACTATCTTAAAAGCATGTTATTCTCAAAAAAATATATATAGCTCCCTTGGAATGATCTACAAAATAAAAATCAAATATCAAGAGCATTTTAAACTGTGCAGAGGATTTTGATCACGTTAGCAACATTTTGATCAAGTGTATGTGGCGCCAAATGAAAAAAATGCTAATACTTATCTTAAATTTTGCGACAACAGCATTGCATTCCGGATCGCACCTCCTTCACCCCTGCTTCACTTCCAAACGACAATACTGAAGCTCGGTTTAGATGATTTAATTCAGCGTGACCTGCGAAATGAACGTTCAAAAACCTGGTCGTTTTCGAACTTGCTCTATTCGATGTCAAGTCAATTGAACTCCAACTGCCTGATCGGTGTGCGTAGAATTCAACTCACTTGCCTCGTCTTAACTCATAGAACTATCTTCCTGGAAAGATTGAGATTATTAGTTATGTATATACAGTACCAGAAATAGGTACCGTAAAACGGGGTATCTTTGATAATGCGGGTAACTTTGATAGTATAATATAAAGATTAAATTTACCCGCTGCGCTTTTTTCAAATTTAAAAAAATTGGTTCCATTTTGTAGCTCAGGGTATTTCTGTTGATATCGTAAATAAACTTTATATAGTATGTGTTCCATATTTTACAAACATATTAAAAACAATTTGCGTGTTTTTCGCCTGTTTGACAAAGCACTCAAACCATCACTTATGAAATGTATTCCGATAAAGCCATCACAAATTCAATATTGTATTCTTATTGCTTATGATGATTTCTGATTATATACTCATTTAAAGTTTCATATTCAAAGAACTAAATTGTTTGAGTTACACCCATTTTTTTTTCTACATTAGTCGAGCATTATCAAAGTAACCCCAAATCAAAATACTGAAGTTCGGTAACAAAAATAAAAAATAAATGCAAATGCCTTAATTTCCGTTAAACATATTGCTAACGATTCAACTCTTGGATCCTCAGTACTTGTTTTAAAAATATTTTCATTGCTGTAAAAAATATTTAGAATATACTTTTAAAAAACTATCAATTTTACCCCGTTTTACGGTATATAACCTCGTGATTTTTCTTTTCTCTGTTTAAAATTTCAAAGAGCCATAACTTTTTTTTGGATGTTCATGAAATTTTATGAAATCTTCGCTGCTAGTTGGTCAAGTATACGGAATTTAGTTTTCAGATTTTTTTCCCCATCTCAAAAATTTGACAAGGTTAAATACTTTTATCCGCAGAGTGAAAACCCAGATCAGACAAAAGCATATAACCGTGCCAAATTTTATATATGGCGATAAAAAAAACTGTTTAATCATTTGTACTGCAAGGATTTTAGTAAAACTTGAAACATATGAATGAACCATGTCTTGACTATCGATTAGCAATATTTCAACATATTTGATTCATTACACTTCAGGAAATTCAATTTTTTAAAAGGAGAAGCGTTTTGTTAAAAATATTCAAACATCTTACAGCTTCTACCCAGTACGCTGATAATTGCACCATTTAGCACTGTCCAAGAATTGAGAATATTTCATGGACGTCCGAAAAGGTTATGGCTCTTTGAAATTTTCTACAGAGTAAAAAAATCGCGATGTTATAGTTTTTTGAAATAGGGGAAATGGATGGCATAATGTCCCTAATTTGGGCCCATACATAAATTCAGTAATCGACTAAATTAGCAATAGCGACAGAAAATATCCATAAGGCCCAATCTTAGATCCATAGGCCAACATTAGAGCCATTTCCCCTATATTCTAAATATTTTTTACAGCTAACCATGTTTTCCAATATTTTTTTTTAAACAAGTTCTGAGGATCCTAGTTGCTCGGGCTTGCGTTCCGTCGAAAACGTTTATTTTACAATCCACCAGCTCTTTTTTCATACTTTACCTTGTTCCTAACACAATGCATTGCTTGCATGTTTGATTTTCGCATCAGATGTCGCTACTCAAGCAACAATTTAACAGCCTTTTGTCTTTCACTCTAATTTATTGTGGTTTTATAACGGCAATAAGCAATCTTTTTAGTTTAAATGCAGCATTTAATAGTGCAAAACATTTTTGATTAGTAGTTCATGCATTATGCTGTTTTAAAAACCCTATAACATCTGACGAGAAATCAGAAGGTGTCTAGTTTTAAAATTGAATCTAATGCAGCACTCTATCTCTTTATAAAACTGTTCAGTAAATCAATCATAAAACTGCCCGGCATTTGTTTTATTGATGTCACAACCAAATAATCCATAAAGATGCTTTATTTATTATTTATTATATCTTTATTATCCATAAAGATGCTTTATTTAGATGCTTTTATAAGCAATTATAAAACCGTTCGGTTTATAACGGGATCAAAAAGCGCATATTGATGCGTTTTGGTGTCAATAAAATGTATCACAAAACTTCCCACTGTTTAGAAGTACAACTAAAAAGATGGATCCACCTAGAGACAGAGAATCCGCCAGAAAGACAGAGCAATGCTGTCGACGGAAGAGAAAAGGAATCAAATTCCAGAACTTTCTGGGAGGCCCCGCAGCTCCGACAAAACCGTTCAACAACAACAGAGCAGCCGACTTAGAATAAGCTGTCCTTCAGCTGGAAATTGGCTGCCTTCCGTACAATATCAACGATTTAATTCGGCGAAAGGGTGAACTACGGCATAACTTTTCAAAAGGACGTAAGTCGCAAAAATAAACAAATCGGTATTTTGCATCTAACCGAATATAAAATACATGCTTTTCCTACGAGTTAATGAAAAACAAGGTTTGAAATTGTAATGTATTATGGAAAATATATTTAATGAACGCCCTATGTGACCTTCTTTCATTATTTTTAAAATGGTGTTGATACACCCTTTTATTGTCAACATGACTTAACTGTTAAAATTTGATGATAACACAAAAAATGCAGATACGCTCACAGTGAAGCGTCGTATGTGAAAAAACAAAGTAACCACTATCAATCAGCAAATACGTCAAGTTTGTATGTTTGTTTTTGTATTTCCGGGAGCAACATGTTTATTATTTCAGAAGTATTCTAATAAAATTGCACTTTAATCTTGACTTTAATATTGAACTTCACATACCAATCTGACTAGCGCTTTCTTAATACGAAAAACACAAAACGTATAACATCTGACAGCAGATAATGCGGTGACCCTCTCATCTCCGCTTTTAATATCGATTATTTCACAACTCTGGGTAGTTATGTTAATAAACCAACCAACCGACAATTCCTCAATGCTTTTCGAGCTGCCGACGTATCTTCACTGCAAAACAAAAACCGGTGTATCTGATTTGACGTATGTGAAAACCCTTCTGTCAAATAGACGAATCATGCAGGGTGTATGTAACAATCAAGGTGTGATACCGACGAATCAATCAGGGTGTATGTGAGTAGTACACAAGTAAAAGGTGTATGATTTTGTTTTATCAAAAGTCTTGTCCGACTCGACATTTTTCACAATTCTCTTAAACGCTATCCCTTTATCCAACTAATAGCACAAACAGATTTAAAAAATAGCATTAACTTTTAAATAGCATTTAATAATCTCATATAGACATTGCTATCCAATGTTTCTAATTTCCTATCCAAAGTTACATACGTCCTTTTGAAAAGTTATGCTTGAACTGTTCCAAAAATTCCAAACAAGCGCACATAAACTTCAACTAATCTGGAAGAAGGAAAACTTTTCAGGAGCGATTGAGCTTCCACCTGTTCCAAGTTACGTAGAAACACTTCCTGAGTAACTGCTTCCAATAGATGAAAATCGCCCTTATCAAGGATATCACACAACTTATTGATCCAACGCTGGAGTAGAATATCGTTGCAATGATCGCAAAACAAAACCATTGAAAAATATTTTTTTGACGTTTAACTTTTTCCAGGCTACTAAAACAACTAAACGGAATAGGATCAAGTAAAATGGCTTCAGATAAAAACAATTCAGTTTGAAAATTATCTTCATAAAAGCCACATTAAAACGTTTTGCATTTGTTGGTGATTTCATAAAGGCAAAACTGCTTTTCACAAATGGCTTATGGTGAATTAATGTTTATTCTATCGCCATATTGTTATTATTCCATTTGTTTGTTACATTCTTTTTCAAGATGTTTTTCCATTAAAATAACTTTATTCTCATCAATTCATCAATGAGCAGCTATAGAGATAACGAAAATCATCAAATTGTGTCGGCTAGGAGCAATGATTAACATAAAAAACAACTATATTTTGATATAATAAATTAGAAATCATTAGTCAAATCAACATTTTCCGAAGACGGACTCATTTTTTTCGATCTTCCGAAGCACATTTCACATTAGACTTAATCTGTCACCTTAAAAAAGACCACAATGTGCGTTTCGATCATTTTAGTAATTATTTACCTTTAATGACGAGGAAATTTATGAAGATTTTTGAAAGATTCATTTTTGAACAGTGAATTTGGCAAGATCTGACGATATTTATGTATCTCTTTTTATCTTGATTGATGCTTTACTTTTAGTGCGCGTAGCAAGCTTCAAAGGCAAATGGCACAAGTATTGATGCCAAATGGCTTTTATTGTACTTTTAATAAAAATTCCATATGGTTTTTCTATGCATTCGTCAAATAACCTTTTTGCAGCAAGTCATTCTTGAAATGTCTCGAAAATACACTCTTTAGAACCTTCTTCAGGGTGGGCCAACTAGCCAGATTCTAGTCTTAATGAGGTTTTGGTGGATGTAATAAAGGCAAAGCTGTCTTGACCAGAGTTTTATGAATGATGTTTAATAGAAGCCTTGTAGTACTTCATAAAACGTTAAATATTACTTGGGTAGTAAAATAAAAGTAACGGCAATTTGAATGCAGAAACCCAAAAATTGTGATGCCCTCAAAACCATAGGATAGTTTTCGAATAAAATATTTGGTACACTTAATAATTTTTACCGAACTGACCTAACAAATATTTTGGCTGTTTTCGCTTCTAAAAGCGATTGTTTTGCAAAATTGTTGAAATCTTCATACATTATTTTGTTAAATAACTTTTTCCTCATAGGAAGGTGGCGCCATGCTGTCAGTAGTTATGAGTTCAAACCTGACAGCTTACGGTAGTCCATCGAGAAAAAAAAGCCCTTCGCAAGCAGCATTACACAAAACACCTTTACTGGAATCGCAATCAAATGCAAGCGCCGCACCGAATCACTCTCACTGCCATCAATCGACCCGACCGGACCAATTGTATCTCTCCGAAAGAGTGCAGTGCTCATGTTCGCCAGGTATGGTCATTTTGCTGCTTGAGACCCCCAGTCGAGAGTAAAGACCCCCAGATCCCCTCGTAAAGGCAATCGTGCCGAGTGCTGAGAAAGAAGAGAGTCGTCGTCGTCCTCGGATTGTGAATGAATCATGCGGAAAAAAAGCTCCCCCATCCACAATTTGAGACCGAGTGGTTCGCAACTCTCCCATACCTACTACCACTAGGCAGGAAAACCTATGCACGCTTTGCACGAAGGGAAAGATGTCGATCGGAGAGTCGAGGGAACAAAAAAGACTGTGGAAAAAATCCGAAAAGAGAAAGACTTTTTAGCATTACAGCATTGATCGCGGCCGTCAGTTCTGGTGGGAACTTTGCTACGAGAGGTAACGAAAAAATCGTACACCAGCCTTCGGCGGAGTTTGTATATTGTGATCAGATCAGACAGTGTGGGTTATTGTCATTTTTTTTTTCGCACAGCCAGGGAAAAATTTTCCTCGCACCAGCAGCAGCAACAGAGGCAGAAGCATCAGCTTCGCGGTGGCAGTGGAATTTTGCAGTCTTGCGCGAATTTATGATGATTTTTTGATAGGCAGATGAAGGAAAGCGTGAAATTAACCGATCGTGTCTGAATTAACTTGTGATAAAGAAGGTGAATCGACCGAAAGGCGATAAAAACGTGACAAGTGATTTTCAGTGTGGAAATTTGACAAATCAGGAATAGCTTCAATTCCGGATGTGAGGCGTTATTTTTGTGAGGAAGAGATGCCCTTAGTGAAGTGAAACCTTGCAAGAATTTAAGAAAAAGGAAACCTTACAAGTGAATCAGTGCGTACCTTAAGAGATCGAGTGTTACATTCTGCACAAACCAAACCAATTTTCTGACAACTTGATCCTGTGAATAGTGCTTCCCAGTGCCAACCATCATGAGAAGGTTGATCCTGTTCGTGGGCTTCCTGGTAACAGGTGTGCTGTCGCAAGGATTCCTGCAGCCGCCACCATTCAGACCGGTGAGTACAGCGCAAAGTGGGTGAGGAAGAGGGGGGTATTGGGAATGGACGGGTACTTTCTCCTTTTTTGAAGTGCTGCCCTGTTGTCTCGTCGATGGGTCCAAAACCGGTCCTTCCGGATAAGAAGCAACAGAGGCAGCTACCCAGAGAGCGACAGACACACCAATCAGTTGTTCAAATGAAACCGAAATTTATTCAACGATGCGATTCCCCATTCGCGGGAAGCGCCAAGCGGGAAGAAGACCCAACCGACGACGACGATGATGATGAGAAGGTTGACGAAGGTTGTGAAGACGATAGCAAAAAAATTGTATATTTTATATGCGACACCGTGAGGTTCAACAAGATCCGCTATTGGGGAAGCGCGCGCGAATAAAGTGAAATGGTGAAATGACTCGAGTCTTCGCAGAGAAACGGAAGTAGTGATGCCAGATGGTTTATTTTAAGTGGAATTTAAATAAATGCACAAATTCAGACACGATGGTTTGCAAATGTTTGGAAATTGCGGTAACAAATCTGATTATGCTAATTTATGCACCTGGGATGAACGTTTTCTTCGATTGGATTATCGGCCTTTGAGGTTGAAAGTTTTTGAGTGTCGATGACTTTGGTTACGGATAGCTTAAGAGTCTCTTTTCATATGTCATGCTTATGGATAAAAAAAAACTGGGTCAAGCATCAATCAACTCGATTTAAAATGGGTTGAAAATTATTGAAATTTTGGATCATTGCTATGTTTGTATTAAAGGAAAATCAAATAATCGGTGGGAATCAGAGACGTGATTAAGAATGACAAAGTTTAAAAGATTGATCTTATGAAACGTTTTAAAATTTTGTATAATTCTTAAATGTGTGTAGCTATGTAAAACCTGTAAGAAGAACTGTACTGTAATCCAGTTCTATTATTTAAAGATCATTCACAGACAACAATATTTTGCAATTTCCAATTTCAAACTGAAGCAAGTTTTTGAATATTAAATTACACGTTTAACGATTGAACTAAAATTTCCACGTTCAGGTCGATTATGTCGTCGTTTGTTGAAAATTCAATCAATTTCATTTTAATTTTACACTGCCGTATCAATGTTAATTTAACGTATTAAAGTTTTATTTGCTACTAGCTGAGTGTGCCCGGCCTTGCTCGCGATTCAATATTAGCTTGAGTTTATGCGCCAATTAAAAAAAAAACATAGTATATTGTACGTAGCCCCCCTCTTATCTAAGAGACTACCCCCTATTACCATCTCCTTATACCGCCACATGCCAAATTTGGTTCCATTTGCTTGATTAGTTCTCGAGTTATGCAGACATTTGTTTCATATGTATGTGAGCCCCTCTTTACAGAGGGGGCGGGGTCTTGAACCATCAAAAGAACCTTTCCCTGCCCCAAAAAACCCCTGCATACAAATTTTCAAGCCGATCAGTAGCCGGTTCAGTAGTTTCCGAGCCAATAAGGGTCAGACAGACAGACAGAAATTCATTTTTATATATGTATAGATTTCAACTAAGCCCAGAAAATTCATCATAATGCCAATTCTAAAGATACACAATGTTTACTGTGTTCCCATTGCTACAGAATTAGCTATGCATTTCGATGTTATTTGAATCTTTCAAATTTTAAAATTCGAATCATAGAGAGAAGCTGTTTTCAGCCTTGGCAAAGTTCACGATATTTCACGAAGTTCACCAAGGGCAAAGTTTGCGAATGAGTTGTGAGTTTGGTGAACTTAACTATTAACTTTGTCTTCATAATTTATTAACTGTGTTAACTATTAACTGTGTCTTCATAAATCAGTATTGCTTCCCAAACGCATTAAAATATACAAGCAAAGTAACTCGAGAATTCTTGAACTGCACGCACTTCAAATTATACAGCGAATTTAAGTGAAATGAAAAAAAGAATTCTCTGAAAGAAAAGCATTTCAAAAACAGATTTAATCATTAAGACACTTTCTACTAATGTTTTTTTATTCAGATGCACAGAAAGATCTCGTTTTTGGAAACACGACACTAATCTCTTTAAAATAAAAATATGCCATACTATCAAAATCAACTCAATGTTTCTTTTTTATATGTGTTTAGAAAGTTGAAGCTTGCAGTAAACATCTCAAAAATTTGCATTTTTTTGTATTATAGTCGCTTTAACACATTTTAGATCATTCGTGACTTTTCTGGAGATGAAATATGAACTCATGACCCATAGCGTGAAAAAAAAACAACAAAAAACTGCGTGTTGCTAAAATAAAGATATTCAATCAAAACTCATTCTAATTCAGTGGAAAACATAAGAGAGAGGAAATTAGCAGAAATGTGAGCAATAAATATGGCAATCAAATAGCATAAAATATTACATTCAGTAAGGTCTGAGAATATTTGAAATCGTTATGAACTCATATTCCTTCACGATATTTAACAAAAAAAAAAAAAAAACAAATGTTGCCATTATCTGGCCTTTAACTAGCAGTTTTAAGATCAATCATTCCTCGCTTTGATATGGAACTTTTACTGGTTAGATGATGGTTATCTAGTAGGTTTGATTTAAATAGCATACGATTTTCGTCGTACATTTGGAACCAATTACGTTATACGATATGAGGCAACCTTTACTCAACCTCTACACAAGCAAATCAGGCGAACTTAGTCAGCTATTTATGGCTGTTTGGACTGTTGGAACAAGCTCTTAATGCATTTCCATTTACGCTTCTATACAGCTGTTATCCTGCTGTTTAGTTATGTGCGAACTTGAAAGGCGCTTATTCAACCTTTTCCCGGTTATCCAATAATCACTACACAGCTTTCTCTTGAAACCGGGTTAAATGTTGTTTACACTTTTTTTTAGGGATTGATTGAGTTTATTCTGCTTAATCGAAATTAGTTATAAGCACACCACTAAATTATTTACCCTGCATCGGAACCTGGATTCAAACTCGAGACGACCGCATTTGGCAAACCTTGACACTACCAACTTCGCTACGCCAACATTTTAAGCTGACGTAAAATTTACATGCCTTTCTACAAAAAGATCGCTGAGTAGAGGCATAATAGTGCACATGAAACAATTTTCTCGACTAGTTACTTCAGCTTTGTAAAAGCTGTAAAACTGCACACGTCTAAAAATAAACCAAGTTGACTGTAAAACTGCTTCCTAAGTAGCGCTAACACAGTTTGTCAGCTGAGTACAGGTTGTTTAGCTGTTGAAAAAGCACTTTCGATATTTATGTTATTCAGCAAGAGTGGTTGGTTGTGTAGAAGCCTTGATGGCTGAGTAATATATTCACTTTATGAGCTTTGTTGTGCAGCTACAAGTTGAAAGTTGATTTATATTTGCATAGAAGTGACATTCGCGTTTATTTGGTGATGTTATTCAGTGCGACTGACAGATTGAATAATAGTTGTGAAAAAGTTGAGTGAACGCTCTCTAAAACTATTTTGCTAGCATCTGCTTGTAGCTGTATCTGCATTTTTCAACTACTTTACAGCACAATGCTGGAAAAGTTGGCTTATAAAGCTGAAAATAATAGTTGAGAATGCTATAAAACCTCTATAAAGCTTGCAAAGTGACTTAGGCTAGACTTCAATAGTGATTTTGAAGTCATTAGTGATTAACTTAGATGATAGAAGAAGCTGTGAAGTTGAAGCAAACAATATGAACTTAAATGGCATACTAACGCCCCCTGTTGGCAGATTCTAATCTGAGCCAGGCCTGAACATACTCATTACAGATAACCTACTTTTCGAAACTATGAAACTATGACATATTATAATAATAATTTGTATATGTAAGATGCAAGAAGAGGAGGTAAAGTTTATGTATGACACATAAAACCAGTCAATTTTGCTTTCATAGGGTCATAATAAGCTATTTGAGCTGTAATGAGTAATCTTCATGAATGAGTACTATTAGTTATAGCTAATCGCTAATTGTGACACGCTGGAAGCGAAATTGACAGATTTTATGTGTCATATCCAAACTTTACCTTCTCTACTTGCATCTTACATCTATAAATTATTATTATAATATTTCATAGTTTCATAATTTTGAAAAATAGCAATTTAGCTGTAATGAGTATGTTCAGGCCTGGTCTGAGCTACCCGTTAAGGTGGTTCATTATGAAAGAAGTATTTGCAATCTGAAAAGCCACCCTCCAGTTTGATTTCCATCCCCAAAATATAGGCCTTTCCAAAAAATGGTAAAGGTTGAAGAAGTGAATGGAAAAGTTCATAAGAACTCACCATGACTCACGAACTTTTCCCTTGGCGAACTTTTCCAACGCTGGAAGAAGGTTGGAGGTCGCGCAAATGGGTTAAAGTTTATATGGAGAATTTTGCCAATTACACACTTAGAAATTATTACCGGCTTCTGTAATTTTTTACCAAACTTTCAGCAGCTGAACGTTCGACAAACTTTTACCCTCATTGAAAATGCGGTGTCACTTAATTTTAATTTGAAAGCACTGTCAGCCTTGTTTTAATAAACGAGGTTGCCATTGTGGTGCAGTTTTCCTAGTTTTGAAGCTTTAAACCAAATGAAATAAATTGCCTAATTTTTAACGAACAGTTTAACTGTTGAAAGTTCGGAAAAATTACAGAAGTCATTCTAAGTGTGTAGTATGTGAGATTTTTGAATTTGGTTCTAGCTGTCCAAACACTGAAATTTTAATATTAAGTTACCACAACAACGATGTAGAAGCCACTGGTGAATTTGTGGTTGTCTAGCACATATTCAGCTATCAATGTACCCAATTTGACATTTGTTCGCATATTTATGTTTCTTGAATTGTTTCCAAACTGACAACATTAGGCTAAATGGCCATTTTGATACCAACAATCAATGATATATTGTTTATCTTTGATACAATTTTATCAGTTTTTTTTACTCAAGTGGCCCTCAAATATTATTGCAGATTTGGAAAGTGTGATAATTTTCCTACAACAATGGATCAAGAGTTTATTTGAGTTGCTCAAAATTATTTGGTGAGCGACTATGTTGAATTTCTCAACTACACTACTCAACAACTACTCACCAAAACGATTTGAGCCACTCAAATCAGAAACTATTGATTAATTCTTATAGGAAATTTAGCGCACTTTCTAAATATATAGGGGCAACTTTTCATTTTTGTGTTACTTGCATGAGGATGAGCATGAGCATGATTGACCGCCCGCGGATGATACTCCGTTATTACCAGATCTGCAGTAATAAACTCAGATAACAACAGAACTTGGAACTACCATGCATCCTCAATGTGTAAAAACGGAGACGAAACAGTCCAGGGCTGAAAGTCTAGTCAATAAAGATATTAAAAAAATGTGTAAAAACTGGTGATCTAAAATTAAACAATTCCAACGCCGATCGCGTCCGAATGCAGGTCAAAAAAGGATGGGGTTGGAATGTGTTGACGCGATACTCACTTTGTTGGAAGTCGAGGTCACTGGGATGTTGTATAAAAGGGTGCAACAAGGTTCGTTTTGGCAAACGGTACGCTGAATTACAGGGATGGGTTCGAGTGGAAAAAAGGCGGCTAACGAATCTTGAATGTGGAGGGGCATGATATTAAACTCATGATGTTCTGCTCAGTTAACAAAAACGGTCGCTCTAAGGCCACCGAACTCTTCATATCACAGCACACCACCGATGAAAACGACGACATTTTTCACAAAACACGATGAGCTAACAATGTGACAATCAAACTGGGCCTGGGTTTAATACCATGTTTGATCTGCTCAATAAGCAAAACCGGTTGTCTTAGGCAGCTGAGCCCTTCATATAAGAACACACCACTTATGATGGAGTTAAAGCTTTTACCGCTGAATCCCGACGGCAGGCCCCTTACACCAGAACTAGCGGTGGCGACGGACGATCCTCCAAACCCGGAGACACGAAGCTACGAAGAAGCACTTTCCTTCACTAAGATCTACTTTTAACGCGAGGTTTATTATTTCGGTTAGGTCTTTACGTGAGGTGGGAACAGAATGTACAAAGCGTTCATATTTTTCGTTGGTTTTGATAATTAGTTTGAATATTTTTCAATTACGTATTATAAGTCTAGTGCAGCGGACTCAAACACAACGAATCCAAATGCAACCAGCTTTGCTTTCATTTGATCCACTTCTTTCCTTTATTTAACGTCGGTCTCTGTTCCGCAATCTAGTGCGAATCACCGACGGACATCGATTGCCAACCATTGACGGCAATCGAATGAGCAGGAAGGCAGCTTCCACACCTGCGTAGGATATCGCACCCATTCAAACACACATGGGCCGGGACCAACGGCTTTACTTCCCTTCCAAAGTAAGACGTGACCAGAGATTTGTATGACTCAGAAAAATCCCACCAACCTCGGCTAGGATTGAACCCAGACCCATTGGGGTTAGAAATCAGTCACGATTACCACTACACCACCGGCACCGGCTTTCATTTGATCTATAAATGAACTTTGCGGAACATGCTTTCCGGAATTATTTTACAAAATGAGGAAAAGCTAAACTCACCGAACAATAAATCACGCATGATCGAGGCCATCTCGCCTGGATCAAATGGAAATCAACAACGATGATGAAAGTTTACAAAAATATTTTTAAACTGAATAAAACTCACCATGATCAATGTCAAATGGTGTAGACCACCTTGATTCAGAAATGGCAGAAAACGACCGGTCCCACACATAAAAAACTTATACGTTCTGAGAACGGCAAACCAATGTCATGGAGAACAGATCCAGCCATCTCTTCTTTTAATTTTAATTTTACTTACACAGTTCGAAAAAGTAGTGTAGAATTCTGTTACTAAGATGCAAATAAAATGAGCGTCACATTATATTACAGATCGCGTAAATGTATAAGACATTTAATGAAATATTCCTGATTTGGTATGCAACATTGCTTGCAAGTTGCTAGTTTACGTTAAAAGTAAGATTACATGCGTGTATGTTTGCATGCCTGGATGTTTACATCACCATCAGAATTAAAAAAAAATATCAAAAAACCGGTGTAACGTCATATAGAATGTGTCAATAGTTTAAACATGTTGAGATCTGTTGAGGATGTTTTATCACTGATCCAATCCAATTTTAAATTATAATTTTCAGTTGTTCTCATGAAAGAATATGAAACTAGTTAATGTTATTTAGTTCAAAACGTTATTATCCGCACTGCCTGTCATAATTCAGTTATCAGCGTAAAACTTTAATAACAAATCGATCAAATAATGTTGATCACAGGATTTGTCATCAAGATGTTTGCAATGATAACTTGTTGTTCAGTTGTTTTGTGATACCACCGACAAACCGACATGCCACAGGAACATTTCGTTTGTCCACAATTCGATTTGTCAAACAAGCGACTCCGTCTGTCAAACGGGTAATCAGATCTTTCAAACGAGGTGAGACGCAAACCAAGGCAATATAAATTTTACGTGTGTTTGTGCCCTTGCTCATGATATGACGCGATCGGATGAGTAGATGGCGGTAGTGTTTAACGTATTTTAAATACGGCGTCTTCGGCAAGAATTTGAATGTAGCTTGTATGAGCTGGAACGTCGGTTCGTTGGTGGGAGTATTATGTTGTTATAATTTTTGTTATGTTTACTGTTTATTCAATCACAATGATGTTCAGTTATCAAATCGTGATAACCGGGTATCAGAACTTTTAATCAATGTAGCATACACTGTAATGCTCGGGAAATTATTCGATGGATTGACCTCCAATCATGATAAGGTTGGTTGGGATCAAAAACTGGTTGGGAGTTCTGATTCTGAAACACGATTGTTTGCGTTTTTGTGGTGGCAACACAAACTGTCCATCTAGCCACGTATTCCGTGAAAGCTTTGCAACTACGCACTTGAATAAGGAGACGTAGTGAAGTGAAGGGACGAATTAAAAGAGATTTTCTTAACAACTTCTCCACGGTATTAATATCATTGACATTTAATCAATGGGCGTAATTCCATAGGCATTCTGCAGTCATGACTAATTCTAGAATGTATTCTTAATGCAATGGGCATTGCCAGGAGAAATTCTGGTGAATTATTTGGAGAATTCAAAGGGTATTATGTAAAAAAGTACATGCTAATCTTGAGGTGAATTGCATTGATATTGTAAGGAGAAACCCACAAAAATTCCTAGCGAAATTCTAAGCAAGATTTAAAATGAAATTTTAAGAAAATTCAAACAAACATTTCCAGACTTTTTGACCACAATTTCCATAATTTACTGACAAGAGCTCCAAAGAACTACTGATATTATTTCCAAGAGAATTACAAAACTAATTCCAAGGAAACTTGAATATGAAAAACAGCAACAAAGGAGAAAATCAGTATTTGGAAATCTGGAATGGAATCAATCTCCTCTTGGTAATGACCAAAAGGAGATTGATTAGGGAAGGTTGAATAGATTTCCGAAGTAATAAAGGTAGTAGCTATTGATAGAATTCTAAGGTAGTCCTGACGAAGAGGGGGATGCAAAGAGAATTCCAGGAAAACTCTGAAAATTAACTTGTGAAGCTATGCCATTGAAGGTTAGTCAGATACAATGAAAATATGTTTCAAGTATTGAATTCCATGACAAATGAGTTGCAAAGCAGATTAGGACTTGCACAAATCTTTAAGATTTTGTTGCTTGATTACTGTATTTTCAATATCCTGGGACTGGCCCTTTTTTCGAAAAATTCAATAAGTATCAATGATATGAGACAAACATAAACATTCACAATTTTCAACATTGTTCAGCCTCCCTTATGTCAGTCGGTAATGTCGCAGCTACATTCCCGGTCCGGTCTAAAAAAAATTCAGGTTGGAAAATTTCTCAACTTCCCTGGGCATAGAGTATGATTGTACTTGTCACACAATTATACTAATGTAAAAATGGTCAGGCATCGAAAGCTCTCAATTGATAACTGTGGAAATGCCAACTCCCTGTCTTTAACATTTGGAGAAAAGAGGGCGGGCTCTTCTCCCCACTCATTGATACATCCTCCTGTTGGATGGCCGGTCTTTGGACCGGTTGTCTGATCCTTTGGTTGAAGGAGATTCTCATTTATCCCGTGGATGCACGTGGGCGATGTTGCCTACGGATTCACCCAACCCGTTTTTGGTCCTTCATACAATGGCAGGTTGAGTACAATTAGAGGTTATTAAACTTGATCAAGTCAAACAGTGACGATAGTCCTCAGTCTGCCGACAGTTGTCTTGCTAGAGTGAGTGGTGGTTCCATGTCAGCATCATATCGTCAGATGGCGCAATGATGCATGCTTTTTTATTTCGCAAGATAGAGTTTAAGAATGTAAAATTTTATGAAAATTTGCCCAAGACATGAAAGATGTACTTTTTCAAACAACTGAGATCCTCGAAGAATAATAAAATATGCCTGAAATTTAGGTTTTTAGTATTATATTTTGAACAATCGCTTAAAATTATACTTTTATCATTTTTCCGCAATCAGCACTGATCAATTTAATCTTTTTTAGATCAATGTTATTATATTACTGTTTTGTTGTACTGAAAAAATGTCAGATAATATTTAAAATACATGATCTCTTTACTGAATTTATTTTCTCAAAAATGAGAGAGTTTTTTGCGCGTCATCAATTATGCAAAACATACATCAAATAGACTATAATTCATTAAAATATCTCAGAGATATATTGTGATATATTGTGATATATTTGATATGTTTGAAGATGTACATGTCTACAGCAATTTTTCATAAAATTTTACGTTGTGCAACTTTGCCAAACACAGCAAAACTCTATTTTGCGAAAAAAAATGTTGCACTGTGCCATCTCTGCGAACAAAACTTTAAATATTGTTATCCATCAAATTGTAGCCTTTTTTATTATAGTCACTTTAACACTTTTGGGTCATTCGTGACTTGTCTGGGGATGAGATTTGAACTCGTGACTTTGGCGTGCTTTGGCAATCCCAAAGCATGTTTTCCTGCTTTATTTCATTCCTTGCCCAAGTAACAATTTTGGTTTTATGAAGGTTCTGTAGACCATGATTTATGCTTTAAGAATGCTATAAAATCTCTATAAAGCTTGCAATCCTAAGTAACACAAATTCATAGAACATAGTAGTAAACTGCTATGCAAACTCATCATGAAGTTATATAAACTGTTATAAAACATGTGTGTTGCTTGGGATCTTACTAGGGTCGAGTCGCGAGTCACTTGATGTTGACAGCCAAATAAATAAATATATAAACAAATGAAATAGGATCAGGCTATTCGGTCAGAAAGAAGAAAATAACTTAAATGAATAGTGGACAAATGTCATTCAATCAATTCCTTGGTGCTATAACACTATTTCCGGATCATTTATCATTACACAGAGAGCCGATAGGTGATGCTTGAAACTATAATTCACGCTGAAAGTGTAAAAATGTGTGATCGAATACTTAACAAAAGGAAATACCAGAGCCGGCCGCTTGCAAGTAAACTAAGAACTGCATAGAAATATATTGACGTAGTACTGGCTTTGTTGAAAGCCAAGAAATCCTCTTCATTACCAAGAGAAGTCACTGGGATGTTGGATAAAAAAAAAGGTTTGCACGACTCGTTTTGGCAAACGATACGCTGAATTGAAGAGATTACTCATGTTAATAATGAAAGCGATACGACCCTAATGATTTTATATTGTGAAGAAGTCTGGGAATGAACCTACAAACTTCTGCTCAGTATAAAAAAAAAACGATCGCCATTAGGCCACCGAGCCCGTCACATTCAAACAAATCACTAATCTTCGAGGTGTACTTAGTATCATTCAGGCCCTGTGACGACGTTTCGTTCGTCATAAAGATGTTTTGAAATGTACTACAGGGTCTCAGAATGTCTAAGCACGATTAAAAAAAAATAATACCGAAACTCTGTTTACAGCAAATTCGATGTTTATTTCGTAAATATTCATGTTCTCTATAGTATTCTCTTACAGTTAAACGTAGAAAATCTGAGATCCGATCAGTCATAAGCCAAGGAGCGGATTTTTGACCTCACGCTGCAGCACAGATGCATTTTCAACAATTTTGGATACGTTTTCCTAGTCTTTCGCAAACTTTGTAACGGAATCCGCTTTACATGTTTCCGCAAATATGCTTTGGTCAGGGCCCAAAAACATTCGATTGGCCTGGCCTGGAGACAGTTTGGCGAATTCATCTCCTTGGGTACGAATTGGACTTTGTTGGCTTATACTAGGCTACCGTGTGTGGTTAATCATCGAGGTGTACTTAGTATCATTCAGGCTCCGTGACGACGTTTTCTTCGTCATAAAGATGTTTTGAAATTTACCATATATATACGTCCTCTGAATTATCATTTCAACTCATTTATGACATTTTATGTATACTTTTTCAGTAGAAATAATGAAGATATTGTAAAATATTGTCATGTCAGTTTGCCATGTTTTGTTGTGGTATAATAAAAGTAAGATGCGCATTTATATCACTTTTAAATATCAATAAATAGCGCACATTTATAGAACATGCCCAGTGAAGTCGAAAAAAATTCCATCCCGAAAGGTTTCCTTGGCTAGACTGCCTCCGGCTTGGTAATATCGTGCCTTATCTGAGGCCCCATCTGATTGCAAACACTCCCTTAAAAAATGAGCAACCTAATGAAACGATATTAACGAATCTATAATGTGGAGGAGCCTTGGCCAGACCCTTCCATATTCTGCTCTATTAGCAAAAGTGTTCACCATAAAGTCTTCAAGCCCCCCGAGATTATAACACATTAATCGAGTTGCTTTGAATGTCATGCCAATCCGGTGAAGTTGAGACCAGAACTATTGCACAAAACGAAGCATCAGCAGAAAAAAAACTGGTAGATTATTATTTATCATACGGACCAGTTCAGACTGAATTCTATAACAATTAAGTCAGATTTTTAATGTTTTACAGGACTGCTGTTTTAGTTACTTGTGATATTTAAATTTTATCAAATTGGTGTTAAATAATATGCATCTTTAATTGTGGCATCAATTATGATTGAATTCACTTTAAATGAACGCTTGATCTCCCTTACTATATTTTGAAGGTATCATAGAGTTTGGGATGGTTTCAAGTAATATTATGGTACTGGTATGGTAAAACTGACCAAAATATCTTAAACTTTTCTAACTGAGAATGTTAAGTAAGAGATAATATTAATTTTTATAAAAATGAGTTTTTAACAAGTTCCAATATACTGTGAACATATGTTGACATACATTGATCAGCTTAAGCTTATGAAATATGCAATGTGCTGTTTATCAGAAAGTCAAAGATTATTTCTCAAGCCAGGCGCGAACAGATAGTATAACACGCAAAACGCAGCTTAAGTAACAGGCAATCAAACTCTGAAACGGACTCCGGCATTCCGCCAACTTGGCAACCCAGCTCCCGAATGCGGTAATAAAATACCGTCAACAAGACTGTTTTTTTTTCTGCTGCTGTGATTGCGACAGCAAAGAAAGAAGTACCTACCTGCCTACCTACCTGCCCGTCTGCCGGCCTATCTCCGAGAAGTAAACGGCAGTTGCGGCATGTTGCATGCATCGCATTTCTTCTTCTTTTGACCTTTAAGGTCTTTTCGTGTATATAGTTTTCACTTTTGACGATCGTGTGATTGTTGGCGTTTTTGGTATTTTTTATTTCGCGTCTCAACCTTCCGTTAACCCTCCCTTCCCCCCATACTTGGAGTAATTGTAATTTTCCTCGTTGTGAATTTATCGTATTACTAGACAGCGGCAGCATCAGCAGGTTATCTCAGAGTTTTCGGATTCGTTTTCATTTTCGATTCGATGCTACCACAGCTGAACCCAGCCTGAGAGCTGTTTGGTTGGGTGTCTTGGTCGTACCGATGTGTCGCGTAAAATTATCGGAACATTATTTATTCGCATGAATTACCATCGTCGTGGTCGTTGGCGTCGTCTTCGTAGTAGTCGTTTGACGTGATGATTAATGGAAGAAAATTACGGTGGAATCGAAATCAACGGAAAAAGTCACTTGCCAATGCGAAGATGGCAAAAATATTGCAGCAATGAACGGGAGAATTATCTCACCCACTACCGCCGCTGCGAGTCCGTGGCCGTGCACAAAATTGGATGAACGTTGTGAACAGTCAGAGGTTGCATAAGATGGTGGAAGGAGAAATTTTAAGAAGGTGAACTCTTTTGGGGTCAGCACTGGACATTGGTGGTAAGTTGATCATTATATTGATGAATTACCTCCGGCGAACGGGACGGGTTGGTAACATTGGATTTTATATGCACTACAGAGGTCGTGGGAACACTTATCGCTGGTGTTCTTTCGTGACTCACTAATGAGGTGAACTCTGTTCAAAGAAATCAACTTGTTGGCAAATCACACTAAATCTCTTGTACTTGGTAATTACATCAAAAATTAAACTCGAAGCTACTACCACTGGTTGTCAATTTAGAGCTTTCTAGGTCTAAACCATGATACGAGAAGACGAACATATGAACGAAGAGTATATTTTTAAACTACAATCCAAACTTTCAATCAGATTTTCACAGCACGTGGTGGCGATAATTCACGAGTAAAAATAACTTCTTAAAGTCACCCAAAAATCGTCAACCGAAATTACATTTAGTCAAAACGTGCGTTGGTAATATGTACGTCAGCACACCCCGGTTCACTTTCATCTCAATCATCGCTTTCATTCCTGAGTCTTGTGTTAAGCTCTAAAACATTCCACCATGTTTTTGGCTCTCTCACAACTAAAATACTACCTGTTTTCGGTTCCGGTAGCCACTTATTGGTCATTTTCGTCGTCAGCACACAATTGCTAATTCAAGGCGTGTACAATCGCAAATCACTGTTTAGCTTGATTATTTGCGAAACAGGAGCAGTTTTTGGCACGTTAGTCAGCCGTTTTCGACCAATGTCTTCAAACCGAGGTTGTTGTACTACCTTCAGCAGATATCTCTTTCTCATACAGAAAGAAAATTTCCCCGGGGCTTGGTTCCGCCGATCGGTGGTGGCAGCACGCAGATAAACATTCAATTTTTATGACACTTTCGTGATGCCTTCCCTACTGCGCTGCTGTGGTACTGATTTTAACCGAAGCGAATGAGGAATGCTAAAGAGGCGTTTTTAACTCCGCTGTCACTTTCAAAGATTCCCGGCCGAAGCGGTTGCAACAAAGTTTGCTAAAATGCCGACCACCACACAAAGTCAGGTGTCATTTCCGACTCTATTGAAGTTCACGCCAACGGACTAGGAGCACCGCAAATGGGATTGTTGCTAAATGCTAGCGAGCATCATTCAAATTGCTTCGAGCTTATTGGAGCTTCATTTGGTAGTGCTTGACAGATGAATCGGAAAAGATTGGCACGTTTACCCATTGCAGAACCCGCTGGACGCTGCACTAGATGGAAAAGGAGTAATCATGTCGCAATGGATTGATATCTTCATGGGACTTTATCGTTGGCTATAAGGTTGAAAGTAGTAAGGGACTGCTTCAATTGAATCATGGGTGAAATGCTTATGTTGGAGTTTTTGAATTTGGTGGAAGCCATTACATTTGCTGTATGAAGCATATTCAGAGGATGTAATAAATCCATCCCTACACGCAAAACAAAATTCTCTTACATCTAATATAAGGGATGTAAGAGAATTTTGTTTTTCGTGTAGGGGCGCTGCATGCAAACAAAGAAAGCGTCTCCATTCTTACTGTGGCACACTTTAGTACAAAGACTAAAAATGCATGAAACAGTATAATTGAGAAAGGTGAGGAACCTTACTAAATTAAACCCCGTAACGTGGGTAGATCACCTCTTCGCGAAGGTGCGTTACACAGCAAAAAATAAATGTTAATATTACAACCAAGAGGATGCACTTCAATCATGTTGTAAAGCTCATGTAATTTTTATGGCCACAAAAATAAACAAATGCAGTAAAAGCAGCGTAATGTCAGTTCATACTCTGTATTAATGATAATTTTGTCCTTTTTGGCGAGTTAAATTACACCATATTTTCGACACGATTGAAGTGCATCCACTTTGATGTGAAATCAATTTTTTTTTTTTGCTTTGTACTAGTCGTGACGACTTCAAACTAGTGAAGCAGTTTTTTTTTTGTTGACGTAGAACTACGTCTTAAAATATGGTTGGTGGAATAGTGTTAGGTTTTGAACTCTTGTAGCTTTGTCATTTATAAATGCACATCGTTCTGTTTGAACCTGAAAATATATTTTTAAAAAAGCACTGTTGTCGTGCCCCTGCTCATTTCTGCTTCGGACAGCGTGGCACTTGGGCCTGCAGTAAGCAGGAGCAAGTCAGCGGTTAAAGGTCGATCACGGCGTGATCACCTTGACAACCAGTGGTGGGCTGGAAGAGACTTTGATCCCGTTCAACTAAGGGGCTGTTCATTAACTACGTAGACAGTTTAGAGGGAAGGGGGGTTGGCAATTATCCGCGGCCCATACAAATTAAAAAAAAAGTATGATCAATTGTCTACGCAGGGGGAGCGAGGGGGTTGGGGCAAGAATTCTTAAATACCATTTATGTAGTTATTTAACAGCTCCTAATACGAAACGTGGAAAAGTTATTTATTTAAAACACCACCCTCCCTCCCTCCACCCCTCCCCAATAACGACACCCTGAAAAAGACATGGTCTTTGTCGATCACTTTTTTCCGGGAAATAGTTGCTAAGCAAATTACAATTAAGTAATTAATTCCGTTAATTTTTTAACTACCACCGCCCAGAGAGCCAAAACATTCGAATTTGAAAAAAAAAATCGCTCGCAATATTTTGATATTATTTTGACGTAATTTACCACCAACTGACTGAGTAGTAAAATGATGTGGGTAGTAAAATGATGTTTGATATTCTAATTTCTCAACTAGTTTACAGAATACCCCTTTAGGGGTGTGTATTGTTTGAATTGAAAAAAATGTGAAATTCTACCTAACTACGAGTATAACTTAACCTAATACCCCGTTCACATCACGAACGCTGTCTTTCACTGGAAACCCTATGTATGAGTGCTCATTGCAAGACAGCCTATGTTACGTGATATAGGCTGTAATGTGAACGGGGTATAACGTGCTAGATCACGTATGAGCTGATGATTTGATCTCAGACAGGTGTCTCTGAACCTTTCCAGGATGCATACTCTCCGTTCTTCTAATGTCTGAATTCCAGCCAGGAGGTGGATCTCAGAATTTCTAGTTCGTTGGGAACTGTTTAGGATCATCCTAAGGATCTTGTTCTGAATCCTTTGGAGTTTGAGGTGATGGCATTTGGTGCAACTCTCCCAGATTGGCATCCCGTATTCTATTACGGGAAGGATGATTTGTTTGTAGACAGCAAGCTTATTTTTCAGGGATAGGGTAGACCTCCTGTTGATGAGTGGATACAGTGATCTTATCAAGATGTTACACTTGGTTTTGGTTTTGTCAACATGCTCCCTGAAAATCAGCTTGCTGTCTAGTGTTAAGCCGAGGTAGACTACCTCTTTCGACCATTCCACCACTGTGCCGTTCAGGCAGATCTTATTATTCACCGATGGAACAAGTCTGGGAGATTTTTAATGTGTGGAAAGAAGATGACCTGAGTCTTTGCCGCGTTTATACGGATCTTCCAGCTGTTGAAATATTCAAACAGGACGTCCAGGCCTCTCTGAAGTTTGTCAGTCAGAGCTCCGATGACCCTACCCTTGTAGACGATGGATGAGCCGGCATATCGGAGGTGAGCAGGTTGAATAGAATGGGACCAAGGATGCTTCCTTGTGGAACCCCAGCACCGAAGTTGAAAGCATCTGATGTGATGCCATTCAGAGAGACTCGGAACGTGTTGTCAAAACCTGGGGCCTTCATGTTTTTAGATGATTGAATATAGGCCAACAGTTCGTCAGCCGTAATCTCGGATTCCTCGGAAAAATATTGGGAATCTGATGGAAGTTGGTTGCGTTTTCAGCAACCTCAGCTTCGTGAGGGCTGACGATGTTTTGTACGAGATTATGGGAGCTGACGAAGTGGTGACCTATCGCGGCTGCCTTATCTTCAAGAGTTATCAGATGAACCACCGGGTCGCTGGGACTATCCAGTGGTGTCAGTGGTGGAATGGGTCTTGGCTTATTTTTAAGGATTCTGGTTAGTTTTCAAAAGGGCTTTGCACAATCTGGGACAGAGCGGATCGTGTTACAGTGAGTCTTAAGGACAGGCACACCAGACCGTTGGTACTGCCTTCGGATGATGTTACGGAGTCTTATAAGGTCTTTGGTAGATCTGTCAAGGTTCAGAGTATTACTCAGCTGTCTGGATACTGTCACGTGTTGCTCCCTGACCCGGAAAATCGCTTCATCAATGGAGCGCAAACACCGGTCGATGTCGTCGGTCGTTTCTGGGTGGACGTCATAGTCGATACTGGTGCCAATACAGTATTGGAACTGCGACCATTCTACCCAATGGTAGTTTCGCCGTGATGCTTGGGACTTGTTGATTGAGGAACCCACTTTAGCCACCACCGGATAGTGGTCCGAGCTGAGTTCCTGAAACACGACAGGTTGCGAAATGTTGTTGCCCATGTTGCTGACACTCAATCGGGTGGGATTAACCGGACTCAAGATGTTGTACTGCGCTTCCTGCAGATCGTTGTTCAGGATGGTGCCGTTTTGATTGCGCCGACTGTTGCCCCAAGCTTGATGTTTAGCATTCAGGTCACCAGCGATGATGTATTTTTGCCACCGCCGAGTCAGCTTGATGATATCTCGTCGAAGGTCCGCTGCCGACCCATCCCTGTTGTTGACTTGTTTGGGGCAGTAAGCCCCATGGTGATGGTGATGGGGCCAAGCGGTGTGCCAACTTCAACCCCGATGGCTTCGATAATTTTTAGTTGAAAGTTCGATAGCAGGTGGCAGTTGATGTTACACCTCACAGCAACGGCTACTCCCCCTCCTCTTGCACTGGTTCTGTCGTGTCTCAAGAAACGAAAGTTCGATAGGTAGATGTTGACTTCCGGCCTTAGATGGGTTTTGTTGATGATGGCAATGTCGATCTCCTTGGCGTTAAGGAAGTCAGGTAGTTCAATATGCTTGTTCTTCAGCGTTCCAATTTGCAATCTTTAAAACTTCACGATCCATACTTAAGGCCCAAGCGCAATGGCAGTGGAAGCGGAACGGCAGTGGCAGCGGAAAAGCCCGATCTGAGTAAGCCTACTTGTCGGATTGAAAACTAGTTACAACCAAATCGACTTCGGTTAGGCATCTTGATGTCATTTGTGACAACTGTCAAACTTTCCGTTTCCGTTCCGCTTCCGCCCACATTGCGTTTGGGCCTTTAGTAACAAGGGACATGGCAGCATGAAGCTGTTCAGATCTGGTCTTGCGCAGGATGATGCTGACCTCTGCAACGAGTGTCACAAGTTCCTCCGAGATAAATGGGGAATCGTTGACGGACTCACTGGCATACGATAAACCAGGGGAAGTGGAGGGACCTTGGTTCGGCTGGGCCGCTGCAGCTGATCGGCGGTTGGGGCCGCTTGCTCTGTTGGAGAATACCCAGCGGGGGTGCTAAGGGCTCGTTGATTGTTGAGGGGAAGCGGTGCTAGGTTCGGGACTAGTCGTCGGAGCTGGATTGCAGGGTACTGAGCATCGGTGATAGCCGCGGGTGTACCTCCACACTTGTCACAGAGTGGCTTCATATGACAATTTTTCGTGCCATGGTCGTAAGAGAGGCAGTTTATGCACTGCGTTACATCACGGTGTTGAGTTCTGTACGACTGCGAAGAGATGATGACTTGGAACAGATCCCGGATGTTGTCCTTCAGCCCGGCAAGTGTGAAGGAGCCCTTGATAAAGTGACCCAGGTATAGCTGGTCCCGGTAGCTGGTGTTCGGCAAGGGTCGCCGATTCATCGGATACACTGCCTCTGATTGTAGATCAAGCCGCTCCAGCTCAGCCTTTACAATGGCCACCTCGAATAACGGCAAACCTCGCAAAACTACCTTCAGTGGCTTCAGCGATGGCAAATCATGCGTGTAAAAATCCACCTTCAGGAAACTTCCGATAGCCTTGTACTCCTCCAGGGTGGAGCACATAATTTTTGTTCCGACGCTTAAACCGAGGCTGTAGATTGTGATCTGTCAACACAGTCCTAAGCTGGTCCTAAGCAGTCCTAATCAGAAATAGTGATAATGATGATGTTTTTCAAGAAAATGCGAGTTTTGCGGATGTTGTAAAAAGAGACAGTCGTGCTAGTAAAAGTAAACATGTTAGTAACAGCAACAGTAAAAATAACAGTAACAGTAACAAACAAGATAATCGTAAGACTCGTCCGGTCATTGTGATTAAACCGAAAGAGTCCAAACAAGCTTGCGAAGACACTCGTAAGTTTTTGAAAACTCAGTTGGATCCAAAAACACACAAAATCAGTAATTTTAGAAATGGTAAAGATGGCTCCATTATTGTTGAGTGTGCAACAGGAGCAAATGTAAGTGATGTCAAAAATGGTATTGAAAGCAATCTGGGTGAAAACTATAGTGATGTTGTTCCCACTTCGGTGCCGAGATTGAAAATAGTGGGCATGAGCGATCAGTATTCCTCCGATGTCTTCATTGACTATTTAAAAAGTCAAAATGAAGACATCGCTATAAATGATGTAAAAGTAGTTAACATGTTTGAAAATCCACGCTTCACGTACAACAAGTTCAGTGTTGTGATTGAAGTCGATTTCGATACGTATAAATGTTTGTTATGCGCGAAAAAAGTAAATGTAGGGTTTGATCGGTGCTCTATAGTTCCCGCGATTAATGTATTGAGGTGTTTCAAATGTGGAGAATTTGGGCACAAGAGCATGGATTGCAAAAATTGTGAGAGATGCTCTAGGTGCAGCCAACAACACAAAACATCGGAGTGTACGTCAACTGTATTGAAATGTGTTAATTGTTTGAAAATGAATAAAGAACGTAAAATGAACTTGGACGTCAACCATGCCGCATTTAGTCCTGAATGTTTGCTCTATAAAAGACTTTTTGAACAGAAGAAAAGCAGCTTGCGTTTCAATAAATAGCAGCCAAGGTCCAGGAATGTGAATCAATTTGATTTTTTATATTTGAATATTGCGGGGTTGTCAACAAACTACGTAGCATTACGTCAGATTGTTGAGGAAAAACGTCCACTTTTAGTTTTATTAGCTGAAACTCATATTGTAGAAACTGAAGCTTTTGACCAGTATAGTATTCCGGGATATATTGTTGCTGCTTGTTTATCACATTCTAGACACACTGGCGGTGTTGCTATTTATGTCAAAGAATCAATTCAATTCGACCTTCGAATCAACGAAGTTATCGATGGTAACTGGTTCTTGGGCATTACAGTTGTGCGTGGCATGAAGATGGGTAATTATGGTGTTTTGTATCATTCTCCCAGTTCTAGTGACCAGCGTTTTGTTGATGTTTTAGAGAACTGGCTAGAGACATTCCTTGATTCAAGTAAATTAAATATATTAGCTGGTGATTTTAATATTAATTGGCGTGACAACCATAATTCGAATCATTTGAAGCGTTTAGCTGATTTTTTCAATTTAAAACAAACGGTAGATGAGTATACGCGTATTTCCAGGCACAGTAGAACTTTAATTGACCACGTTTATTCCAATTTTGATTCCATTTGTTCAGTTCCGGATGCTGATTTGAAAATAACCGATCATGAGACCTTAGTGATTAATGTATTAGATAATATCAATAATAACGATGACTTAGTCAAATTGAAGTGCTGGAGGAAATATTCGAAACAGGCTGTTTCAAATCTTGTTGAGAGAAGCGTGGATTTTCCATTCGCGGCCGGTAATTTAGATGAATCTGCAGCTGTTCTAACTAACACTTTGAAAACGTGTACCAATCAATTAGTTGAGCAAAAGTTTGTTTCTTTGAAAAACTCGAACAGCTGGTACAATTTGGAACTTTTGCGTCTTAAACGTAAGAGGGACAAATGGTACAAAAAGTTTTGCAGATCAAATAATGATAATCATTGGAATAGGTACACAATCGCGCGTAATAAATATTCACAATCGATAAAACAAACTCGTTGTGAATATGTCCAGAGGAAGATTGATCAGCATCAAAACAACAGCAAAGAGTTATGGAAAATTTTGAAATCTTTATTAAAACCTAGTAATTGCAAACCGCGGTCCATAACTTTTAATGGCACATTAGAACAGTCAGAACCAGTAATTGCATCTATGTTTAATGATTATTTTGTCGAAAGTGTTTCATTGATTAATCAATCCATTGAATTGGTCGATGAACCTGACGAAATAAAACAGCCAGTTAATAGTAGTTGTAGATTTGAAGGTTTTCACCAAATTACTTTAGATGAACTTAGAGTTATTTGCTTTTCATTAGGAAAATCGGCTGGAGTAGATAATGTTAATTCTAGAGTTATTCAAGATTGCTTTCATGTCATTGGCCACATCTTGCTGGACCTTATTAATGAATCTTTGCAGACTGGACATGTGCCACAAATTTGGAAGGAATCCTTAGTGGTTCCTATTCAAAAAGTTGCTGGAACGATTAAAGCCGAAGAGTTTCGTCCCATCAACATGTTGCACACATTAGAGAAAATTTTAGAACTTGTTGTTAAAGGCCAGCTGGTGGAGCATTTGAATAGCAACTCTTTGTTGATACCAGAACAATCAGGATATCGGGAAGGTCATTCCTGTGAAACTGCGTTGAATTTGGTGTTAGCAAAGTGGAAAGACAACTTGGAGCGTAAAGATACGACTGTTGCTGTTTTTTTGGATCTGAAACGCGCTTTTGAAACAATTTCTAGGCCCTTACTGTTAAGTACAATCAAGCGCTTTGGAATTACGAGTACTGCTTATAAATGGTTTGAAAGCTATTTATCTGACAGAACTCAACGGACTGTTTTTAATGATTCTGTTTCCAGTCCCGTGGGGAATAACCTTGGAGTGCCCCAGGGAAGTGTATTAGGGCCTCTTTTATTTATTATGTATATTAATGATTTGCGACGCGTTTTACGATTTTGCGACATTAATCTTTTTGCAGATGATACTGTGTTATTCATTGCAGCTAAGGATTTAGAAGTTGCCGTCTCACATTTGAATGAAGATTTGCGTTCTCTAAGTAGATGGTTGAAGTGTAAGCAGTTGAAATTAAATACAAGTAAAACTAAATTCATGGTAATTTCGCGGAACCGAGTAAATGATAATGTCTCCGTGGTAATTGATGATGAGGCTATTGATCGCGTTCGGGAGATTAAATATCTTGGCGTGATTATTGATGACAAACTTAAGTTCAACTCTCACATTGACAATGTCATCAAGAAAATTGCCAAGAAGTATGGAATTCTATGTCGACTGAAAAACGATTTAACTATTGCCAGTAAAATACAGCTATACAAATCAATCATCTCTCCTCATCTAGACTTTTGCCCATCCATTTTATTTCTAGCCAATGAAACACAAATATCGAGATTACAGCGTTTGCAGAATAAAATAATGCGTTTGATTTTGCGATGTAATAGATTCACTTCCTCAACTTTGATGCTGGACGCTTTAAAATGGCTGTCAGTGAAGCAAAGAATAGTTTATTTGACTATGGTGTTCATTTTTAAAGTAGTAAATGGTTTGCTGCCTCGATATTTGTGTGATCGAATTGAAAGAGGAAGTGATTTTCATAGATATAATACTAGAAACGCGGATGAAATAAGAACACCACATTTCTTGACTTGCGCTTCACAGAATTCATTGTATTTTAAAGGAGTAAATGTTTTCAATTCGATGCCTAGACATATTAAACGTGCAACAACATTAGCAGAATTCAAGAGACATTGTATTTCACACGTTAAAACTGTCTTTTGAACAGTTATCCAGTGATTTTTATTTTTTTTTTATTTTTATGAATGGACGAAGTATGTATCTTGACAAAGTTATTTATAACGGATTATTTTGTATGAATAGCTGTCATAACGACTTTTTAATAATTATTGTAGCACTGCAAAAACTATTTTGTTCGCCACGATGGTGATGATGGATTTTTTTTTATATTTGAATTAAAGTAGTAGTTAAAAAAAAAATAAAGTAGTAGTCTACAAAGGTTTGAGCCTCGCGCGCGTATTACGGATATAGAGGACTGAATTTAACATTTGATAAAAAAAATGCAACTTTGAAGCTTATTTGGAAGATACTTTGAGTTAGTATTAAGTTTTCTGGCTGAATGTCGGGGGTTCGTGAGCATTCCTGACATTGCTGAAAATTATAATAGCATCATTGCGGGGTTGCTAGTGTATAGGATGCTTTGTTGATTGTTCATTAACTCTTGATTGCTTGTAATACTTATGAATATTCTAGGTGGACAAAAAGGCGAACTAAGAGGTGGACGCCTAAGCTTTTTCACATTTATGTATATTGCTGTGAAGCAACTGTAAAGTCTAGAGGGAATTTATATCTGTAACTGTAACCAGCTCGTTTTTGTTTGCTAACCTGGTTAAAATGTTTATATTTAATTATCTTAAAGATAAATCGTCCAGCTCAAACCTTTGTAGGGGTAAGAGGTGGGACCATCATCATCATCATCATCATCTCCTTCATTAAAGTGAAGAGTGGGGGAATCCGCTCCTTTTTTGTGATGACAACGGCGTCACTACCATCTCCATTGTCTTCTTCGAGCACTAAGAACTGATTGCTTTGCAGCACACGGATTTCAGCGTCGTTCATTGATGCTCCGGTCTGCATTCGGGCCTTTTTCTCGGGGCCCCCTACTGCTGATGTGCTAGTGCGCTGACGTACCATCTGATTTTTGGCAAGTTGAATCAAACTTGCCAGAGCGGGTGACGATGACGGCAGATTCTGCACAAAAGATACTTTCTTCCCCGCCCATTCATAAAACACGACGGGAAATTATGTCAGGGGCAGGGCTTAGCAAGTATTTTTTGTGCAGTATATGTAAAAAAGGAGGGACCTCGGATGTATTTTTTGTGCAGAATATGTAAAGAAAGACGGACGTCAAATGTTAACCTAAATGCATATACGGTGCATCATAGAGAAAGAAGATCTATCTACTGTTTCCAATTAGCGCAAATACTCCACGGTTGTCACATATATAGATTATTATGTATTTTATGGTTTTTCTGGATCCTTTCAGGACCAAGAATCTGTATATACAGATATACAGACTTATATCTAAAATACAGATTATACAGATTTTTCAAAATTTCAAATAAATTTCCTCATTATTTTGAAATCTTATTACGATTTAAGTTTTCATTGAGCATAAATTGTATTCAGTGTGCACAAAATACATTACCAATTTTTGAATTGTTCTCATTTTCATCCAGTTAATTAAAGTGTAAACTTTATATACTGAAAATTTACCAAGTAGCTTAAAATAATATTAGTTAGACGCCAAGGAGATAAATAGGTTCAACCAAAATCCATTACCCTACACCAGGGCAAGTTGAAACGCGTGGGGAAGTTGTAACGACAGATGGATCTCTTAGCGGAAATGAATAATCACTGAGATTATTTCTAAACTAGTAGTTTGCGGTAGTACACAATACCTACCAAAAATGATTACAGTAAATATTCACTTCCGCTAAGAGCTACACGTACCGTTTCAACTTACCCCGGTGTACTTTAACTATAATGCTTACTATCAAAACATTGAACAGGTGGAGAACGTGTATACGAGCTTTTGCTCTGGCTTTGAAGTTCAATCACTGAATCCCCCTAATTTTCAATTAATGTTGTTCTTAGCACCAACTTATTGGAAACCAAAGGTTTGATTTGAGAAAAGTCACAGTATTATATTTTGCATCATTCTACGAACACGCAGTAAAGTATATAATGATGATGCATGATAATTTTATGCTAGGGTTGAGCTCCAAATTGAAGAACAAAGCCCCGTATGATCGTTATACCCCTTCCTCCCCTACTTCGTTGACATATGAACCAACATTTTGTTCAATATTGAAAGTACCGTCTTCTGATAGGGAAAACAACTGCCTATTGTGTTATCATAAAATGCAACCTTCACTCTCTTCTGTGCTTCAGAGACTTAATTTGCTGAAAAAATAACGTATTTTTTGGGAATTGTTTTATCCCTCATGCATGGCATTTTTGTGTATTATACTAAGATGCAAATCAACTAAAAATGTATTACGAAATAGTGTCAGTTCCTATTAAAGAATCAAAGTAACGAATGACTCACAGATGGCGAGTGGGTGAAAATGGTAATGACGTTTTGATATCTGTCAAATTGCATGAATTTTTTTAGTACACCATCATTTTTGCAATTGTGGATCTGAAAACTAGGTGTCGCATAACCAGCTTTGGCTTTGCTTTGATTTGCCAATTGTAGTCGATGTCGATGTCGAATTTAGTGCACATTGATCACAGCAAAATAGCTCAACATTGATCAACCCAATGCAGTTATGTAGGAAAAATTCTGTCAGTTCTTAACCATTACATTAAATTTAAAAATCTCATGCGAAAGATGAACGATGGTCTGATTATACTAACATGAATTATCGCGAGTTTTGAACCATATCCGAAATATTTAAATATTTGAAAAATTCAAGATAAAGTATAAATAGTCAAAAATACATAACATACTTCAATTTAGCGTAGTTTTACGTCATACTGCGGTCGTGTATCGTTGATGGTGACAAGATTCGGGTGTATCTTGAAAGTTGAAACAAAGAGAAAATGGATTAATCTACTATTTTGAATGTATAACAAAATTAAGAAAATACTTTATAGGGCATTCTGTTGATAAATCATCGCAATTTTTGGTGAATTTTGAGGCTTTTCTGATTAGTATTCAAAGTAAAACGAATTCAAATGATTTTAAAGAGAGTTCAAAAAGAATTCAGCGGATACTAAAAAATTCGGTTAACCCGAAGTAATTTCAATATAAACTTCAAATGGTTTGTGCTAAGTCAGTTTCCTACTAAATGATTTCAATTTTTGGGAGGCTAATCGAGACCCAATTTGGAACCGTTTGAGTACTGTGGAGTGATAATTTCAGAATTTGCATCAGTCTAACAAGCATGATATCAATTGAAGTTTGAACAATTTTAAAGAGTTTTAAGCTGGAATGATGATTTGCTGGCGTTGTGAGTGAAAGTGCGTGAATATACATGAAAATCTCGAGCGTTAGATTTGTTTGCCAGATTCGCACGAAAGCTTTTTCTCTCGGAAAAGCTTAAATAATGAGATTTGAGAATCTTTTTTCAAACACTGTAAATGTAAAATCTTTATCTCAGTGAAAACAAAATTTGAAAAACCTCAAATTTTGTATTTTTAAATTTATTTCTATATTGTATTATTTTTATAATAACAATTTCAAAGGTTGTTTCTAAATCAAAAACTTTTCCAAATTGCATTTCCCAAGACCTAAACAAAAGTATAAACTGGGTTTAAGAGATATTGTAATCAAGCTTGATACCAAGAAACATTGCAAGTTTTATCGTGTTTT
Source organism: Ochlerotatus camptorhynchus (assembly GCF_037179485.1). Lineage (NCBI taxonomy): Eukaryota > Metazoa > Arthropoda > Insecta > Diptera > Culicidae > Ochlerotatus > Ochlerotatus camptorhynchus. The sequence goes on from NW_027041235.1 coordinate 260,176, forward strand.
TGAAACATTCTTCAAATCAAAATCATGGTCTACATAGCCCTCATAAACCCACATTTCAATTCGGGAGGTAAGTAAGAGTGAAATTTGAGATCGAAGATGTTAAAACCGGAGCAGAACACGTATCATTATTTCGCAATTAGAATCATGAATCGTACCATCCGTTACAATAACTAATACTGTATTTTTCATTGCTGCAAGTTCACGAGTGTCAGTGAAACAAGGTACCATGTTAATGCAAGATCAACGAGAATACGCTGTGTCCAAAATTCCGACCATCGCTCTCATCCACGCACTCGAATGTTCCGATTTGGTAATACCTGCAGCTAAAAATTGCAGCATCGATCGCTTGCGGATACTCCGATTGGACCCACTTACCGAACCTAAGTGAAAACCCACTTCCTGAAAAAGTACGTACCCCTCTACTGCGCTACAAGCACGATGTTTGTCGTGTATGCCATGGATGGACCAAAATACACGTTCCAAAACTTGATCAAGCCCGATCCCGGCAGAAAGCTGCTGCAGTCACCTTTTCGGCTGTAGGTACCTTTTTGGGGCCCGTGCACCGTAAAAAGAAAGTCCCATCATGTTGCCTGCTGAAGACTAGGCAGCAACATCTCACATGCTGCGTGGTTGTTGCTGCCATGCAAAGTTGTTGTTGCGGCGTCATCGTGGTCGTTCACAGAAAGCTGCCAAACCACCGCGGCCGCGGCCTTACGTAAGATGACAATTACGCACTTGTCCGGCAGGGAGGGGGGTTGGGCAGCACGAAGTACACAGCGAGCGAAAGATGAACGAAAAGAGTAATCCTCTGTCAGATTAAATGCGGGGCGACTCGCACCCCTTGGCACGCGGTTGGTATTTGTAACCGAGATGCCACCATCAACAACAGAAAAAAAATGCGATCGGTCAATTGGTGGCATCAGGCCATGAACGGGGACGAGCATTCATCATCATAATTGGGCCCGTGAATTCGGTTCGGTGCCAAACTAACCATCCATCCATATTGATGCAGGTGGGTTGTGATGCTATGAGGACAACCAGAGCTTTTCGCTGCAACCTAGTCCAGGTCTTCTCATAACTTCGTCGCACGATGTTCCGTTTCTGGGTGGCTTATTCCGGTCCGCGAGTGGCGAAGTTGTCTTAATGAAGCAAAATGAGCCGGTAGATTGTGGTGGATTTAAAGGTAATTTAATTTTCGTTGCAGCAATGCGCAATCTTGCACGAAAGGGAAGTTGGGCAAGACGAATCTTCAGGTGATTTCGAAGGGGATCGGGGGAGATAATCGGTCGTTAGTGAGCAAAGGCGAGTGTCGGAGTAATGAAATACAGTGCATATAGTGCAACCAGTTGAATTAACTCGGCTTTGATGAGTTGCTGCGCAAATAAAACGGTGAGAAAGGAAGGGATGCTGAAACTTGTAATGTTTGGAAGTTGGTTGTAAGTAGTCATAGTTGGTAATGTTTCTAAAGTACAAATTGGATTGGATAGTTAGGTATGATGTGTTTCTGACTTTTTAAATTTAAGTATCGTTGATCAAGCGATTTAAATTTTCGGAAAAATTTCATATTGGCACATTTCACGATTTTTCTACATGAATATGAGGTAAATTAAAGAATCTGAATTTATAAAGAGACGACATGTCAAAATTGGAACAATCGATTATATGTCAAAGTCATAGGCAAAGTTATTCCAATCGAGCAAAAGACCTGTCAAATGGATGAGATGTCGCCTCTTTATCATATTCAGTCTCTTTAGGGTAAATATCAGTTGAACAGAGTAGGGGTACCTGGGGTAATGTGCACCGTTGGGGCAATATGCATTTCATTTGTTTTAAGCCAAAAATACATTTTTACAACAAAATAGTTATCCTACCTGTTAAATCTATGTTTGCTTGCTTTGGACACCGTATCACTTTGGCAGCTCTACACGGTTAGAAAAAAGTACCCAAAATTAAGTTATTTTCACTCATCTCGGCACTATAGTGCAGGAACCCAAAAGTAGGTAAAGCGGGTCAAAGTAATTTTCATTTACTTGTGTGCAGTTCGTATGGAATTTTCCACTGACTTTTCAACCAAAAGTAAGTTAGATGTACCCAACAGTAGGTAAATATGATTATACTCAACGTTGGGTTCCCACACTTTACTACCCCTGTTGGGTGGTTTTGCTCCTCCGTTTTTGACAACATTAGAAGGAGAAAAGGAGACAACCTAGTCAAAAGAAGGTAAAACTGAACTGGCTGTTGGGTACTTTTTTCTTACCGTGTATGTTATTAGACAATATAAATAAAAACAAAAATCAGTTTGCATTGGATATAGTGTAATTTTGTCCTCTGCTTGGTTAAAAGTTTTAAGCCATTGAAACATTACTAAGCGTCAGTGAAAGATATTACCGATTTGATTGAAATATATAATATATATAGGTATATTTCTAATAAAAAACCGATAATTTTAACGAAAACATTTACTTTACTCATTCGGGGCAAAATGCACTCCTAAGTTCGGGGCAAAATTACCTTTGTTAACGTTCTATTCTTTCTTCAAAAATGGTCCGCAACGTTCCGAAATCTATTAAGCGGTCATGGGCCTTTGAACAGCTACGATCGGAACGGGAGGTTGTCAAATACGAAGACGTTTTTCTGCCTCAATTGGTCATCATAATTTATAAGACGGCATGGAGAGTCATATTGCACCATGTTGGGGTGCATTTTGCCTCATTATTATGGTACGTCTTTCCTCTTACCTGTAGTGCATTTTTCCCCGATTAGTGGCCAATTTACATTATGTTATAAAATTCTAAAATCAGTTTGTGAGGTGTTTTCATGTATGTTGCGAATATAAACAACTAAATAGTGCTCACTGTTGCTTTTTAACGGGAAAACACCATGATTTTCTAAACATATTGCCCCAGCAACCCCTATAATCTTTTAGAGATTGGCTCTTATTGATGTTTGCACGATGTGTTCATCACATTCCATAAGGGTAACGTAAAAGAGATATCGCTACAAATGTTATCTATTATACCTGTTTTCTTTGACATTCAGTCCAGGGATGCCAGGTGTATTTATACAAAATCTTCAACGTAATCAACAATATGTGTTCACATGTCCTCACCGCTACTTTTAAAATGTGTGGGTGGGGACAGGAGTTTGAAATTTCAGGCTTATGAAACTGAGTATGTCCAGAAATTCAGGAACCTTCTTATAAATCAAGGGCAACAATTCAGAGAACATTATATGATTTCAGGGAACTTCTTTGAAGCTTAGAGAACTTTTCCAAAGAAAAATGAACGTTGTAGAATCTCAAGAAACTTTATAGATTTTCAAAAAACATCGCAGTACTTTCAAAGACTTTTTAGACACAACTTGAACTACGGAGAAGTTCTGGAAACTTTATAGAAATGCAGTAAATTTTATAGAAGTTGCACTAACTTTGTAAAAGCTCAGCAAGCATTACATGTGCCAAGTCAGTTTCTTACCAAATGAGTTTAAATTTTGGGAGGCTAATCAGGACCTGATTTGAAACCGTTTGGGCAGTGTGGAGCGAAAATTTCAAATTTTGCATCAGTCGAATGTACAAGCTAACGGAGTTACCATCTCCGAAGAACTCCGAGGGTATTTCGCAGAAATTTCGGCCATCTCCGGTTCCGATAGCCACTTTCAGCGGTTGACAAAGCCTACCCGTACATCAGTCGCTGAGTTCAGCATCCCACCAGACACGGACAACCTCGAGATCAACGAGCCTTTCTCCTGGGAGGAACTCCAGCACACACTAAGCCGCAGCAACGGCAAATCTGCGGAACCTGACGATCTCGGGTATCCACTGCCTCTTGAGGACAAGTGTTGCATGCTCGAGATGCTCAACCAACTCTGGGTCTTGGATACCTACCCGACGCTGTAGAAAGAGAGTCTCGTCGTGCCCATTCCGAAGGCAAACGAAAAAGACAGGGGCACATCTTAGCTCGACCACCGCAACAGCTTGCTCGACCACCGACAACATGCCTTTCGACAAGGTTTCGGTACGTCCACGTACTTTGCCACTTTGGGGGACGTCCTCTAGGAAGCCTACGACCAGGAACACCACGTTGAAATCATCTCATTGGACATCTTCAAGGCCTTCAACCGGACGTGGACGCCAGCCGTCCTGGAAAAACTTACAAACTGGGGCTTGAAGGGGCATATGATGCGTTTCATACGAAACTTCTTGACCGACCAGTCATTCCGTGTATTGGTGGGGAACACGTGGTTGAAAAGTTTCAGCGAGGAGACCAGAGTCCCTCAAGGCTCCGTTATCGCAGTTACGGTGGCTATAAACGGGGTATTTACGCTGACGATGTGCTGATTGTGGCCACCGGTCCCACACAGATCCGAACCCTGCGGCAAGCGCAAGCGGCAGTCTCCACCGTCGTCAAATGGACCGAATGGATGGGTTTCCAGCTGTCCGCCAGGAAGAGCATCTGATGCCACGTATGTCCGTCTCATCACCGAGTCAATAGCACCCCAATTAAGATCCACGACCAAGCCATTCCAACCAGGGAAACGGTTCGCGTCCTCGGCGTACTGATCGACCGAACGCTCTTCTTCGACCAGCATTTCCAACAGGTCAAAAACTTCAAGGGACAGCCCAATGGGGTTGTACCATAGAGGTAATTTTAAGACTAGAAGGTCCCGAAATAACGTGCTCTACTTTTTGGCTCAGCTCTGGTACTCTCTTCGGTCCCAAGCTAATCGATTCACCCCTCGAAACACAGGAAAAACCAATAACCCCTCATTTTATCTGTCAAACTTTCATAGCGAATCAAAACAAACATTGCGTAGTACTAGAATTTCCACTAGAATGGGGTACGTTAATCGTTTGCTTGGGACCAATAGGCTAGTCAAATAGTGAGCCAATTTAAAATCGTTAGTTTCGTATTGATTGTTGGTTGTACGCAATGGTGACGTAGGACTACGTGGTCTTATATAATAAATCTTATTTGTTAACTACAGCAAAAGCTTGTGTTTAGTGTAGGAATAGGAATTTGAGCGTTTATGCTCTTTAGTATGACGCGCTTGACATAGATGGACCACTGCGATGCGATCTATGGATGCTTATGTGGGCTCCAGCTCGCTGCTTGCAGGAAGCCTTTCGTTGTGTACTGGAGAACACCACCACTTGAATAATCACCATTTGGTGAGACCGGATGCAATTCACCTTTAAAATCTGTGTTACGGAAATCGCTTTTCGCAGGCAATCGGTGATAATTTTAATTATCATAGCAACAATTGCACATATGCACATTCGTGCAATTTTTAATAGTAACATTTTGAAAAATGATGCAGTCTCAAATTTAGGGTAGATGCGTAGAAATTTTTCTGGTCAACTGGTAATACAATTATTATAATTGGTCTAGGGGCAGCTGAGTTATTAAAGTTCAATTTGTTTCATAATTTTGTTACATGTTCCATTTTGGGTTTTCACAAAGTGTACCCCCATATAGAAATCACAGACGTAGTCCTACGTTAAAAGGACTGCCACAGTAGACTCAGCCTCGTTAAAGCGATCTCTCAGCCTCACCGATCCAACAACCGCGATGTTCGGTTCCGGGTGGCAAATCGATTAACGTACCCCATTCTAGTCGAAATTCTAGTACTATACTATGTTTGTTTTGATTCGCTATGAAAGTTTGACAGATAAAATGAGGGGTTCGTGGATTTTCCTATGTTTCGAGGGGTGCATCGATTAGCTTGAAACCGAAGAGAGTACCAGAGCTGAGCCAAAAAGTTGAGCACGTTTCTTCGGGACCTACTAGTCTTGTCTTAGAGTTACCTCTATGGTAGGTTGCTTGATGGGACTGAAATTACTTGTATCGCCTCCGAGAAGCTGGTTAGACCCCTAGCACCGGTCTACAACAGCTACATCCGCATCATATCTGGTCTCTTGCCATCCACTCCAGCAGACGCCGCATGCATCGAAGCGGGTCTTCTTCCTTTCCGGTTCTGCTTAAACGCAAATATTGCCACAAAAGCCGCCGCCTTTTCCGCCAATATCTTCGTAAAACAATAGGATCTTTCTCCTCGACGAAGGGAACAGAGTCCTCTGCACGGCCGCCGACATCGACCTCCCACCAGTGGCCAAAGTCCATTGGCATGGAGAGAAAAGTTGTCACTCTTCACGAATCCAATTGGACAATCGGATCAAGAACCGCTTCAAAGCAGGAGATACATCCGTGATTCTGCGCAGATCGATCGCCGAGTTACTTGGGTCCAACTATGCCGACCACGTACACCGGTACACCGACGGCTCCCGATCGATAAACGGAGCAGGTATCGGAATTTTCGGAGCCGGTATTGCTGAAAGCAGCAGTCTTCCTCCACAGTGCTCGGTTTTTTCGGCCGAGGCTGCAGCGATCTTCCGTGCCGCTACGACGCCAGCCATCAAACCGATACTTATCTTAACCGACTCACACAGCGTCGTTCAAGCGATCACCTCGGAAGCACCAAAACACCCATGGATCCAGGCGATTATCAAGTACGCCCCACCGAACACCGCGTACACATGTATTCCCGGACACTGCAGAGTGCCAGGTAACGAGTCTGCTGATCACCTTGCCAGAGCCGGGACATCGGGTCCCAGACTAACCGACAAGGTACCCCTACAGGACGTCAGACGGTGGATCATGTGGACCATTTGAGCGGCATGGGTGACCGAGTGGTTCCGCAAAAGAACTGCCTTCATGCGCAAAGTCAAAGGGTCAACTGAAGCATGGAGCGAACTGGACAACCTGAGGGATCAACGCGTGATTTCGCGGCTTCGGACCAGGCACACCAAACTCTACTATAACGATAGTGCAACAAGTCGAAAAGATTTATAACTCCAAATGCATCACATACCAAAAAGCTCTTGGAGCTCAATTAACCTGACTGGGGAAGGACGTGTCCAGGTAATTAACTGTCCACTCATTAAATGGTGGTCAGCTTGCATGATACGAACAGTAAACAGGGGTACCACAAAAGTTCAAATTCAACTTCCAACAAAAAAAAAATGGTGGCCTGCCGTTCCGCAGAAGCTGCATCATCTGCTGGGTACCCTACACCGTCGAACACATCCTGAGCAACTGCACGGAGTTCCAAAATCTTCGGGAGTCGCTCTGCCTAACTTCCAGCATCAGGGATCTGGTCGGGAATGATACTCCTTTCCTCGGCAGCACTAGTAGCCTTCTTAAAAACAGCCAAAATCTACCACTTGGTATAGCAGAAATTTCTTCCGGCCGTCGAGACATCTTAGCTGGATGGATTTCCCCTATTGGACCCATGCCTGCTGAGCTCTATTTTATTTGGATTATTCGTTTGTAGCTTGTTTTAAATCATTTTGTTATCTGTTGTTCCTCTGTTTCACTTTTGTATATATTTTTATTTTTTCCATATAAGTTAAAGAGCCAGCAACCAAAGTTTTTCACAAAATGTTAATATACCATGTGTGAGGTTATTCACTCTGAGGCCTCTCGTTTTTCCGGAGATGAACTCCTTAATAAAGAATTAAAATAAAACAAGCTTTGTCTAGAAGAAGCTCAGTGAACTTAATATACAAAGAATTTAAGAAATGCATCGTAATGGACGACGAGACGTACATTAAACTGGACGCCAAGTAGATCACCGGCCTGGAGTTTTTCATCGACAAGTTCCGCCTGGCTGTTCCGGAGAAGTTCCGGAAGAAGAAGGTCGACAAATTTACCAAGAAGTACGTAGTGTGGCAGGCGATCTGTGGGTGTGGCAAATTCAGCAAGCCGTACATAAAGACCGGCACCATCAACGGCCAAATATATAAAGAAGAGAAGTACCTTCTGTCCTTCCTCCGGTCCCACGAAGATGACACTCTGTTTTGGCTGGATCTGGCATCGTTTCATTACGCGGAAACCGGTGATGGAGTGATGCCAACGATGTTGTTTTTGTGCTGAAGGAGGCAAATCCGCCAAACTCGCCAGAACTTCGCCCAATAGAAAAATTATTGGCGATTATGAAGGGCAAGCTCCGGAAACCAGGGAAGGTCTTCAAAAAAGACAAGGTATTGAAGAAAGAGTGGATGAAAGTGTGTTAGAAAGATAACGCAAGTGTTGCACAGGTGTTTGATGGGTAGCGTTAAGTCCAAGGTGCGGGCATTTAATCTTGGAGAGGAAGTTTTTAGGCCCATACATAAATTCATAAATCGATTAAATTTTCAATAGCAACCAAAACTATCCATAAGTACCCCAAGTAACATTTCTGGTTTCATGAGGGTTCTGTAGACAATGAGTTAGACTAGTAGAATGCTTTTAAAACCTCGATAAAACTAGCAATGTTGTTTGGGCTGTCTCAATGACACGTTCATCTAGATAAAATTGATAAATAGCAGATTTTTAGCGATGGGCCCAATCTTAGACCCATAGGCCAACATTAAAGCCATTACCCCTATGTGTTTATTTATTCCCTGAGAGTTTCGAAAATATCCGACTTCAAATGAAATTTTGGTGATTATGTTTGACTGCTGCATTTTTTAGAGTACAGTCTTTATGTCACAGACTACACACTTATGTCGCCGATACACTTGAATGAGACACTATGAGCATGAGCGTTATTTGTTCAATAATTATGAACACTATACAACAGTTATACAAGTGTGACCATGGATGTGCTCATAATTTATTATACAAATAATGCTAATGTTCATAGTTTGACATACAAGTGTATCTGCGGCATTTCTTCAGCACGTGTATAGAATTTTAGAAAAGAACTTTATAAAACATTTTTGAAAATTTGCGAACTTTAGATAAATTATGTAAACTTTGTAGAAGGGGAAATTCGATGGATTTTTTTTTTGCTATTTTAAAACTACATTGATTTTGTTTAGGGGAGAAGTTCAGGAAATTTAATAAAAAATCGGGGAACTCCTAGAGCTTCAGATTTTTATTTATGAAACTCAGAGTGCTTTGTATCACTTTCCTGTCAACGCAGTCCATCTCGGTGGCCACGGTCAATGGTCGATAAACAGCCATTCAACGGCGGTGGAGGTAAATACATCATCGCATCTACAAAGTTTTCCTGAATTTATACAAAGCACTCTTTTTTCCTTTTAGGAATTCATTTATTTATCAAGGCTCAAATGTGAAAGCTTTGCGGAGCCTAAATTCATTTAACTTTTTACAATGTTTCTTAACAATAGAGTTAATACAAGAGGAGTCCGAATATTGCTTTGTATAAATTGTATATTGTAGAATTGGGAATCTTGATGAAGTTTAGAATGCTTTGTTGAATCTTCAGAAATTTCATAAAAGTTTGTTTGGCTTCAGGGTTCTTCGTTAAAGTTTAATGGACTTAAAATATATCCGGTAATTCCGTGGAAATTCATTAAGCTTTGTCGAACTTCAAGGAACTTCGCAGAAAATTAGCGAAATTTTAAAATGTTCATGGCATCATGTAGAAGTGCTTCGCAGTTAATAGGAATTCTAAGAACTTTATAGAAGTCAAGTAAACAATTAAATAAGCTTCGTAAAACTTCATATAAGTGTTGGGATTTTATATGTTCAAGAAACTACGTAGAAGTTCAACCAAAATTGTAGAAGCTCAGTGAATTTTGAACTTCTGGGTTTGATTTGGGACTTAACAGGAAGATGTTGGACTTTTCAGATAACTTGGAAAAAATTATTATGAAGGCAGTTGATGGACTTTCAGTTAAACTTTCAAAAATTAAAAAAGAGGTGCAAATCAAGGACCATTTGAATAATTTGTCCGCCCCTCTGGAATTTTTGGATGGCAAATGCCAACTTCGCCACCTGCTGAGTACTCGGTGTTGGTCATAATTCACTTCGTCTCTGCACATCTCTCTTAAATCGGTAATTCATCAGTTCCGTAGAATTTACATCAGACGTATCCAGAATGAGAACAGCTGTTTTGAATTCCTCAATGTGACCTCTGATTTTCGGAGTGTTTTTATGATAATTAGTTAAATACACTCAACAAACAAACGATAAATCAATTAACATCTGGTAAAATGTATCTTTCATTTATAGTATTTACTAAAAATAAAAATAAATCAGCTTCTCCTGAGCAAATCAGCCATTAGCCTTATACTTTACACCCGTTTGAAGCCTTCCGAAGCAAATTCAAGATCATCGAAGTAAATTGCTTGCATTGCAATCGATTTCACCCTCGTCGGCAGCTGGCTGTGATTTTTTCTTACACCATCCAGTACACTTATACTTTGCGCCCGTTTGATTAGCATGAGAAAATATAATTATAGTTTCATTAGTTACCAAAACCAGCATCAGTAAGTAAGTAGATACCGTGACTTGACAAAATTATGTTCATAGCTACCGCGGAATTTGCAAAAGTGTACATATTTAATTAACGATTATCCATTTTTACTTTCGTTCAGCATGTTGCCTTTGCCTTCGCGGGCTCAATGCAGTAATCAGCGGAGAGGTAGGAATTTCATTCGCTGTAACTGAGTTGCATCCCACTTGGATGACAACCATCCTTTAAAAAGGAATGCTTTCAAAAATGTTGAAAATGTGAATAAAATTGTCGTCTGCATTTTAAAGCGCAGCATCCGCACCCATATTCATCTTAATCTTGGCCCTTCAAGCACCGGCCTTTCAAAAGCACGCTTTCCATGTACCCAAAGCATTCAAAGCTATTTTTTCCTGCATTCGATTTGCATTCGAATGCAAGTGCAATTTTCACCGAATGATCATGCTCGCTTGCCCATAGGTACCCAACAACGGTGGATTCATTGAAGGAAATCCAAATGGAAATCCACCATCGGATGGATCGAAAATATAAAGGAAGACGATCCCCTCAATTGGCGGGTGGTCGTAAGAGTAAAGCGATTGTCTACTGTGGTGAGGGGTTTGGTTGGTGGGGACCAATCCATGTTTGTGGGATAAAAACGCCGAAGCATTCAGACCGACCGGAGGTGGGGGCGGAAAGAGAAATTTCGATCGGAAAGTGCATCCGCGTATGGGTGTTTGTGCAATGCATCGATCGTCCGGCAATGGGAAAGGGCTGCTTGAGGGAGAAATTTTCTTCTCAGTCAGACTGTTGTTGGTGAGGAGCAATTTTCCACCCAATCGGCGGCGCGGCGCACGGGTGCATTCGAGTGAATCGGTTGAAATTATTAGCTCTCTGCGTAATGTATTCAGATTCAGCGATTGAATTGAATTGAAGAAACAAACCGGCATGCTGCATCTACTTACTACGGAGAGGAACTTGACCTTCTGCATTTGAAGAAATTGTTTGCCGAGTGCTGGCGTTGAGTTACGAGCAATTGGAATGATTCCGTCCGAGATTGAAGGCGGAGAATGTGGACATAAGGGCTGATTCGATGGCTGCAAACTAGAAATGCTAATAATCAGTACCACTCTTTCGCGATGCTGATGAAATTATGCATTAGCGTGTGTCAATAAATTATCTCAATTTTAGAAAACGTGCTCTGAGTAGATTTTAATGTGCAGCGGAGTGTTATGTTTCGATTTGTTTTCGTCATTTTGTTATATAAAAATAAGTTGTTGTTGAATATGACGTAAGGCAAGGAAAATGCCTTGTAGCATTTTATAATCTCCTAAGACAATTCATGCAATAAGAATGGTTGGTAGACAACCTGAAAGGAGCGCTACACAAACAGCTTGGATTCACTCAATCTTCCGACGACTAGAAAGAGAGCGCATCCTGGGACACAAACAAATGGATCCGGTTTTTGCTGATGAAAACATGAGGAGACAAAGCGTGCGGTATTGATTCCATAGTTTCTGAATGGCATCCAGAGGCTAAATAGGGCATCAGGATGGCAACTGAATTTCGATTTCGAAATTCCAAGTTTTTTCTCGGTTTTACTGGATATCATTTCAAAAACTGTTGAAGTTGAAAAACAAAATAATTCTATCATCAAAATGGCCATACAAAATCTGATGGATCAAAGTAGGCTGCGCTGAAAAAAAAGACGTGTTTTTGTTTTGCTGCGACGTTTTCGTTCTTGTGAAATGTAAAAAATATCAATTGCGGCTTACCAAGTTTTAATTAAAAGTACTGAAGTGATGATGAATAGTTCATTTTGTTGCTCCTTTTTGGTTGCCTCAGATGTCGTTTGTACCAAATAACTCGTTGCAATGCTCAACTAAGTTCATTTGCCTTTACGCTCCTCTATAGGTTTTATCAATTTAAATTGAAACAAGCTTTATAAAACGTACGTCAATAAAGTTTGCACTACTGCTTGATTGAAAGTTTAAGTATATTACCAATGGTGTGTATTAGCTTAAAAATGTATTGAAGTGGAGCTTATCGTGTGTAAAAATAGCTTCGGAATGGTTGCGTTCTTGACATGGGCTATTGGAACTACGGAAGAGCTGTCACCTTCTAACTTCCGGGTTCAAGCTTCTTGATGATACGATACGTCAGACTTTTTGACGTAGGACTACGTATTTGTGGACTTTACTGCGGCCGCAAACAAAACAAAGTGTAACGAAATAGTGTCAGGTTTTGAACGCTTATAACATAGTAATTTATGGATGAAATTCATTTTTAATTACACAATATTATTCAGATTGAACGTAAGATTTGTTTGGTTTAAAGATGACAGTTGTTTATTAATGGTAAAATATTGAAAATTGATCAAAGGTCTTAGCCGTAATCAACCAATGACGTGCTCACTCGCTATGACTATCGAGAGAACAGAGAGACGATTCGGAACCACAAAGTTTTTTTTTTTACTTTTTTTTCTATTCATTGACCTACATGAGTAACATACAGAAAAAAATGAGTTCTAATCTAAATCCTTAAGTAAGGTAAATGTAGAAGATTTGACTGCCGAGTGCTGCTCAACAACTCAAAAACTGTGACACCTGGCATTTTAAACCAAGATATTTATGAAAAAAAAATGTTTGCAAAACCGATTGTTGCCTTTTTTGAACAAACAAAGTTGTTCCGTGCTGTTTTGGCCAGACTTTGCTTCCTGTCACTACGATAAAATTGCTCAGGAACGGTATACTGCCAACAACGTGCAAGTCGTACCAAGGACAAAACCCTCCAACCTCGCCGGAGCAGCACCCAATTGAAAAATATTGGGCAATCGTTAAGCGGAACCTCAAGAAAACTCAGAATACAGTTGGAAATGAGAAACAGTTCAAAGCAAATTGACGTTCAGCATCAAATAAGGTTGATACAACAACGATACAAAATCTGAGCCCGGCACTTCACAACTTCAAAAAGAAATAAAGTTTAATCCTTTATATAATAACATAATCAGTGTGCACTTAATCATGATTGACCAATTTTTGACCATTCCATCCTTTATAGACGCCATTTACATAAGGGGCTGTCCATAAATTGCGAAGACACTTTAAGAGGGGAGGGAAGTGTTGATAATTAATTAATTATTATTTTCTAAAAGATTCAAAAATTTCAACGAGCCTAAAGAAGTCCAGGAAAGTTTAGAGAACTTCTGAAATATTTCGGAAACATCACAAAAGATACAAGAAATAAAGTCCAGAGATCTTCAGGGATCTTTATTAGAATTCCATTAATTTCAGGGCAGTTTCAAACATATCATCAGAAGGGAGAATTGTGAAAACTTATACGAGATTCCAAATACATCAGCGAATCTTTCAGATCTTTAGGGCAGTCCCATTAGCTTTACGATAATTGCAAGAACCTAATAGAAGGTAATTCCGAGAATTTCAGAGAAGTTTCGTCAATAAACCACCGGAACATTGGGGAAGTTAAGCAAACTTCTTCAATACTTCAGAATCATAAGAAAGGTTTCTAAAAATTCAAAGCGGTTTCATAACCTTCTGAGAAGATGCTAATCTAATCTAATCTAATCTAATCTAATACAAACGCAGCCAGTACGAGAAAGCATCCTGAAATATGATTAGGTTAAATAACGCTTAATCATTTTTCTTGTCAACATTGATGTTTGCATCATATCTGAGATATGACACAAACATCAAAACGGCCAGGCCTACTGCGTTGCATTTACCGCAAAGATGATTCGAGTTCGAATAAATATACTCAAACATCGATATATTTCGTGAATCTACAGAGGTGGAAGGATGTGTGGACATACAGTACAGAACGCTCCGAGCTAGGTGAATTTAATTGAAATGTAATGCAGGGTATATATAATATCGTACATAGTATAATTAAATGATCTTACTCAATGTCTCCAATGTTTACCAAATAATTATTTTGAATTTGACACTAGAAAACTTGAAATCTTCATGTTTCAGTCCGCGAAACTTTTAGTTCAGTTAATTTTCCGCCTACAGCCGCTTACTGGGTAAAAGTGCTGGGTAGGCTGGTGGTATACTGGCTATCAGGTACAGTATCTATCACTACAAATCCTACAGTCCAAGAATATCAAGGCTTTGGTTCGGGCTTGGTCACACATTATCCTCCGTGATAAAACGTTGCATATTCATAACACATGGGCGCAGCACACGATTCGGTCATAATAAGGATTTCCACTGCGCTCGGTAACTATTCTTTCATATGCTCACATTGTTCAGGTGAAGCTGTTCAACACTATTAGGAAAACGAAACGAGCGAAAAAAAAAATTAATACGAAAAATAAAGACGTCCACTCGCGACCAAAGCATACTTCGATCGTTTCATTAACTTCAGAGAAGATGCAGGAATTTTCAAAAAGTTCTGATAATTTCTGGGACACCTAGACAATTTAAACGAAGACTTAACCATGTCTCAGAAGTCCAGAGAATTTGAGGAAAATTGAGTAAACATTACAAAAAAAAAAGTTCGAAGAGCTTCCGGAACAGATCTTTAGGGAAGCTCCAATAATTTCAGGGAAGATTCGAGAACTTAAGGAAAATCCAGACTTTTTGGGGTTGTTTGAAGACCAGTAAGGATAAGGGGTAGGGCACTCCGCACACCAATCTTGGGTCAAAATTTTTCTCAGTGTACCGCTAGTGTGCCGATTGTGCCGGTAGTGCTGGACATAGAGCAAGCTGCGATTTTTAAAAAAATTATGAATATTATGGTATATTTGGCAACCCAGTATTTCTGACAACTTGAATGTTTAGGTTTGCAATCACAACGGCGAAAATGTCGAATATCGTGCTCAATAAGGATTCCTTCTACCGACGAATAAAAAGCCTCTACGCCAACTGGAAGGAACCAGAGTTTTCCCATGATGATTCGCTGCAGAAGGTGGAATGCATTCTGACGGCGTTCGGCGTAGACGAGGAAACCATCTACAGCAAATCAACATCGCTGAAGACCTGGCTGCTGGGATACGAGCTGATTGACACGATTAGGGTGCTGTGTGAAAAGTCAATCTTTTTCCTGACCAGCAAGAAGAAGGTAAATTTCCTGAAGCACATCGAGAAGGACGGTGAGGAGCGCATTGGTTCGGGAAAAGAACGACAAAGATAAGGCCAATTTTAAAAGCTGCTGGAGGCGATTAAGGGATCTAAGGATGGCAAAACGTTGGGTGTTGAACCCAGGCCTGCTGGGGTGAGAGGTAATCACGCTTACCACTACACCACCGGCGCCGTTGAATTCAGTGCATTCAGCGACAAGAACTATCTGCACTTTGGATCTATCATCTGTGCTCTGGGTGTGCGTTAAAAGTCCTACTACTCCAATGTCTTCCGAACGTTGCTGGTCAATCCGACGGAAACGATTCAGAAGCACTACACCTTGCTGCTCAATCTGGAAGAGGAACTGATGGATGGTTCTGGGCAAGAAGCTCTCGGAAGTTTTCGACGTCAGAATGGTTTATGCCAAGAAGAAGGATCTCAAAATTCGGTGTGATTGTGCCGTGAAAATTAGTTCGGTATTGGTTTGGTAGACGACCAATTCACCGACTACTTTTCAATCACACGGATTTTTATTGCTTCCACTCAACCTAATTAACTTTTATTTTTGTTACAAAAATCGAAAACCATTTATTTCATCTCGTATAAGGTGACACAAATCCGAAAATAAAACTACTATTTTACTTAATTCAAATTTAAGCCGAAATCTCATTTACAATTTATATATGTCGCATTTGGTGGTCAGGCCACAGTTGTTACTCTTCACCGCCATCAAAGCATATCCATTTATCCATTGTTGCCCCAGTAGTAAGACCAGAAATTCTTGATTAGCCAGTAATCTTCATTGAGTTTTACGTATCCAACCGCCACCACTGCATGATCCAATCCATCCAAATTGTTCTAGCATTCCGGTTTGCTGAAAGACTTGTGACCGGCATCGATAGCAATCGACAGCCCTCGGAAGCATACATTTTGAATTTAAATGGGAACCGAGAAGTGAATTGCTGGTCTGAGTTCCTCTAGTATATTCAATTAGAGTATGTTTCACAGTCAAAAAGCACGTAATTTTGTGAACAACTTCAATGACAGCTGTCCAGCAGTGCTCCCACTTTATTTAATGAACAATCCAATGCCTACGAGATTGTGCCGATGGATGTGCCCACGCTGTGCCGAATCTACTTGCAGCACACTGTGCTGGGTGAGTTGGGAATTAAAAAAAAACTTCTGAAATATATCTGTAATGTAATAGAATATCAGGGAACTGAAGGGAAGTTCTAAGAGGTGTAAGACAGATTCATAATTTTTTGGGCAGATTTCGAAAACTTCAGGAATGCTCCAAGAGCATCATAGAACATTAATAAACCCCAGGTCATAAGTAACAAGTTTGACAAGTAAATTGCAAGATTTTTAAAGTAGTTCCGAGAACCTCAACAGATTTCCGAAAGCTTCAGAGCACCAGGAATTTAGAGAAACATGAAGAGAATGTGAGAACAGGTTAATCAATTTCGAAAACTTAAGAAAACTCTGCAAGAGTTTAGCAAAGATAAGAGATCTCCAAAGTAGTTCCATTAGTATCAGACAACTGCAACAACTTTTAGTTCAGACAACTCATGATAAGTTTAGAGGTTTTTAGAGCAATTTTATTAACTTTAGAGAAGATTAGAGTACTTGAGGGAAAATCAGATAATTTTAAAGCAGGATCTTGCAAAAAATTCCGTGGAACTCTAGAAAATTCCAATAATTTCAGATATGCTCCAAACAAACTAGAAAATTTAATGATCTTCAGGAAAGTTTCATAAATTCTAGGTTGATTTCCGGGACATTAGGCATGGAGAAATCTAGGAAATCTTTAGGAGAAGTTCAGGGAAATTTTGAGATATTGAAGAAAGAAGCAAGGAAATTTCAAATGCTCACGGTAGTTTTAATAGCTTCAGAGAAGCTCCGAATTGTTTGGGAAGGTTTATTTTATCAGGGTAGTTTAATTTTTTGTTAAGACTTAGTTCCTATAAATTTAGGGCAGCTCCATGAAATTCAATGAAATTTCTAGAACTTCTGTGCCAATCTTGGCACCGCGTAAATTATTTGGATTGTGAATTTCAGAAAATTAACCTTAGAGAAGTCGCCATAAGTTCAGGGAAATCAAAAGAACTACAAAGAATTTAGGGAAACGCTGACCGAGTGCTGGTGTCTGGATCTCAACAATGATATCATTAATTAGCCCAGAATGAATGAGAAATAAACAAAATGAAGTTTGACACATGTTCATCGAACATAAATACAACCCAAAAAAAGCAAAACTTCACAGAAGTCCAAATATCTTCAAAAAAAGTACCGAGAATTCCAGTAAAATAACGGGAACGTCAGAGAAGATTCATGAATAAAAGGTGTATTCATGGAAAATGGCACACACATAAACAGCTGCAACTTTTTAACTATTATTCCAAATAGCATAGCGTAGCATAAACCAGGTTGCACAATGTCGTAGGTCGTACGAGCTCCAAACTGTTGTTAAGAAGAGGACCCACCTGCATCCGTTGCTGTTAGATAGTAATTAGCGATAAATTACTATCTCCTAGATAAAGGATGTGTCTCCCTCCAACACACCAGAGCTGTCCTGGCCACGTCCTTGCATCTGGTGGGGAAAGGGAAAGAATGTTAGTCCGACACTTGAGAGAGATGCAGAGAACTGTGTGTGTGTCACGGGAAGGGTAGATTTTTGTTAGTAGGGAGGGTAAGCCATAGGATACGCCCAGCCGGCGTTGCTGGCAATCGTTATCTATTTAATAAATAGAAACTGTAAGTAGTTTATCTGTCCGTTGTTGATGCCCATTACCTAAACATATTAGCAGTCTTCCGATTTTGGAATTAAGAAACGTTATCAGCTCGATCCGGTTGCTCCATTGCGCCTGAAAATGTTTGTTGATAATAAATATATGCACAATTCATTCTGATCGATAGGATGTTCTCATGCGTAAAAGATTATTAATAGTATATGGAATCGTAGATCAGAATAAAGATTCGCCCTTGACCTTACTCCCACTGTCTGGCAGTGGCATTATGGATAAAATCTGCCTGCAATCATTTCTTATGAATGCAAGAAGCTTGACCGCGGGAGTTAGAAGGTGACAGCTTTACCATAGCTACATTCCGAAGCAATTTTCACACATGGTAAGCCCCGCTCCAATACATTATCGATGCAAATATACACCATTTATAATGTACTGAAACTTTCAATCAAGCAGTAGTGCAATACTTGATTGACGCATATTTAGTAAGTTTTAAAATGATCGTCTTGAATTAGATGGATATTTCCTATCGAGGACAGAGGAACGTAAAGGTAAATAAACTTAGCATTGCGTAACTACGTGTAGGTTAGAACAGTCGGCACCACATGCAACTGATAGGAATTCACTTAATGCACTTTTCAACATCACTTCTGTACTTTCAAATTAACACTTTTTATAAATGAAATTGTAACGTAAATGAAACGACGCAGTAAAACAAAAATACGTCATTTAAGCAGCGCGGCCTACTTCGATTTCTACTTTTTAACTATTATTCCAAATGACTTGAAATTTGCAGTTCAGAATGTTTAGTCCATAACGTACATATGTGATTCTTATGAGGCTCTGAGAGGTGGTTTATCTCGAGTAATGGTCATGAGAACAACATGCTGTCTAATAACTTTTGTACAGTCCCAGATTTGAAATCACCGGTTATGCAAGGTTTCGTCATTGTTGCTGTTAAATCTAGAAACCAAACCATTTTGTTTTTCGGTTTTGCAAAATTATTCATTTTAACTTAAAAATCGAAACCTGTCTAAGCAAATAAAGAATCAAACGTTATACGCCAAAATAAAACAGTACTTTTTCTGTCTCATTTTAATGATTCATAATCAGTGAATAAATGGAACAAGGAGTGGAAAACATAATCATAAATAAACAAAATGCAGTTTTTTGCTACTGTACAAAATTTTTAATACAAAATGCATTTCTCAAGTCAATAGCTCATATCTGCATCACGACATATGTTTTACTTATTTAGTGCTCCCTAAACCATCATCCTTGAATATTTAAAGTCGTTTGGTAAAATAGTTGAAACGTTACAGCTGTTTGTGTGCGTGCTATTTTCCACAAATAGGTACATCCATTATTTGTAAAATCGCGGCAACTTAACCTTTCAGTACTCGCGCTGTTGTATAAAATACAACACGAAAAAAAACCACTGACTTTGAAATTTACTCAACGTGAAACTAAACATGTTTCATAAAACTTAACACCAATGTCCAATAGACCAATACTTAAAGAATATTTTGGAGAATATCAGGATTCAAAAATTGCCCTCTAGGCGTTAATAACATTTTGTTGTACTTTGTACAATGCGCGAATGCTCGGGTTGCACAAGTTAACTTCTTATTCTTCTTATTTTTCTTGGCATTTCAAGCTTATTGCTTACCGTAAACTAGCTTATTGCGTGCTTATTAGTGTTCTAGATGCATTTCCACAGTTATTAATTAGGAGCTTTCGATGCCTGTACCATTTTTGCCCAGGGCAGTCGAGAAATTTGCAACCCAAACAGTTCCTAAAGGGTGATACGGTCAAAATTTGGTCAATATCAACTTGACGTATTTCTTTCAATTTTGCATTTAAAAAACCTGAACACCCCTCATTTTGAAGGTGTGTGTGTGTAGAATGTTGCTCTTATTTTGATTTTGGAATTCACTCTTCAGTTGTCAAAATGCCGTCCAAGCAAGAAGAGCAGCGTATCAAAATTTTGCTCGCGCATCGCGAAAATCCGAGCTACTCGCACGCAAAGTTTGCAAAATCGCTAAAAGTTGCCAAATCAACCGTTACAAATGTAATTAAAGTGTTTGGGGAACGTTTGTCGACAGCCAAAAAGTCTGGATCGGGGGGAAATCGAAAACCGGAAGTCGCTGAGACGACAAAGAGAGTTGCCGGTAGTTTCAAGCGAAACCCTAACCTCTCTCTCCGAGATGCCGCAAATAAGCTGGGTGTATCGTCTACAACCGTGCATCGAGCCAAAAAACGAGCCGGACTATCGACTTACAAGAAGGTAGTGACTCCAAATCGCGATGATAAACAAAATACGACGGCCAAAGCGTGATCCCGGAGGCTGTACACGACGATGCTGACGAAGTTTGACTGCGTGGTAATGGACGACGAAACCTACGTCAAAGCCGACTACAAGCAGCTTCCGGGACAGGAGTTTTGTACGGCAAAAGGAAGGGGAAAGGTAGCAGATGTTTTCAAGCACATGAAACTGTCAAAGTTCGCAAAGAAATATCTGGTTTGGCAAGCCATCTGTACCTGTGGCTTGAAAAGCAGCATTTTCATAGCTTCCGGGACTGTCAACCAAGAAATTTACGTGAAAGAGTGTTTGAATAAACGTCTGCTGCCTTTCCTGAAGAAACACGGTTGTTCCGTACTGTTTTGGCCGGATTTGGCATCTTGCCATTACGGTAAAAAGGCCATGGAGTGGGCAAGAACCCTCCCAACACGCCAGAGCTCCGCCCAATTGAGAAATACTGGGCTATTGTCAAGCGGAACCTAAAGAAGACCAAAAAAACTGCTAAGGGCGAGCAGCAGTTCAAGGCAAACTGGCTTTCTGCGGCGAAGAAGGTGGACAAGGTGGCTGTACAAAATCTGATGGCAGGGGTCAAGCGTAAGGCCCGGCAATTCAGTTTTGGAAAAGCGGAAGCCTAACTAAATATTTTTCCTGAATTTTATATTAATTGAACTTGAAAATGAAATTTAATTTGATTTTTTAAATAAACGATTTCACCGATTTACACGCGTTTTCCCTTGACCAAATTTTGACCGTATCACCCTTTAGATCGGACCGGAAATCGAATCCAGCCCCCTTCAGCATGGTCTTGCTTTGTAGCTGCGCGTTTACCGACTGAGCTAAGGAAGATTCCATTAAGTTATCTTGAGCAATGAATAGTTAAGATATGTTCTGAGAACATCTGATACATTTTAAAAACTTTGGAGTTTTTAAGGGAAATCCATTTAGCAAAATTCAGGGAAGATCAAAGAACATCAAGACAGTTCCATACACCTCAAGAAAATTATGGGAACTTTAAAGAAGTTCAGTGGAAATCAGGGAAATTTAGAATTTTTTTGGGAAGTCCAGAGAACTTCCAGGAAGTTGAAAGAATTTCAGGGAAGTCCAGAGAGCATTGAAAAGTCGATAGAAATTCACAAAGGCTTAAAAATCTTTACAGAAGTTAAGTGAGGCTCGGGGAAGTTCCGAGAATTTCAGGAAAACTTCGGGATCTTTAAGTCCGATCAATGGAGATGGTATATCACGGATATATCCTATCCGAGTACATGTAGGAGTACCAATGGCACGCAATGTTCAGCCATTTACCAGCCATATCATTGTCCTAAGTTTTATTATTTAGTTATGAATTTAGTTATTTTTGAGAGCCTTGCAATTTACCCGGGATTCCGTGATTTTTTCAAACCCGGTGAACAAGACCCTCTATATGCAATGCATAATATATTGCATATATGCCACCAACAAATATGTAAGCGGTCTCCAAAATACGAAAGTACGATGGTTTCAAAAAGCTATTCACAGTACTAGTGACAGTTTACGTAAGATGTTTCAAATGAAAACCTATTTCAAACCTCTATCGTTTATGTAGAGCTCAACCAAACATGAGTACCACTTCAACTTTCTCCCCTTTGAAAGCTCAAAATTGACACCTTGATCGAAAAACTTGAAATTTTCATCCAAACGTAAATCTATTGACAATCGTAACCGAAATAAATGCCCAGTTCAAATCAACCATAAATTATCCACACACCAACCGATCCTCTTATATAGGCGTTGATAAACAATCAATCCATTAATTCAAAAGTATCAATCCACCATATAGGTGTCCGGTTAGTCAGTCATCAATATAGGCTTCGTAAAGATATTAATTACAAAAGACATTGATTTAGCGCACTTTCGACGGGATGGAACAAACGCAACGTTGGATCACGATAGCAGCAATCATCAAACTTGCTCTCCGCCTGTGAGCAGTGATCTGTCTGTAGTAGATCATGTATTTAATTTTTGCTTTATGTAAGTAAAAGCAAACACTAGAAATGGTTCACGTTTTGCGTGGACGCCTCCCAGCTCGATTCAACCTCTCTCTATCTCATTGACTTGGGCTTAAAAGCAATCGTAAAAAAATACGCCTTGGCTTTAGTACGTTCAGCTTACGCGTTCAGCTGACTGGATGATGGTTGAAAAAAAAAGTATGAAATAATAACGAGATTTTCACGTGCGGAGGAGTGGGAAAAAAGTGCATCATGAGACGCTGGACGTCACTGTGGGTTGCCGGTCTGGCTTAAATCATCAGACGCAAGCAGGCTCGAAGAAAACTGCGGCTACGGAGATCATCTCTCGTCAACAACCTCAACAACAACACTAACAACAACAACAACAACAACGGTGAAGATGCTATCCACGATTGCGGGCGGTTGCTGCATGATAATCTCATCTTTCGTGAGAAGATGAGTGTAAATTAAGGTGCAACTTGGATGTTTTTCAGAGCGTGTTATGAGAGGCATTATTGCGAAAAGGGAAAAGCTTCTGCTGATGGATGTGTTTGCCAATGCTTTGGTTCAATAATTTCGAGCAGGAGTGAGCAATTATTCAATTGACATTCAATTTACTGAGTGACTGACGGTAATCGATAACAATCTGTTTAGACAAAAGTTAATTTGAATTATCGCTCGAGCGTACCATTGAAATTTGACTGCGAAAGTTGTAATCATGTTGATTCTTATAAAGTTGGGTTGATAAACCTAATTACATAAGAACCATTTCATTCAAACCACAGTACACCTAGGTGCACAAGACAGGCAACAATCATATACAACATTATGTCATGCAAAATAACAAGTTTGTACTCATAACAAGACCTTATCGTCTTTTAGCTTACGTTTACCACTCCACCCTCAGATCTCCAGATCGGTAGGAAATCAAAAACCCATTTACACGGAACTTCAAAGTCGCAGTTGTTGATTGGTGGACAGCCCACCACCGCCGATATCGATCATCCTTCTCGACTCCGCTGCTCGAACCAAGAGGCAGCTGCCTCGCCCAATGCTTATCATGATCACTTGTGCCGAAGGCAATGCAGCTCTTACAATGTAACCAATTTGTTGCCTTGGTTTGTGTCGCACACCTACCGAGAGCCAGAGAGGACCAGTTTCGAGGGGTGTCATAAGTAAAGCGTGAGCACTTTAATTAAGATTATAACCGCGACCACGATGCATGTTTCTACAAGCTGGTTCGTTTGCTCGTTACATATGCTACTCACAGTTCATAAGCTAGGTGATCAATCGATGAACGCCTGCCGGTATCCAATTTCAATTAAGGCACGATTATGACGGTTAGTTTCTTTCTCAAAATTTATGATCGATCGTGATAATGGATCATACATATCGGCTGGAAAGTTGCACTACGGATGATAACGGGATCGATTCACATATGCTTACAGAGGCAGATAGATACAGATCCACACATACTAGTAAAGCTGTTGGAAAGTAGGAATAGAGAATAATATATATTCTCTATTCCTACTTTCCAACAGCTTTATTAGTATGTGTGAATCTGTATCTATCTGTTAATTAAAACTACATGATAAATACATCAATCTAAGATCCAAATATTCTTAATCAAACGGGACTTGTAGGTGCTTTGGATTGATACACACTTATAAAATATCATGGTGAAGCAAAGAATTGTATATTTGACTATGGTGTTCATTTTTAAAATAGTTAACGGTTTGCTGCCTCAATATTTGTGTGATCGAATTGAAAGAGGAAGTGACTTTCATAGATATAATACTAGAAACGTGGTCGAAATAAGAATACCACATTTCTTGACTTGTGCTTCACAAAATTCATTACATTTTAAAGGAAAAAATGTTTTCAATTCGATGCATAGACATATCAAACCTTCAGCAACACTTATAAGATTTAAAAGACACTGCATTTCACACGTTAAAACTGTCTTTTGAACAGGTATCAAGTGATTTTTTTGAATCTACAAATTATGTATCTTGACGAAGTTATCTCTAACTGATTATTTTATATGGATAGCTGTCATAACGACTTTTTAATAATTATTGGAGAACTGCAGAAACTATTTCTGTTCGCCACGATGGTGATGATGGATTTTTAATATTGGATTTAATAGAAGTAGATTAAAAAAAAGTAGTCTACAAAGGTTTGAGCCTCGCGCGCGTATTATGGATATAGAGGACTGAATTTAAAATTTGATAAAAAAAAAATCTGTAAGGGACAGCCCTATAGGGTTGTACGCAATGGTGACGTAGAACTACGTGGTCTGATATAATAAATCTTATTTGTTAACTGCAGCAAAAGCTTGCGTTTTGTGTAGGAATAGGAATTTGAGCGGGGTTCTTTCTGTTTATTCTCTTTAGTATGACGCGCTTGACATAGATGGCCCACAGCGACTCGCGAAGAGCTACTGATTCCGATCAATAGCGGTGCGGCTTCTTCGTCCTTCTATGGATGCTCATGTGAGCTGCAGCTCGCTACTTGCGGGGAGCCTTTCGTTATGTAGGGGAAAACGGTACATAACGCACCCCGGGGGTAGGACGCACTTTTTCATTTTATTTTGAGTTTTTCTTTGAATTATTAATCCAATTCTAGGATTTATCATGCAGGATTTTGAGTTCAGATGCTATGCTAGAAGTGCTGCTTGATAATACAACAAAACAGTTACGTAAAAGCCATGAAAACAGAAATGAAAGTCAGCTGGCGCGTTCTGCCCAGGGGATGCGTTGTATACCATTGTCCCAGGAGAACATCACCACTCACCCCGCAGTGATGGAATAAACACCGTTTGGTGAGACCGGATGGAATTCACCTTTGAAATCTGTGTTAGGGAAATCATTTTTCACAGGCAATCGGTGATAATTTTAATTATCAACAGCAACAGGAACAATTGCACATTCGTGCAATTTTCAATAGTGACATTTTTAAAAATGATAAAGTCTTCAATTTTACAGATGCGTAGAAATATTTCTGATCCATTGGTGATAAAATTATTGAAATTGGTCAAGGGGCAACTGATTTATTAATGCTCAAAAACTTTCATAATTTTGTTACATTTTCCATTTTATGTTTTCACAAAGTGTACCCCCATTTAGAATTCACAGACGTAGTGCTACGTCAAAAAATGCAATTTTATTTGGAAAATACTTTTAATTAGTAGTTTTCTGGCAAATTTTGGGTTTTTTTTTTTTTTTTTTTTTTAAGAAAATGATTAAATATTACAAAACACGGTTTTACAGCTTTCTCTTTTTGTTCTTCTTCATTTATCTTTCTCCTTGTGTCTGTCAATTTATCTTTCCTTAAATTAACTTAAAACCTACGTTAACTTGGGAAACCGATTACCCGCGGCGTACTCGGGGTTAATATACATTCGTTCATGTACACTCATTCATATCCACTCATTATTTATCACCCATCCATCCATATTTACAAACACCCACACACAGGGAAGGGAAACCTAGCCTAACTTAACCTATCTTAACCTAACATTTTGTTCATTGTTCTTTTAGTTTTCCATTAGTTGCACAACTAGAATTTAACAAATATTCAAACTATTTCCAAACTGTTTTCTACAACTAACTCGATTGTTCCATCTTATCTCTCTAAGTTCCTTTTTAAAGACAAACAAAGATGGTTCAGTCACTCTCAAATTGAAAGCGACCACCCTCATCGTTAGCCGAACCGCTGCTTTACTTTTTTGCGAACGCTCATTTATTTTAAACAGTAGAATGTCTTCAATGTCGTTTACTACAAAATTAAAGCGTGATCTTATAATCTGACTACACCACTCCCAGATTTTTTTAAAAGCAAGGCATTCTTTCATTCTATGTCTGTTGTTATCTAATTCTCCGCATCTCTTGCATAGTTCATCACTTCTAATATTGTGGGCCACGAGTTTCATTTGATTGGGTATCAAATCATTTACAAAACTATAAACCATTGCACGATCTTGCATAGAAATGAAATTTTGGTTTATGTTTTACCATACTATAGACCAATCAATATCAATTTTACCTTCTATTTTCGGAATAACCTTTCTTGAATCAACAAAATAGTCATATAGCAATTTCGTCGTTTCCAAACAGAATTTTTCTTTTAGTTCTTTTGCCTCAACAATCCATTCTCTTGCATTTTTGGTAATTTTCATCGGTGTTTTGAGTTCGAGTAAATATTGTTCTTGTCTAAAGTTTCCTTCGTTATCTAAATTATACATTATATTTTTAATGAAAAGCGCCTTAAGTTTTGACTCTGGATCAACTAAACCTAGACCTCCTTTCGAAAAATCCAAGTACAGTTGGTTACGCTCTACTTTAAAAATGTATCAATGCCAAATAAATTTACCACAAGCGGATTTTATCTGTGCTATATGACGGTTCAATGGAGGAAAAACTTGACCAAGATACCAGAGCTTTGATAGAATGAATGTATTCAGCACTCTGCATCTTTCATATATATTTAAATTTATAACTGAATGCATTTGAAGAGTGCGTTTAATATCATTAATAATTGCATTGTAATTGGTATTTACTGTAATGTACCAACTTCTATGTATTTGGATACCCAATATTTTCAAATAATCAACCTCTTTAATCAGCTGTGGTCCAAGTTTTACATTGTTTAACCTCATGTATCCTGATTTAACCAAATTAATTTTGATTTTTGCATACTTTGAGAAGTTTTCAAAAATGGTAAGCATTAAGTCAAACTCCTGATCCGTACGGATAACAATATTAAAATCATCGGCGTAAACAATCACTTTTATAAATCTATCATAAATAAAAAATCCTCTTAGTTCTCTAATCAATGGTTCAATATAAAGTACAAACAGTGCCATACTTAGAGGGCAACCCTGTCGTACAGATTTATATATCTTAATTTCATCTTAAGAAAACCGTTTACTAAGACTCGAGAGTAAACTATTTCATATAAATTTCTTATACAATCAATAAACTGCTGAGGAAAATTGAAACTTCTCAGAACTTTCCACAAATATGCATAAAATACCAAACAAGCTTTAAATCTTTTGGTCTCGCATGCTCTCGTTAGAATTTTCCTTAAATCTTTCAAATTATTAACGCAAGATGCATTAGCTAAACAGGCTGTTTGGCCTCTCCCTAATAAACTACTAAGGCAATTCATGATCCTATTGGCAATGATTTTCGTAAATATTTTATAATCACAATTTAACTGCGAAATTGGTCGAAAATCATCCAAAGAAGTTTAAGGAGTTCCTTTTTTGGAAACCAATGTAATTATCCCATCCGCAAAACCTTTGCTTGGCCTAAAAGCACCGGAAAGATATGAATTATACAATTTCAGCAAGTCATCTTTTATCACTTCAAAATGTTTCATATAAAATTCATATGTTAATCCATCCGGACCTGGAGACTTCTTTTTGGAACATTCTTCCAGAACTGTTTTGAACTCTTCAATAGTAATGGGCTGTACTAGTTTGGCACCTTCATCATGACTTAATTTTTTTGACAAATATTTAATTGGATCCTCTTCTTCGTTAGCATTATTAATTTGATCTATATGACTGAAACAGGCTGAGAAATAATTATGTACTTTCGATTTAAGTTGATTGGGATCAGTAACATCTGAACCTTCATGATGAAGTTGAATGTTTGTTTTAGACTGTTTTTTTACCTGTGCGGCTACTTGATACATATTCATCAATTCACCTGTTGAAATATTACTATCGCTTATCTGATTACTCAAGTGTCTGAGCCTGTTTGTTTCCAGTTCAATTAATCTTGATTTAATTACACGAATATCCAATAAAGTTTCCTCTCCCTTTCTTTGTTTTTCCATCCATTCGAAACATTTAGAGTAGAAATAACTTTTTTCACTCGAAATTTGCGAATTAAGCTCCCAGCTTTTATTTTTGTAAAACTGGCGACTTTTAAGTTCAAAAACCCCATTCCACCATTTATTAACATCGGCCACATAGACATGCCTAGCCTTCCACGATTCATACGCGAATGTGTATTGGATAGAAACATCTTCATCTGCAGGGGTTCGTAAGCATTCTTGACATTGCTGAAAATTATGATAGCATCAGATTGCGGGATTTCTAGTATAATATAATGCTTTATTGATTTTTTATTAACTCTTGATCGCTTGTAATACTTATGAATATTTTAGGTGGACAAATAGGCGAACTAAGAGGTGGACACCTGAGATTTTTCACATTTATTCGCTGTGAAGCAACTGTAAACTCTAGAGGGAACTGTAACCAGTTCGATTTTGTTTGCGAATTGTCATATTTAACTATCTTAAAGATAAATCGTCCAGCTCAAACCTTTGTAGGGGTAAGAGGTGGAACCATCATCATCATGATCACCAACGTCATCATAATATTACTGATTTTTTAATAAGAAAGATCCAGTGAAACTAGCCTCCATTTAAACAGTTGTAGGACACAAGGTCAAAGGACAAATGGTCGAATGAAGAAAAGGTCAAATCACATTTAATGGATCAAAAGCTCAAAAGATATGTCGAAAACGCAATATGCTGATTAAAGCAAGGAAATCAAACTTGAACTCACTCTTCGTGTTGACTCCTTCTATCGGCATTTGCTGTTCATTTTTTTTTTTTTCTTGATTTGTTTTCCGTCGACGTTGTTTTCCGTCGATCTTGTTTTCCGTACTGAGTACCAATGCTACCGACGCCAGGCAGCTCCCACCCACACCTGGACCCTATCTATCGACCCATCAACTCATGGACCGGGGAAAAACGGCTTTACTTCCCTTCCCAAGGAAGGCGTGATCAGAGATGTTTGCCTCAGAAAGTTACGTCACACTTACAGCAGTCACACTTACCACTACACCACCGGCGCCGCTTGAGCTGTTCTTGGACAGATAAAAACTATTGAATATTCCAGTTGAAGATTTGTTCAAAAGGCCTTCTATCTAATTCGACTGATAGTTCATTCGATCTTTTGAAATTGATATTTTGGCATAAAGTGGCCATATCCTGGTTCTCCAGATAGTCTGAATTGACCGATAAAGTGGCCGCATTATAAAAAAAATCTCTCAGAATCTTGAAGCTATTCTTTATTTCGATCAGAACCCCGAAATCAAAGCTTATTTAACATGCAACTGATATTTTGGGATAAAGTCATATCATAGTTCTCAGACTCCTAATCGAAAAATCGTTTTTTGCATCCAATGTACGACCAATAATACTTCAAGCTTCTAATCCATGTTTTCACTGATGGTTTGATGTTTTCTTCTTGTTCCTTTTTCTTTGCGACATAAAAAACGTAATAATTCACTCTCGGATTGGTGATGATGATAAAACTTCCCGATGTAACCGTTTGAAATCATGTAGACAGTAGTTTCCCGACTGCGATGTGATGCACTGAGCTGTTAACGATTAATTTCAATCGAAAGTGTTAAAGCTTCTGTGATGAACGCTTCTTCTTCTTGTTCGCATTTCAAGCTTATTTCTTAGCACATATTAGCTTATTGCGTGCGCTCAACTTAGTGTTCTAAATGCACTTCTACAGTTATTGATTGAGAGCTTTCGATGCCAATACCAATGAATGAATTTGTATATTGTGTGGCAAGCACAATGATACTCTATGGCCCAGGGAAGTCGAGAAAATTTCCAACCCGAAAGATTCCCTCGACCGGACCGGGAATCGAACCCGCCGCCTCCGGCTTGTTAATACCGTGCCTTTACTGACTAGGCTATGAGGCCCCCATGTTGTGATGAACGCATCTTGCACTTAAATGTAGTATGAACAGGTAATGTTGTCATTTTAATTAAAAAAAATAATAAGAGACGATTCATACGTCCTTTTTTGTGATCTACCATATCTAGAAAAAATTATAACCCATTTAAATCTGGAATATCTTTGAAATCAGGTGATCAATTCCAGTTCTTCAGAAACATATCGATACTCAACAATTTCAACTACAGTACCGGACAAAAGTCTTTCGCCTAGTGATTTTTTTTTCTCTTCAAAAAAGTTTCATGAGTTGTAACTATACAGGACAGGCATAATATTTTCTGAAATCTTGGCTACTGGAACATCAACTATTCAAAATGTATCGGTATGGTTTTTCCCTAGGTTGTCTGAAAGCTTGTTTGTAGCTTGTACAATTTTAGTAAAACGCTTGACTGCCTTTTTCAAACTGTTTTCTCTTGAAGTATAATGAACCGAATTTACTGAAATTTTCATATTTTTAGTCAACACATTGGTCTTTGACAAGCTGTAGATTTGACTCAAATCTGTCCACGATGAAAAATAGTTACAGCAGTTTAAATTTCTTCCATAAGCTATAAAATTGGATAATTTTGAAATAAGATTTCTTTGGTTTTTCATGAATGCACCCAGCAGTATTGATATTCCTATTCCAAAAATACTAATTATGTTGTGTATATGAAGCCTTTTTTAAAACCGGAAGTCACCATCTTGGAATAAAAATTGATGTTACAAATTTACCATCAACTATAGTACTGTAGTAACTTTTTTCATCGTAAATGGATTTAAGTTTACTATGAAGCGTTTCAAAGAAATGTTTCTACTTCAAACAAGAAATAATCAGCTGATTCAGTTCATTGTGCTTCAATAAATATCAGTTTAAAGTAAGAAAGTCAAATAAAAAGTGTTTAACAAAAACTGCTCAAACTTCTGCTTCTGCTGCATCTTTTACTAAAAATGCGCAAATTTAGCCACTTAAACTCAAAACCACACCGATAAATCTTTAATAATTGCTGTATCAGAAGCCAATATTTCAGATATTTTGATGACCATCCTAAAAAGCAGACTTGCATTGATCATTACAGCCAACATGTTATTATTCGGAATTATTAAACTATGAGATATTATAACCATATTTTTTATTATTAAAATGCAGGAAGAGGAGGTAAAGCTTGTGTATCACACATAAAACCTGTCAGTTTCACTTCCAGAGTGTCCTATTTAGCGATAAGCTTTTACGATGAGTGTGCACTCATCGCGTTTGCGCATTACAGCTAAATTCGCTGGCTGAGCTTTGATTTTTAAAGCATGGCAAGTTCGCCGTTACACCGGAACCATCGTGTTCGGAGTGTTAATTTTGCCTTAAAAGGGTCACAGAAAACTAAATTAACACTCCGCACACGATGCCTTACGGTGTGTAACGGCGAATTCACTATGTTTTAAAAAATATAGTTCGGTTTCGGTTATTCGGTTTCAATAGATTTAACATCTCTAGATAAAATGCTGAGCAATGATTTTTCAAAATTTTCCCAATTTGGCGGTACACATTTTATCGGAGACGTCATGTTCGGAGTGTTAAGAGGTTTTATGTGTCATACACCAACTTTAAAGCATGACCCACTTAGTAATGGAACAACATCATTTGGGTCAATTTTGGATTCGAAATAACGGTTTCCACTCAAGTGCATACTAGAGAGGGTCTAGCAGATTCAAAACAACCTACCTTGGCAACCTATGCCTAAATGATTTCTAGCAACACTGCCAATGCAATCAAGATAGGCGCTAGTCGTTTGGCTCTGGCTTTGACAGTTCATTTGGCTCATAACTAGAGAGGGTCTAGTATAACAGAGGAGCGGACTGGTTGGTTTTGAGCCAAACGAACTGTCAAAGCCAGAGCCAATCGAGCAGCAACTATCTTGATTGCATTGCCAGTGTTGATAGAAACCTCCCAGGCATAGGTTGCCAAGGCAGTTTGTTTTGAATCTGCTCCTCTCTTACTCATAACTAGCCATACTATTCGTTTTATTTTAAGAAAAAAATACGAAACGAATTATTCGTTGCGGATTACAAGAAATTCTCGAACTTTTCCCATAATACGACCCATCAAGCGGCACACGACGGTCTCGTGCACTGTTTTGGTGATTGAATCCCACCATTTTTTCATCTGAGCTTCCGTTTTTATTACTGTTCCTTTTACCTTCAGTTTCCTCTTCATAATTGCCCAGTAGTATTCAATGGGCCTGAACTGGGGACAATGGGACGGATTGAGGGTTTTCGAAACAAACTGGACTCCGTTGTTATTGTACTTTTGTTGTACTTCCCAGCAGTAATGACAACTCGCAGGATTCGGTTAAAATAGTCACCGGACCATCATATGAACCATCGGATCATCAAGTGCAGAATTCGGTTTTGTAAACCTCCAAGTTCATCATCTTCTCAGTGACGAAAAGCTTTGTCTTCTGGCCGCAGCTGTAAATTCCTTGTCAGCTCGTATATTTTCATGTGAATTTATCCGCAAAAACAAATATGAATCTGCCAGGGACACCTCCTCGAGCCTTCACCTTGTAAAATTTTGGTCCTGGAAACTGTTCGAAGTCGGCCTTTACATTTACGTCATCCATAAGTATGCACCCACCGGACTTGGTCAGCAGGATGTCATACAGCTTTCAAGCATGGATTCTAGCTTCGGTATTCTGCTTGAGTGATCGAATTTAAAGCACTACAGTAAAAGTATGGACGTCTGTCAAAAGTTGTTCCAATCGAACCGTCAAAATGCACCGCTTTGCACGATTGGAACAGCTTGTTTTCAGTTTTGTGGTGACAGTCGTCCGTACTTTTACTGTAGGGCTTTAATCGAATTAGTTGCCTACTGTCGCAGTTTGCCTGTAAGCCTTCGCGGTAGCGTGTTCACTGCACTGTACTACGGGCGGAATCAAACTTTTTACTCAAATCGCGATCAGACATACCTGGGTTGCTTCTGATGGACCTCACGACCTTTCCATGGAGCTGACAGTTCCATTCCGGTGTTTACTTTGACACTTCCGATTTGTCGTCATGGTTTCCCTGTACGCTTTGAAGACGTACAATATGGACTCTGACCAGAGCTGGTAAATATCACCACCGTCATGTAAGAATGAGAAAACAGGTCCTCTCACTATCACGAGACGAAACTACCTATCATTCGTTTTCTTGTCATTTTCCAATGATCAAGCACTCATGAGAATAATTCTATTACGGGTTTTACATCTACATTTCTAACTGATTTAGATTAATTCAAGCATGTAATCGTATGTTATCGGTAGAGTGAATATATTATTACGATTTTCTCGGTACAAGTAACTTTAAAAGTAATTAATGAGCTAGTAATTACGATAATCACAACACTGTCACGTTTTGTCATGACGAAAAATTCGATGAGATTTTGAAGAAAATCTCTATCATCGTTTTCTCATCTGATGATAGTGACAGGAGTATCTCTGTAAATATCGCGTGAGATATTTCATTGAAAATGACATTTGCCAGCAATGACTCTGACCACGATGGATTTTCTACGGTCCTCTTACTGTATTAAAAACAAGAGCGTTTCAGGGGGCTGAAAAAAAATCACTTGTATTTTTATTGTTGTTGTCAACAAATAGTCAAAAGCTTCCGAAAACATCCACTAGGAGCGCTGTAATAATCAAAAGAGTTTGCTCCATTACTAAGTGAACTGGTTTAAAAAAAAACTTGCGGGGTAAAAAATCGGCCCTAGAGTACGACGTAAAATATTTCTTGAGATTTTGTTATCTAGAACATCAAGAAAGTAGTCAACATGCAGGACATTAAAAAAAATCGTATTGTATCATTGGGGTTATAAAGAATCGTTGCACATGCATGAAACCGTGGTCAACGAGTTTGAAATTACAAACGAGGGGGGAGGTCTGAATGATTGTCTAGCCTGGATGTTATCACAATCTATGGAAAATACCTTAATTAAATATGGCAACACTGGTTAACAGAATGAATCTATTTAAACTGTCAGTGTATAAACGAGTGCACGGATGGACTGGAGTTCACTAACTCGAAAATATGTGACACAAGCTGCGGGTAATGTTTACTAATTCATTATTGATTATTCATGAATATTTAGTGTTCATGATTAATAAATATTGCACGTGCTTGTGTCATTTTTTCTCGAGTGCGTGAACTCAAATACATTCGTCTATGGGATTCTTGAGGGAAATGAACATCAACAAAATAGTTCATAAATCGCAAATAATGCTGTATTATTCCCTAAATGCCAACAAATATTTAAAAAATGTAAAATAATTTAACCAAAATTGAAAATCGAGATTTGAACCGAATCCTGGACACATTGTTTGTAAATTTCTGATATGTCTTAATTTTATTAGGATTTCAATTTTGCAAACAACTCAGAATTCCATAACCAGGCATGGGAAATCATTTACATACATTTCAAGCATTCATTTGCATTTATCTTTTTTCATCAAAAGAATTCCGAAAAATAATGTATGGAGCTTTTGCAGATTACATTAGCTACAATACATTAATGAATAATTCACATCTGTATCTCTCATGCATGATGAACCAGAGCGAATAGAACCCGCCATTGATTTTTCGTGAATGTAATCACTGAAAAACAATAACTAGTTCTACCCACACTAGTTCGTCATGCATAAAAGTTACAGTTAATGACAATATTTGTAGCTAATATCAAAACCTACATAAGCTTTCTGCATACTTTTACGGAATTCTTGAAATGAAAAAAGTTAGAGGCAAATGAATGCACGAAACGAATGTAAATGATTTTCCATGCCTACCCGCAGATTTTAGGTTTTCAAAGGCGATTAAGAACACGACATTCCAAGTTTTGTTGAAGCGGCACCGGTGGTGTACACAGCAAAAAAAAATTTAATATTTGAAGAGTATGCACTTCAATCAAGTCGAAAATGTCATGTACTATTTTTGGCCACAAATATAAACAAACGCATTAAAAGCAGCACAATGTCCGTTCATGTACTGTATTAATGGTAATTTTGTCCTTTTTGGCAAGTAATCCCAAGTAACATATTAAGTTTTATGAGGGTTCTGTAGACCATGATTTAGACTTGTAGAATGCTTTAAACCCTTGATAAAACTTACATGTTACTTGGTATATTACAGCAAATATTTTTTACACGATTGAAGTGCATCCACTTTGACGTGATATTAAAATTATTTTGTTGCTGTGTAGTGATAAGCGTGATTGCGTGGGAAGTAAAGCCATTGGACCCCGGTTCATAAGGTCATGGGTCGATATGTAGGGTCCAGGTGTGGGAGCTGCCTCCCTGGCATCGGTAGCATTGGTACTCAGTACGGAAAACAAGATCGACGGAAAAAAATGTTTACAAAATCTAATGGGCCTATTTCTATCACTATCTATACTATCATCGCGATGATAGGGGTAAGAGGGGAATAGTGAACAGGTGGGGCATAGTGAGCATCCCGTGCACCAGCTTGAACTTCCGGCCGTTCAGAACAAATTGGTTGGTGATAGGATCTATATCATAATGCCAGTTGATTTGTTTCATGCAGCTAGAGATCCAGGGCCAAACTACGAGATGCTCACTATGCCCCACCTGTTCACTATGCCCCTCCTCTCCATATATGCTTTTATTTAGGTCTCCTAGAAAATGTTAATTAATTAAGATTTTTTAATTTCAAGAGTATCATTCTAATTGATGTCTTTCCTTATCTTTTCAGGTATGCCTCCAAAGCTCTTTACATCATATTGTATGACGACAAGCCAAGTCAAGTAACAAAGACACTACTCAATCCCAATTTCAACGTATTCAAATTTTCGTACATCTCGTATCATGCAGCATAACTCTGATAAATACAAACGGAAATTTTCTCTCGAACACCGAACAATAGCCCAAATGATTCAATTTTCCTTCAAAATTAAAGACCGACGGTCACCGTCCGCTAGTACGGCGTGAAAGTAACTCACTAACAACCGTCAACCAAGGTGGCAAAACGATGTAACGGGAAGCAGGAACTTCGAAATTGCTATGTTTAACCAGTGACATTAATAACAACAACAACAACAAACAAGTCGAAAAGTAATAGCACTGAACAGTGTTGCAAACGAGTCATTGTCATCATCACCACGACGTCACTGCAGCGTTGCAGTCGTTGTTGGCGTCGGCGTCATAATATTGTGCTGTTGATGTTGCATTTCGCAATTTCGTGCGCTTGCACTTTCCTCAAAAGGAACGGAACATGAATGAAAATGAAAGTCATCGGTTTCAGATTGCCGTTTGTTGGAGGCTGAATTCAGTCATTTAAATTGGGAGAATTGGAAACGTATGAAGGAAATCAAGTTCAATTCCGAAATCCGCTATGGTCATGCAAATTATCATTCTGATAAGATGAGAAGTATAAAATCGCTTTGCTACGGAAAAATAGCCTTCTCACCATTTAAATCCTCGAATTTGAGCTGTTAACGACTTCGTGCGAATGGCTTGACTCGACTGTCATTGCCATTGTCACCACGAAAAGTTGCTTTCCAACAACAGCCTGTTGTAGCCTGCGAAACCGGAGATCCGCAGAATCGTTTCCCCGTTAATAATAATAATGATAATAATAATATTAATAATGATAATAATGGTGTGGCTGAAGCTGTCTGTTTGTGGCTTTTTATTTATTTTCATGCTGTTGAACTTGCCACCTATCAATCCGCTGGCTGCACCACGACAGCGGTGTCGGCTAGGCCAAACAGACTTCCAATTAACGTTGGAAAACAGCTGATGACGACCGGACTTATGTGACCGTGTGTCTGAGGAAAAAGGGCTTCTTAAGCTGACATTTCGATTCGAAAGATGATTGCTCCCTTGGAATTTCTTCTCACCGTTATTTATGCAACACACCGATGTATAATGCTTAGTCATTTTGTGTCAGCATGCAAAAACAGAAATTAACCATCTGCTTATGTCTAGGTAATTAGCAGCCACTAAACTTTGCCAAACTCCAGCGATGGACCTACTACCGATTTGATAGTAATTGATGGGTTGTTCCTCGGTGTCCGTTGGCTTTCATTGTCCGTCACCGATCGAGTGGTGTGATTGAAAGAAATTGGTGGAACAAACGGTTGAGATTGACCAACAAGCGTGGAACAAGATTGGAAATGAAAGAAAATTTGCATAAACTGGTGATAATTGTCCAATTGTTTGCCCGCACGATTAACGCGTGAGCATAATGAATAGGCAATTAAACGGTCACAAAGCGGAAAATTGTGCGAAGAAGCCATTCGACTAATTGTCTTACATAACAGGCAGTGATTCGATGGTTTGTGGGTTTATATTGAACTTAGATGCTCATAATCGAGTTTATTGGATCATTTATGATGCTGTAACTCAACCTGCTATTGTGGATCATGATGAGCTGCGATAAAGGATCCGATACTTGACCCGGACAGTCAGCGATGTGGAGTCAGTGTCGAAATTGTGAAGTTGGAGTCGAAGTTGGGTAGCATATTTAATGGTATTTTTTGTGATTGGTTTGTTTTTTTTTTGGTTCGATTTGACAGTTTAAAATTTTGGTTCTATTTTGGGGTCCGTCTCCGCATCCCAGCTAGAAAAGAAATTTAGTGCAAAGAAAGTACAAGTGATCGGGTGAAATGGAATTCAAAATGCTTTTTTTTTTTAAGCTTTCATTTCGTCAGGTGATTGGCAAGCTAGCCCGATGATTCTGATTGGAGGTGGATTGTGCAAGAGTTTCTTTGAATATCCGATGTAATGGTTTGATGTGTTGAGCTAGAATTAGGAGATGCAACAGTCTTCCAAGATTCTGCTTCATGGGCAAACCATCGTTCATTTCGGTTTCTACAACTTTGTCTAGGCATCATTTCGAAGAGCCGCTTACGTGCTGTATTTTGATGAGAAATCAAATGTCGAGCGCGCTATTGTCAAAGGTTGGGAACGAGTGGGTATGACCAAGTTCCAACATAGAATTGCCAATTGATTCATTCGGCAAGAGAGTCATCCTAGCCCTTTTTTCTGGTTTTAAACGTTTGATGTTTTCTACTTGAATGTTCATGTGCTCATGATTTGCCTGAAAAATGTTTGAACTAGTTTGGAAATAACCCGGAAAAGTCTTGGAAGTGCTTTTGGTTCAACAGTAGTGCAGCAGAACAGTAAAGGCCCACCCACATTAGATCCGGATCTGACGCGTTGCGGCAAAGTGATAGCTAAATTTATTGTATAACTGTCAAATTTACGTCAACGCAATGCAAACGGATCTTATGTGGGTGGTCCTTAAGAGTACACAATTATTAAACTGGCTGAGATCTTCCCTTTATTTTTATTTATATGTTCTTATATTTTTTTAATATATTTTCATTCTATTACTCTCTACTGAAATCTAGCTCTCACCTGTTCGTGTTCAGCGTTGGAAAATTTTGCGAGGTTCTTGAATCACACAAAAAGAAAATTTCACGAGTAATTGGCCCTTATTACCGATGTCACTTCACGGTGAAGTGACAACTTGTCACTCACGGTGAAGTGATTCCCATTTGATTTACATGGCAATCACTTCACCGTGAGTGACAACTGGTCACTTCACTTCGTTTTCACCGTGAGTTTTAGCGAACTTTTCCTGTAGATTGATTAGTGTCCCGCTTTTCCTCAAGGGAAGATAGAATTAGGGTTCCTTCCTCCATTTCCTTTCTCCTACGTCCTTTTATTCCATGTTTCTCTTTTAAGAAAGCGAGTATTGGCGCTATAACCATAAGCCATAAGGGCTAGGACAAGAGTTAGTGCTCATGTCCCAACCACTCGAGGAAAATTGAGTATCACTTAACTTTCTCAGATTAGATGCTCCCAACGACAAATCATTTATAAATAACAATACAGCGGAACGTACGGTACGAGATGTTCACGTTTCATCCATTTATTGGATTCTGAAGTATCGTGTTTTATTCTTTGAGTTTAACAGACCCGATGTTTCTGAATCATCTTGCCCCTTAAATGCTGCACAGCAGGCCTAGTATTTTTTATATATTTTGCGCATCTCTGATGTTCAAAATATAGCAAATATACAAGAAAAAGGATGGAGGTATAACTATCATTTTCCAGGATGCTTTCATGAACTGGCTGTGTTGGTGTTAGATTAGATTAGATTAGATTAGATTAAATTAGAAACGATTTGAGCTTGACCCTTGGGCGATCGGTGTGAATGACCGGGATTAGCGATGAAAGTGCCAGTCAAGCAAAATTGAAAATTATATGGAAGAAAAGTAAATCATGTCCAATTATTATGTGGCTAGAATTGGAGAAAAAATGCGTGGGATGATGGTCATGCTCGTCGGTTTGTCGGTGGTTATCGTGAAGAATGAAGTTAGAGCAATTTAAAGAAAACGCCTTTTTCTTGAAAAACCTTATTTTCTTGAAATAAAATGAACATAACTTCTTGATATTTTGGAAATTTTTAAGTCGTAATAAACTTGGCATTCATCTGCCACTAATTTTACTAAAATTCGTCCACTACATAAAAAGTTGAAAATTGAGCGTTTTACTAGAATAAATCTAGTTTTGTACAGGCTCCTTCAATAAAGACCAACATTATGGCAATAAATCAATAAATATCTGTTAAATCACCACCCACATAAACGATAACCATAAGGAGTGCCTAACAACCTATTCGGGTTTACATCCCAACAATATGTGGTTTGGTGGCACGATCTGTGGTATCGTTCATGTATGGTGCTCGTTTATTAGGGCAGCCACGATTTAAAAAAAAATCTATTCACCATGTTTCAACAATTTGTCCTCTAGGGTGTACGATCAATTTTGAGATACACTGTAGGTTGTATGCAAATGTTATTTTTACAGCAATCATTGACCGATATGAATGATAAAAATGAATGATAAAAATAACTCCATATTTGATGCAATCTAAACTGGAGTTACATCCTTTTTTTTTTTCTTTATTAAAGAGATTTTAAGCCATAGGCTAGTTCATCTCTTAGGAGTTACATCCGCAAATTAAATGTTCAGGACTCTGAAGTTCAGAAATGGATTTTAAAACATATGAAATTTTGGATTTGAATGCTCGATCTATTTAAAATAATCAGGACGAGCTCTTTAACTTATTACGTGATCATAACGTGCATATTGAAAGAGAAGTTGAGCAGGCGACGAAAAACTATTCCTTTGTTTATTTTTTATTTGTTTATTTGATGTAGGTTAAATAAATTTTCATTCTACATTTGTTAGCCAACATAAATTGTCGGGTTTTATTACGACTACAGCCTATCGCCAGTTATCCAATAGGTTATGGGTATTTTGTGTAACTAGAATAGTTTCGGACTATTATACATATTCAAGATTATTTCAATAGAAGATTGGTCGAAACTTCGGGACCGCTCAAGATGGATGAAATTTAAATCATGATGGAATGCCTGAATATTTTTTTTTCCTTGATTTGTTTTCCGTCGATCTTGTTTTCCGTGTTGACCACCAATGCTTCCGACGCCAGAGAGGCAGTTCCCAAACCTGGACCCTACCTATCGACCCATCAACTCATGAACCGGGGACCAACGGCTTTACTTCCCAGGCCTGCTGGGGTGAAAGGTAATCACGCTTACCACTACACCACCGGCGCTGCTTCGCCTATATATTGGCAATTATGAAGTCTTTAAGTTCCGGATTGAAGTACTGCTGGTTCATGAAGGATTGTGGAAGTACATCTTGGAGCAGGTGCCTAATCCCGTGACTAACGAATGGATGCAGGGATACGAACGAGCCAGCACAACGATTGGGCTGTTCGTTGAGGATGGTCAATACTCAATTTAACGAAATTGTGAATCTGCCAAGCAAACTTGGGAAGCTTTGAAGAAGCATCACCAGAGCACGTTGTGTTCGAAATTGTGGATTAATCAGCTTTCATGTACATCAGGGATTTCTTAAAAGTTAGATTGCGTTCTCACATTCCTAAATCGGTTTATTTTAAATTATAATGACGAAGGAAATTTGAATTATTCAATATTCTCATAATTTTAAACCAACCGATTTAGGAAAGTTAGCACCCAAACTAACATTTGCTAAGAAAAACGTGCCACTGCTGAAGAGAATTTGTCAGTTGCAGTTACGGGATGGTGACAACATGGAGCAGCATCTTTAAAAAATCGAAAGTCTTTTCACTCGCCTATCAAACGCTGGCAAGAAGCTCGAATCGCAGTTGATCATTGCGATGGTGCTGAGAAGTCTACCGAAATCCTACGATACTCTCACAGCAGCCCTCAAGAGCCGTTCGGATGCCGAGTTAACCATGGATCTTGTGAAAGTGAAGCTACTGGACGAATTACCTAACCGTAGAATTTAAAGAAACTGTCTTCATACGGCTGAGATAGTGGAGATCCGCATCTGGTGTGTCATTTTTAAAAAGGACTCTACAGGTAAAAACAAGCTGCCCACCTCTGAAATAAGAAGCTTGATGCAGTACTGCAGAAGCTCGGTTTCAAGCCAACGAAAAATGATTCGTATCTGTACTCGAAGTACAACTGTGATGGCACGATACCATATAATTTTCAGAAGCCTGAGCAATCATTTCAATGGTTGAGGGACATCAACTTTCTCGGAATCCACGTCCCTTGTTCTGAAGGAGGAGTGCCCTTGAGTTAGAAGGTTTACAAGATGCCAAGCCTTATTTCGGTCACATACAGCCAAAGGAGAAGATAGCAGAAGCACTGTCGAACAAGTTCGCAAGCTTAATCGGTGGGTTGTTGTATGTAGTCGTCAACACCAAACCAGATATAGCAGTTGCAGTATCCATCCTAGGACGAAAGACCAAACTGGGTCGAAGAAGCGAATCCTCCGGTACCTGAAACGAACCATCGATCATGAGTTGGTGCTACACACTTAGATTTTTTTGCCGAGATGGGCACCACCGAGCAGCTCGGCATTTTATTTTGCTGGAAATTCAGCAAAAAATATGTTTGTTAGCTGAGATCTCGGCAAAATTCCCGTTTGTTAGCTGAATCTCGGCAAGTTTTGCACTGAGATCCAGCAAAATAAAATGCCGAGCTGCTCGGTGGTGCACATCTCGGTGAAAAAATCTAAGTGTGTAGGTGTTGATTCGTCACAACTGCAGGTTTATGTCGATGCTGCAATCAGTCAATGGCCAGCGCTGCTCAAGATCGTAAATCAACATTTGGTTTCAAATTTTGCTACGCTGGCTGGAGGGATGATCGAATCGAACACAAGGAAGCATAAGAATGTGATGTGACACCAAGCAGTGCTGCAAAATCTCTACAATAAACGGCAATATTAAAAATTTAGCTTTGGTCACTCATTTGAGCTAAAAGTCTTCGTCAAGGCAAACAATTCGCAGCGCCGGTGGTGTAGTGGTAAGCGTAATTGACTCTCACCCCAGCAGGTCTGGGTTCAATCCCAGTCGGCGCCGCCGGAATGTTCTGAGACATAACATCTCTGATCACGCCTTCCTTCAGGAAGTAAAGCCGTTGGTCCCCGGTTCATGAGTTGATGCGTCGATAGGTAGGCTCCAGGTGTGGGAGCTGCCTCCCTGGCGTCGGTAGCATTGGTGATCAGCACGGAAAATAAACCAAAGAAAAAAAATCACGACATAAAAAACTTTTTTTTTAGTTTGTAGTGATGCATGATTATAGATTACACTAGATTACAGCTATATGTCAAGCTAAAAAAATCATACAGAAAATGGAAAGTCGTGAAATAGGATTAATTTGTAGGTCATCAAA
Organism: Ochlerotatus camptorhynchus; assembly: GCF_037179485.1. NCBI lineage: Eukaryota > Metazoa > Arthropoda > Insecta > Diptera > Culicidae > Ochlerotatus > Ochlerotatus camptorhynchus. Next base: position 303,028 of record NW_027041235.1, read on the forward strand.
ATTCGGAAGCGATTTTCTCTATATGTTTATTTTGGAATTCCGCCCTTTTCCAATGTTAGTCTAGAATTTCCATACCTCTTTGCTGTTGTTTTGATGCTGATCAATCTTCCTTTGTACATATTCACAACGAGTTTTCTTTATCGATTGTGAATATTTATTACGCGCGATTGTGTACCTATAGTCCAATGATTGTCAATGATTATTAGATCTACAAAAATTTTTGTACCATATGTCCCTTTTCCGTTTAAGACGCAAAAGATCCAAATTGTACCAGCTGTTCGAGTTCTTCAAAGAAACAAACTTTTGTTCGACTAGTTGATTGGTACACGTTTTCAAAGCGTTATTAAGAACAGCTGTAGATTCATCTAAGTTACCGGCCGCGAATGGAAAGTCCACGCTCCTCTCAACAAGATTCGAAACAGCTTGCTTCGAATATTTCCTCCAGCAACACTTCAATTTTACAAAATTATCGTTATCATTAGCATGATCTAAGAAATTAATCACTAAGGTTTCATGATCGGTTATTTTCAATCAGTATCCGTAACTGAACAAATGGAATCAAAATTGGAATAAACGTGGTCAATTAAAGTTCTACTGTGCCTGGAAATACGCGTATTTTCATTTACCGTTTGATTTAAATTAAAATGGCAATACAAATTCTTTGGTTTCTTCCATTATATTTTGCTCTTGAATTTGATCAGCCTTCAGAGTATTGCTTCGAGCATAGTTGTGCGATGAAGGTTTGCCGTATTAATAAAAAAAGAGTTTACTTTCCCGTGTATCTCTTACGAGGTAAGCAAATGAACGGTTTGAGAGGCTGCTTCGACGATTATAGCAATAGCCTAGAAAAGACCGAAAGTATCCACGCTGAATTCTCAATTGTTTCTATTAATTCGATGACAACCGCATATTTTCGTTATACAAATCATATGTTTAAGCTTCGAGTCCACACCAAATAATCAAATGAGTAAATGAATATTTAAGATGCATTTTAAACTTATATTTTATTTACTGTGTAAAAGATAATGAAGGTTTGATGAAGATAACCAGAGCTGCATCAAGCATTCGGCAAACAAAGAAGATGGAGTTACCGATCCACAATATTTGGCCACCGAAGACATTATAGCCGATATGATGGCAAAACCACTACAAGTTTGCCGGTCGGACTTATTTCATCGAGGAGGAATGGAGGAGGAGTCAAGTAGGCGACGAAAAATTACCCCTTAGATACATTTTACCTGATTTAGGTAAAATAAATTTTCATTCTACATTTGGCTAACCTATATAGACATGTTTTATTACCACTGCAGCCTCTCACCAGTTATCCAATACATATTGATGTTATAACTGAAACTTTTCTCAAACCTAGCAATAAGGAAAATTATTGTTTGTGCCGTAATGATCGCCATCGGCGTTGCAATAATTGTTTATAGGTGTCTTAACTTAAAATTCTTTCTTCTTTTGAACCCAAAGTTTTTGAAACTTTTGTGGTTTCTGTCTAAACAAAATTTGACAAATTACTTTTATAACAGCGTAGCAAATATTTAATATCAGGGGAGACCTTGAGAAATTTACCAGTATTCGGCCCAAATAATTCATTATTGGTGATTTGAATAGTAAGTTTACCGCCTAGAAAATAAAATTTATTTTTCAGCTCGTTATTCAAGTGTTTTTTTTTTCTTGTAAAGGGTGATACGGTCAAAATTTGGTCAAGGGAAAACGCGTGTAAATCGGTGAAATCGTTTATTTAAAAAATCAAATTAAATTTCTTTTTCAAGTTCAATTAGTATAAAATTCAGGAAAAATATTCAGTTAGGCTTCCGCTTTTCCAAATCCGAATTGCCGGGCCTTACGCTTGACCACTGCCATCAGATTTTGTACAGCCACCTTGTCCACCTTCTTCGCCGCAGAAAGCCAGTTTGCCTTGAACTGCTGCTCGCCCTTAGCAGTTTTTTTGGTCTTCTTTAGGTTCCGCTTGACAATAGCCCAGTATTTCTCAATTGGGCGGAGCTCTGGCGTGTTGGGAGGGTTCTTGTCCTTGGGAACCACCTGCACGTTGTTGGCGGCGTACCACTCCATGGCCTTTTTACCGTAATGGCAAGATGCCAAATCCGGCCAAAACAGTACGGAACAACCGTGTTTCTTCAGGAAAGGCAGCAGACGTTTATTCAAACACTCTTTCACGTAAATTTCTTGGTTGACAGTCCCGGAAGCTATGAAAATGCTGCTTTTCAAGCCACAGGTACAGATGGCTTGCCAAACCAGATATTTCTTTGCGAACTTTGACAGTTTCATGTGCTTGAAAACATCGGCTACCTTTCCCCTTCCTTTTGCCGTATAAAACTCCTGTCCCGGAAGCTGCTTGTAGCCGGCTTTGACGTAGGTTTCGTCGTTCATTACCACGCAGTCAAACTTCGTCAGCATCGTCGTGTACAGCCTCCGGGATCGCGCTTTGGCCGTCGTATTTTGTTTATCATCGCGATTTGGAGTCACTACCTTCTTGTAAGTCGATAGTCCGGCTCGTTTTTTGGCTCGATGCACGGTTGTAGACGATACACCCAGCTTATTTGCGGCATCTCGGAGAGAGAGGTTAGGGTTTCGCTTGAAACTACCGGCAACTCTCTTTGTCGTCTCAGCGGCTTCCGGTTTTCGATTTCCCCCCGATCCAGACTTCCTGGCTATCGACAAACGTTCCCCAAACACTTTAATTACATTTGTAACGGTTGATTTCGCAACTTTTAGCGATTTTGCCAACTTTGCGTGCGAGTAGCTCGGATTTTCGCGATGCGCGAGCAAAATTTTGATACGCTGCTCTTCTTGCTTGGACGGCATTTTGACAACTGAAGAGTGAATTCCAAAATCAAAATAGGAGCAACATTCTACACACACACACCTTCAAAATGAGGGGTGTTCAGGTTTTTTAAATGCAAAATTGAAAGAAATACGTCAAGTTGATATTGACCAAATTTTGACCGTATCACCCTTTAAGCAAACTTATACCTATATTTTTTTTTACTGTAGTCACTTTAACACTCTTGGGTCATTTGTGACTTGTCTGGGGTGAGATTTGAACTCGTGACTTTGGTGTGAGAGGTATGGATGTTAACCACTACGCTGGGGTCGCCCCCCAGCAAACTTATATTTGAAAATATGTTTTCTTTCTTATTATGAACAAATTGGACCCTTGAGTTCAAGTTTATTCCATGATGACTTACAAAAGATGCTTTTGAACGTTAATGTTTTTTTTTTAAATTAGATATTTTTTGATTTATTTAAGATTGTTTATATCGTTTTCCAATATTTTTAGAAAAATCAAAACGTAATTATTTGTTTTTGGGCGATGAACTTCCTCTTAAAATGCTCAACGCAATTCCAATGGTAATATTCTGTTTGATGATTGTTCTGCAGGTTATTTCACTATTCAATGTCCAAACAGCCCAACATGCTTTTCTTCAGCAAGAAATCCCTCAACTATTGATTTGGTCTTAACTGATTCATGTCAACTTTGTTGCCAATTGGTTACCCATGCTTCGGTTCTGACCTTTTTCAAGTGACTTTTTTTTTAAATATCTTAAGAAATATTCAAATAAACTTATAGAATATCGCTTTGATCCTAATATTCCTTTGTAAACCAAAGATGATGTTGATTATGCTCTTGAATCTCTGTTTACTTCTATAGTCGAAGCAAGAGCTGCCCCAACAAACATTGAATGTTTAATAAGAGCTTATTCAGGCAAAAATAAGCTTCTTCAGCTAAAATATGGCTTATTCAGCTGTTAATCAACAAAAATTGTTTGTTGGGGCCTCAGTATCACAATTGGTTAAATTTAGTTCAATTATAATAGACGAAGATCGTCAGCTCTTGATCAGTGTGAAAAATGTCGGTAGGGAGCAATATCAAAGAACATGTGATGTTTCCAAGTTATCTGACGAAATTTTCAAAAACAAATGAAGAACGATTTTCTGCCGTGAAGAACAAACATTTTGAAAATCATATGTTCAAATTAGAAAGAGAGCATTCCACGCCAAATGATGTATAGGAATTACTCGACAAACTGTGGATTGCATGAAATTTTGCATATTTGTTTGTTATGGGCAATGGTTCACATTTTTGCTAAGTTTCGGTCATTTTGGATCTCGTAAAATTCTTAAAATGGCGTCAGACACGGCGTTTCTCATCGAAAGAACATCTCAGACTGAATTTTTTTTTCTGGAAGAAATATTAAAAAAAATGTTTTTAGTAATTCTAAGCAAAAGTTAAAAAAAGGACAAAACCTCAATACCTTTAAATGTCTTTGCCTGATTTTTGAATTTTATTTTTATTTAAAAAAAAGGTCATGTAAAATGGATTGGATGTGTTTAAAATTATGAATAATTAAAAAATAACAAAATCATAGAACAATAAGTTTTTGTAAAATTTTTGAACATTTTGTTAAAACATTGTTACGTGTAATTTATACTCAGAAAACGATGTTTCAATCATTTTAAATAATTTTATGTTTAAAATTGGAGCCAACAAAGTGTTTCAAAATTTTTCCATTTTTTTTTTGTTTTACGATTTTTGTCAGTTTCAGTCAGTATTTTAAATAAACCATTTTATAAAACCAAAATCAAGGTAAGACATGTTCAGATATTTGGATTTTTGCATTATTTTAACCTTAAGTTAATTTAAAAAATACATTTACTGATTATTTTTCCAAGAAAGCCATTCTTGTTTTCTCAATAACTTTGTCTCAGACATCAATTACATCAGAAATGCCGTTTCGATGGTAGTACAGGCTTAAAGCCTTTGGAAGATGATGATGACGTGTAGGTAGCTGGATCAGCAAATCGGACCGGATAGTCCCATATTCTTCGGTTCAATAATTGGGCACTCGCAAGAGTCTCGGCCCGTCTGATGCTGGACAGGGGTTGAAATGGTGTCTGCGACAGGTTGGAAGGCCGCATAATATCAATGTCCACCCAACAAGCTCCACCACTTTTTAGTTTTTCTCGTTAAACTCATTCTCTTAACAAGTTGGTAAATCTTAGCCTTTAGCAGAAAGACGCTTAACACTCGGCGAATTTATAATCCTGTTTCACGTCATGGTTCCTCTCTGTGCCTGTTCAGATAAATTGGTACTTTTAGTTATTTTCTCTACAGCGCTAAATCAAATAATTAGAAATAAGAAGGGATGTCGGTTACACGCTTGAATAATTGAAAATTCAATAAATATTTAATTGAATAGCTGGAAAAATCTTTCCGATTAATCTTTAATCGAATAATTGGACTTTAAGGCATCCCTAGAAAAAAAAGTGTTATTTCATGTTTTTTGGTGGTCCATCGAAAATGTCGAACAGCAGAATTGCAGCCAGCAAGTGTAACCCAAGAACCAAAAGCCATGCGATGCTGATTTTGATTGCTATGACGACGACTGAATTAAGGGGCTTAGAAGCAGAGGGGTGAAAGTCAATTCTCTTCATCTATTTCCTCTTTTGATGACCATGGTTTCACTAACCTAATTTTATCATCCAGAACAAGAAACGTATCAATAAATTTGTTTGTCGTCGAGTTATTAACGAAACAGAAAGTCGATGAAAAGAATCGATCAAAATCATTTGCACCCCTGCTTCCAAGTTTGGTTACAAGATTACAACACTGGAGAGCATTTTGTGTGCAAAATGTTACGCAATTGCATCCTCCCTACTCGCACACGCCCGAAGATCGAATGCCAATGCCACTTTGACTTGTTTCGTCTACTAACGATTATCTGATGACTGTGTTGGGGAAGCAGCACGTAATTGGTGGATTTGTTAATTATTTCGACGCTTTTGGACAATGCTTGACATTTGACACTTTTTCAATAGTTTGTATAGAGTAGAAATATTTCTGATCGATTGGTGCTAAAAGTATAGAAATTGGTCCAGGGGCAGCTGAGTTATAAACGTTCAAAATCTTTCATAATTTCGTTACATGTTCCAATTTTGGTTGTCACATCCATTTAGAAATCAAAGACGTAATCCTACGTCAAAAAATCATTACATTATACACACTTATAAAAAAAATCATATACATTTTGGTGCTCTGAGACTGAAATATACGAGCGTCAATTTTGACATAACATTAGCCATAACAGACGCCTAAATTCAGGTCAATCAAACGTAATTTTCGTCAAGCAATGAACTTTTCACTATCGGAGCACTTAATTTTACAAGACATGTTTGTTTACGTATCATCCTTTATGTCAAAGATGAATTCTGTCACGTGTAAAATTAGTTATTTCTGCCCCAATTTGATATTCTCGGTAGTTCCATGTTTTCAATTTATATTTATAAATTTTCTCCGAGATGTTTCGTATTGCCGTGGGGCAACTCGAAAAGACATTTGACATCTTCTATGTGCCTTACAACGGTTTTGACCATTTTTTCCACAATTTTTGTACCGTATCTGAAAAAAAATGAACGTAACCCCTTAATATTATTGCAGATTTGTAAAATGCGTTAAATTTCCTGAAATCATTAATTTTGTTGAGCAGTTGTTGAGTAGGGTATAGGCACGATTTTGCCAGTCACAGACTTGTATTTTTCAATGATTTCACACAACTGTAATTTCAAAACTGTTTCATTCATCTTTAAGATGGATGTTTTAAGTAAATTTTGCGTGTGCTTCTATCAAGCAGAAATGATTTTCTGAAAGATGGCTGGAAAAATCACGCAAGATAACCGCTCACCAACTCGTTTTAACCACTGAAATCAGAAACTGTTAATATTCTTATAGGAAATATGTCACACTTTCCAAATCTGCAATAATATTTGGGGGCTACTATTCATACAAAATCTGTCTGAAAAAAACAAGGAATATCGTGGACACCTACATCCGATATAGAATGTGTCATTTTCAGAATGCCAAAGAGCGTCTTTATTTTCAATCTTATTATTTTATTTGAAACCTTCAGCTACAATTCAGCACATAAATTGTCTACTATCTCTTTTTTAAAACTAAGATGGCAGTGAAGTAGCTGCCCCACAAAAATCAAACTTCCATCCGGGATGACCTTCCGAGAAAAACTCAACAAGAAATCTTCACGAATCCACTCGGATTCCTACTAATTGTTGAGCGGGCTCCAATCGTGCCCCTGGCAGTAGACGAAGACACTCTTGTAATAAAAAGGTCGACTATCGTTTTCCCCGCTTTCAGGAAGATCAGCTAGCGCATGGTTTTGACCACAAATAGTGCTACGGACAAGACGTTGAACAAATTGGAACTTTATGGCGGCAAAGTCAAACGGGTTGTTGGCAGAAGGCCGGACGTAGCATCGGAAGAAAAGCGAAAGTGTTTTGGAATTCAATTTTCAAGGGCCAAGGCGGAAGAAGACGGTTGCGGTTTTAAAATGACTGTGGTACTGGTAGAAAAGTGCAACTTGGAAGGTCATCTGGGCTTGATTTTAATATCAGATGGCTAATGGATTTAATTAGTAGGCAGTATGTTGAGTAATCTTTAAGTTTACTTTCTACGGTAGTCGGCGACGGTACTTACAGTGTTCCGCTCCCGAGCGGTCATTTATGTTCTGAAGGCTTGCAACGCTTGGTAGCTGTGGTTGTGTGAAAGATTTTGATTGTTTATGTGTGAGGAATCTTCTGCCCTGGTTTGTCGCTTTAACACGAGCTTACGTCTGCTCTCTTGTTAGTGTTCATTGAAGCACTTCCACAGTTATTGATTGAGAGCTTTATATGTCTGCCTGACCAGAAAATTTATACTGGGACCACGGAATGGTTCACTAAAAGATCCGGAACATACGTAAAAGTGGTCAATTCATGAAACTGATCCTAGAGCTCCGTGTTTTTTAGAAACCACTCATGGACATATTATCAAAATGAATTTGGAGTTTTGACCAGTCAAGGGATGCTGGTGAATTGAATATACAAACGGATTTTTTTTCCGAGTATATAGCGAGCTATGCGATAGAAAACTATATTATAGCCCATAGGAAAACCTAAACTATGACGTGATAGCTCATACCCAAGTAACCAAAAGTTCTGATAAAAGGCTATGTGTGGCTTAATCATCTTGGTTGCCAGTGGTCTATAGAGTTCTAAGCAGCCTCATTTTTAAGTCGTTATAAGAACTTGAAAGTTCCGGTATCATAATTGAAGAGCATTCTTAGCAGCTTCTGGCGGAACTTGAACGGAACTTTAAGAAAATAAATTAAAAAAGGTTTTTGTCCTCTACACCAATTCCATATTTTGTTCGCAACTTTTATGAAAGTTATTTTATAAAGGCAGGTATTAATGTGTATTGATTTATCAGCATTGGAGCTGTTTGAAGATTTAAACCCAGTCCTCCTGCGTGAGAGCCCCAGCACGAACCGCTGCGACATCTGAGATATAATAAAGTGAGCTTTTGTCCCGCCTACTGTTGGAGTTTTCAGTGCCAGCTGACTGACTTGAATACTAAACACATAACCTTGATGAATTTTAAATTGGTGTTTGCCCGCGTGGTACTCCAACGCATTTGTGGCGCAGTGGTTAGCGTTCGTAGATCGCATGTCGAATACACGGGTTCGAATCCAAGAAATTACTTTTTAATTATTTTTTATGTTTGGATAGAATGTTGATGCACTGCATAAATATAAGAATTATGATTTATACGGCCACTGATCATTTCATATTTACGTATATTAAATTGAGTTACTAATTAAGATTTGTGCGGATTGCTTCATGTGGCTTGAAAGTTCTGTCGGAACCTCGGTCGGAACTTTATTTGAATTTTATGGAACTTAAAAGTTCTGTCGGAACTTTATTTGAACTTTATGGAACTTGAAAATTCTGTCGGGACTTTATTCGAACTTTATGGAACTTGAAAGTTCTTTCGGAACTTTATTTGAACTTTATGGAACTTGAAAGTTCTGTCGGGACTTTATTTGAACTTTACGGAACTTGGAAGTGATTTTAATCGTTGAAGGCGGAACTTTTGGTTACTTGGGTAGCTATGACTTGCAAGTTATAGTTTAGAGCTATGACGTAGAGCTGAATTCGTTGTCGTGTGTGCACTCTAGCGATAGTTTCTTTATCATATTTGCAAGCTATAAACTATTCCATCAAGCCGTAATAGGGGAAATGCAGGTAATGTCGGCCTAAGTGTCCCTAATTTGGGCCCATACATAAATTCAGCAATCGACTAAATTTTCAATAGCAACCAAAAATATCCATTAGTACCATCCCAAAGACACGTTCATCTAGATAAAATTGATAAATAGCAGATTTTTAGCGATGGGCCCAATCTTAGATCCATAGGCCAACATTAGAGACATTTCCCCTAATTCAAGTTGTGTTCGGAATATGGACTCTGGAGACTAGAGGATGGTCCACCAGAAGATCCGGATAATCCGGGAAATTCATGAAACTGATCGTAGAGCTTTACGTTTTTTTGGAAACCACTCATAAACGTATTATCACAATAAATTCGGAGTTGTGACCAGAAAATTTATACTGGGACCACGGAATGGTTCACTAAAAGATCCGGAACATACGTAAAAGTGGTCAATTCATGAAACTGATCCTAGAGCTCCGTGTTTTTTAGAAACCACTCATGGACATATTATCAAAATGAATTTGGAGTTTTGACCAGTCAAGGGATGCTGGTGAATTGAATATACAAACTTTTTTTTTATTATTTTGAGATAAAACAATGCAATGTTTTAAAAAGTTGTAGGGTAATCAATTCAAAGAATTTTTGTTTAAGACACCAAGCTTATATCTCTTATGGTTCTTGAGTTATGACTTTTTAAACAAGCAGGTTAGAGAGCGTTTTTTGTTTAAAGAATTTAATTTGACTTTAAAAAATCAAATTTTTACCAAAAACTAGCCATAACTTTTCAAATAAAGAAGATATCAACTTAGTTGCTTCAACAAAAATATACGTTTTAAAAAGTCCTGGAAGTATTTACAGCAGCATTTTCTACGAGAAATGAACGTATAAAATGACATTCAAAGAAAGCCGATTTTCTAGGGACCACCCAAACCTGCTTGTTTAAAATAATCATAACTAATGAACCATAAGAAATCGAAATTTGATGTCTTCAGCAAAATTGCTTCAAAATGACTGTTCTACAACTTTTTGGACACTGCATTGGTCTATCTTAAATATTAAAAAAGTTTGTATTTTCAATTCACCAATTTAATGGACCACCTTAATTTCACTAACATAAAAATATTGGCCAAAAAATACGAAGAAACTTTCCGCAAGACACCATATATCTAAAAGTGATGGTTTTGGTGCAAATATTTTTGTCTTCCTAAATACGGTTTTGGGACCTTTGTGCACTGATCCCCAGGGTAAAAGTTCTGGTCATAACTCCAAATTGATTCTGATAAGATGCCAATGAGTGGCTTTGAAAAAAGCGGACCTAATTTTGAGCCAACTCCCATTTTACTCTAATGAGACATCTATGAGTGAATGATCAGAAAAGCTCTAGGATCAGTTCCATGAATTTACCTCTTTAAGGGATGATTTGGATCCTCTGAAGGGCCATTTCGTGGACCCAAGAGTCAATTTTCCGATCACAACTCCGAATGCATATTAATAAGATGTCAATACCATTCATTTTTGAAAAAAAAACCGTTGAGTTCTAGGATAAGTTTCATGAATTGACCACTTTTACAGATGTTCCGAATTTTCCAGTGGACCATCCCGTGGTCACCAGAGTCCATATTCCTAACACAACTCTGAATTCATTCTGATGAGATATCTATGAGTGGCTTCTAAATACCCGTGGAGCTCTAGGATCAGTTTCATGAATTGATCACTTTTACTGATATACCGGATCTTCCACAGGACCAGACATGTGTCCTACTGGAAACTGACTGTTTCTTATTTATCCAAAGACATCAGGAAGTTATCTCTTCGAATTGCCGTACAATAAGTGTTTGGTCCCAATTAGCTCTAATCCCATATACTACGTGTATTCGTTAATGCCGATTCATATTGTGCGGCCCCTATTAACCGTACTATCTTGATTGTACATCGAAAAATCCCTCCCCGTAACGTTTAATCGTTACAGGTCAGTTAGGGAGCTCCAAAAGGACATAAAAGATGATTTTCTATTTTATGCACTTCTAAACATTCGTAACAGGGATTCCACGTAATTCCTACGGAGATTCAAGGCATTCACAGCGAAGATTCTAGATGTTTCCCAGATGTTTCCTAGATAATTTTGCAAATTTTCGAGAAAATTATGACAAATAATCCATATTTCTTTATTTTAATAACACTGTTTTTTTAATCAACAGTTTTGTATTGTTCTCCAATAGTTGCTCTACTGAATTCTTAAGGATACATATGAATGATGATAATCAGCATTGTGCGAACATCCATCCATCAACATTCATGGCAGTATAATTATATTGATTGACTCGTTCCTTCAATCAATATAATTATACTGCCATGGAACTTGTCCTTCGTGACAAAAGTATTCTGTGATCTCCGAATGGAACTTGCTTCATCAGAACCCCTTCGCGGAGTATGTTCAATTGGGTACAGATTTTCCCCAATTTCTCTGCGCCAGTTCCCATCATCTTTTGCCGGTGAATCAAAAGTTTCCGGAGGGGCGTACAAATGACAGCTTTCTCGGGAAAGCAAAAAATTATGCAACATACACATCGCGCGGACTATTAGAGACACTCGATATGGCGGAAGTTCTGATGTCCGTCGCAAAACGCGGAACCGAGCTGAAGCAATTCCAACGGCATTTTCCACAATCCATCTCGCCCGGAACAGCCTGTAATTAAATATTCTTTCGTTTATGCTTTGATTTCTGAAAGAATAAGACTTCATGATATGTTAATGAAGAGGAAATGCGTCATCCCCTTAAATTACGTATGGCACGGTTTTGGTCCTCTGGAAAAGTGGTCTCGGCGATGGGAGATGTAGCTCATTCCTATACATCGACTTGGCGAATGAGCAGTCAGCAAATACCCCGCCGTCACTGATCCGGCCTTTTGCTCCTATGTTAACATAGGTGAATTTGTATTCAGCGTCTACCAACGCCATCAGAACGATGCTGAATTGCTTTTTGTAAGTGACGTAGTCGCTGACACTGTTTGCAGGGGCTTTTATGTTGACGTGCTTTCCATCCAAAGCTCCTACACAAATCAGGAATTGCCATTTTTCTTCGAATCCCTGGGCAATTTTTAGCCACTTCTCTTCCGTTGACATCATCTCAAGAGCCACATGTGAAAAGGGCATACAAGCTTTTTGTAAACAAACTTTTGTAGGCCCTCTTCTTGCCAACCGAGGGTCGCCCACGCAAACTAATAACATCATCGGGAAGGGAAAAGCTTCCCCTATCCGATGATGTTGATGGTTTGCGTTGGTGTCATATGCATGGCGAGAAAAGAGTATAAGAAGGTTTGTTTACAAAAAGCTTGTATGCCCTTTTCACATGTTGTTCTTGATCTGAAATACGTACATTCAAGATTCCTATAGTACGGATTCGTTCTTGCCGTATTACTATAATACGGTTGATCCGGCTTTAACGAATACACGTACCATATGGGATTAACTAATTGTACGGCAATTTGTAGAGATGATGTCTTTGATGAAGTTGTAAAGCAGATAGTTGGCCACCTTTTGGGAAGAGTCAGTTTCCGGTATGTCACAAGACTGGTCCTGTGGAAGATCCGGAACATCCGTAAAAGTGGTCAATTCATGAAACTGCTCTTAGTAGGCCTTGTTGTCACCTCGGGTGAGGTGACTCTCCATTTGATTCACACGAAGACTTACCTCATCCAAGGTAAAAATTGTCACTTCACCTCACTTTTTGTTACCAGGGTAAAACGCTGTCCAGACTGGAGAGTTATAACATGTTATAACGGTTGTCAAATAATTGCAACACAGAAACCACCATCAAGATAGCGCTATAACATGTTATAACTCAGTAGTCTGAACGTACTATAAGCTTTGTCATTGACGAAAAAATGAATGAGATTTTGACGAAGGATTTTTTGAGGATCATGTCGATCAGTGACTAAGTGAAAAACGATATCGCGCGAAAGTCTGTCAATGACAATAACAAATCTCAGCACTGCCAGGAAGTTATCTCTTCAAATTACCGTACAATAACGGTTTGTCTCCAATTAGCTCTAATCCCATATGGTACGTGTTTATACGTTAATGCCGGTTCCTATAGTGAGGTTCCAATTAACCGTAGTGTAGGAAACTTTACTGTATTTGAATTAAAAAACAAGCTTCTGTGGTATTCATTCATGATACTTACCATTACTTAACTTAAAATTTACCTTTAAGAAGGCGCCCTTCAATGTCACGTAAAAAGCATCCACTGTCTCTGTTATTATTTTGCTTATAGTCGATCTTCCCAAGCGAAAAAAATACATCAAGGATGTGTAACTATCTCATGAAATATAATTTTATAATTTAAAATTTTTGGTTAGTTGCAAAGCACTTCTTTTACCTGTTGCCAAGTTTCTCAGAGTGAATGCCAATCACGTTTTTGAAGTTACAGCATTGCGCATACTGGTATCCTGCTTGGCAATAATCGGTGAAACTTTCACCAGAACATAATCAACATCCTGCTTTGTCATTATGACAAAATTACGGTAGTTTTCTGGATCTTCGTCGCCTAACTTCTTCAGTAGATTAGTCCCGATTCCAAAACATTCACGCCGAGCAATCCACGATTTTGTCCAGATTGTACGACTTCTCCGCTGAATTCGCCTACAACTGCAGCAATTCTTTTCTTTTTTTTTTGTCTAAAGCTATCGGAAGTACCTATTTAGGCTTTCCTGCAATTATTTTTTTATGAAGCGCACCAAAATATTCAATCGTGTGTACGCTCGAAAATTCTAATTTATAGCAATACGTCATAGTTTTCTACAACAAAGCTACTATTACCACAAACGAAGTGACAGACGACTAACTGGCGAAGAAATCCATTCAAATAATGTGGTTCACTGTAATAGAATTTTCTTGGAAGCTTGTGCCATCATCCACCAGATGGGTTAGTTTTTTTGTTTTGATTTGAACAAAGTTGATTTTGTTGTACAATGATTCTTTGACAGTGTGCAAAGAGTGTATCATTTTGTCATTTTTTTATGCATTTTAGTTTTGAGTAGAGTGAAAGAGATAGAACCAAAACATTCTAATACATTTGGTGAAAATGCTAGTACAATCCAGTAGTAGTGTTGCCATGTGGTACAATCTAGTAGTAGTGGTGTTGCCATGTGGTACACTGAAAAATTGTAATATCAGGTTAGTCACCAAAGTTTTCGAGCCGCTCCGTCTGTCACTTCGTTTGTGCTATTACGTTATAGCTCATATTATTTGAAAATGGTTTGTTTGAACCGCAGGAATCTTGGCCGAGAAACATGCTCATTTCAACGGCGAGTGCGTTTTCCAGATTCTTGTGATCACTATAGTGTCATCAGTTTATTGTACGGACGAACAAAACATCGAACCAGCAAAAGAAAGATCATAACAGAAGCCGTTTTACCTAGTTTGCTTACGCTGCTGATTTATTGCCCCGATAATGCATTGACAAATGTTTTAGAATAATTAAAGTTTTTTTATTTTTAATATCATGTGTACTGTATAAAACCGTTATTTTGGGAGGGGGGGGGGGGTATGATTGTGCAAACGTCCACTACCTGTGTTCCTACCCTGCCAGCTTTGAGTTGTATTGTATCCCTATACTACTATGATTTTTTTTTTTTTTCAATATTTGTGTCGTTTGTGAGTAAACTTACGGTCACCCGCCGGCTATATATCAACGTTTTACCCGTGTGATTTAGAATTGATTCAGTCGTGTTTCGTGTTGTTGAGTGTAGATTTGTTTGCCGTACCTCAGGAAAGTGGAGGTTTTTGCGTGACTAGTGATTTAGTAGAGAAATTCTGTGATCATAATTATCGTCCCACACACCGGTGGTGGCGACTATCTGTTATTGTTCACTCTATCACTCTTTGTTTGCATCCTTGCTGCACTGCACTGTGCTACCGTACTTTCTGCTCAAGTAGTGTCCCAACTATAGTTTTTCGATACGTGGTAGTCGTGGTTTCACGTGAAAAATAAGATTTTAACTTTTGTGACCAAGGCTTGCAAAAAGTGCACCAAAACCGTTTCTGACTCAGACCGCATCGTCTGTCGTGGATTTTGTGGGGACACATTTCACGTGATTTGTGCCAAAGTTGATGTCGAACTTCTCGATCAGCTTGGACTGTACGCGAACAACGTTTTCTGGATGTGCGACCACTGTGCGGAACTTTTTTCTAACGGTCACTTCCGGAATATTGTCAGCCGCGACGCGAGTTTGGGTTCTGTGATGCCAAGTGCGGTCGATTCGATGAAGGAAGACATTGAAAAACTGAATTCGGCTGTTACTGCATTGGCAGCCAAAGTGGACTCTAAGATTCCTGCTAGCTCAACTCCACGTTGGCCTAGACCTGATCGTTTTGATTCTGGTAGTGGTTCTTCGAAGCGTCGCCGTACTTCTAGCTCAGACAACAAATCGATGCAATGTGGGACGAAAGGATCGATCGATTCAGTTAGAACCGTTGATCTGAACGATGATCTGGTGTGGATCTATTTATCGGCTTTTCATCCTAGCACTACAAACGATGAAATTGCATCTCTCGTCACCGATTGCTTGTGTATGGAGTCCAACGAAAAACCTCGGGTGACTAAATTGGTTCCCAGAGGGAAAGATCCATCTACCTTGAACTTCGTCTCCTTCAAAGTTGGCGTCTGTGCAAACAAACGAGATGTCGCTTTTTCCTGCGAGTCGTGGCCGGAAGGTATACAGTTCCGCGAGTTTGATGATTCCCGGTCAAAGGTGACGAAAATCACTCGGATTGGCCCGGCACAGTGACAGGCCCATTCCCATTCGAGAACTGGTACTCGACCGGGTGGATCCGGGACGCAACAACACAGTGTCTTGGAAGCCTCTGATCCCTCCGAACCAGTCGTGCTGCTTGAAGATCCATTCATCCGAGGTCGTCCCGGCCCTGGTTTCGGAATCGGTGAAGAGGTCTTCCAGCCTGTACTAACAGGCAAGTACCGCTTTGTATCAAAATTTTCTCTTCCTGAGCCGGCCTCCATTTCCAGTAACAATTACTTAATGCGTTGCGTGGACGTAACAAGTTCAACGCCTTCTAGACTCCTGACGTACCATGCTAGGCAACCAGGACGCATTGTAGAAAGTTTATTGGAAGCCCCCAGTTCCTCTAACACAGTCGTGCACGTCCCTGCCTGCGTTCATCACAGTCGTCCTGGACCTGAGTTTAGATGTGGGCTGGGGGTCTTCCAACCTCCTATGACAGGCAATTACACACTCAACCATTCAAATTCGATACCTGATGCCGATCGAACTTTCAGCACTTTGAATGCCGCTGTGCCAACTCCATCTCGAAACTCGGAACGCATCGTAGAAAGCCTCATGGAAGTCCCCAATCCCTCCGCCTCAGACCTGATGCTGCCTCCACTTACAGATTGCAGCCCGCTGTTCCATGCGTCCCAGCATCTCAAATTCTGCTATACTACCAGAACGTCGGTGGCATGAACAGCTCACTCGCCAAATACCAGCTAGCATGCAGCGACGCATGCTACGACATATACGCCTTCTCGGAAACCTGGCTGAATAACAACACTTTGTCAAAGCAGTTGTTTAACGATACATATTCCGTCTACCGTCAAGATCGATCAACCCTCAACAGCAACAAGACCTCCGGTGGTGGAGTCCTTCTGGCCATTCGCTCCTGCTTCGTATCTCGCTTACTGAAACCTCCTGAAGATTCGACGGTTGAGCATCTGTGGGTTGCAATTTCAACTCTAAGTGGTACAATCTATATCTGCGTGATATACGTTCCTCCCGACCGCGTTAACGACCACAGCCTGATTGAGAAGCATGCACTTTCGCTGGATTGGATTGTCTCTCAAATGGATGCCAGGGACAGCATGGTCATCTTGGGCGATTTCAACCTTGGCACTGTATCGGGGCTTAGCGATGCTCACGGCTTCTTCTTTCCTGACAATTCCCGTTCATCGTTCAGACCGGCTTCTCTCTCCTTGCTTGACGCGTATTCAACCGCAAGGCTTCAGCAAGTGAATGGCGTTCTGAATGCAAACAACCGTTTGCTCGATCTGTGCTTTGTCGGGGAGGATTTGGGACAAAGCTGCTCTGTTACCCATGCTCCGGCACCGCTCGTCAAAAACTGCAGACATCATTCACCTCTACTGTTGACGCTTGCAATCGATCCTGAGAAACGCTTCCAAGACCACGCCGAAACCGTCTTCTACAACTTTCACAAAGGAGACTTCGAGCGAATGAATAACTTTCTCGCTAATGTGGATTGGAATGCGACACTAGACTCCGGGGATGCGAATCTGGCTGCCTCGACCATGTGTGGTATCATATTCTACGCTATCAATCAGTTTGTGCCTAAAAAACTACGGTGTAAACCTGCCAAACCCGCCTGGTCGAACTCTGATCTTAAGCATCTGAAAAAGGTGAAAAGGGCTGCACTGAGGAAACACAGTAAACATCACACAGATTCTACGAAGGCTAATTACGTCCGCGCCAACAACGAGTACAGAGATCTCAATGCAAGCTTGTACAACGCACATCAGTCTCACTTGCAGAGTCGTCTCAAAGCTAATCCTAAGGAATTCTGGCGATATGTGAACGAGCAACGGAAAGAAACGGGATTGCCGTCCAATATGACTGCTGATGGCGTTACTGATGCCAACTCCGTCGCAGATATCGCCAATATGTTTCGCACACAATTCAGCAGCGTTTTTTCAGACGAAGTTCCTGATGCTCAGGAAATTGCTGCTGCCACGAGTAATGTCCCTCGTACGTCGGTGTTTGGTTCTCCATTCACCATCCACAGCGACATGGTGATTTCAGCCGGGAAACAGATGAAAACATCAACAGGATCTGGTCCAGATGGCATTCCCTCATTAGTACTGAAACGTTGCTTAGACACTCTCTCAGAGCCCTTGGCTAAGGTCTTCAACTTGTCAATGACCTCCGGAGTTTTTCCAGAATGTTGGAAGGATTCGTTTGTTTTCCCTGTTCACAAAAAAGGATGCAAGCAGACTGTCGCCAATTACCGCGGAATAGCTGCATTGAGTGCTATCTCCAAACTATTCGAGCTAATTGTCCTGGAAAAGTTGGTTCAAGACTGCTCGTACAGTATTTCTCTGGATCAACACGGCTTCATGCCTAAGCGCTCGACGACGACTAATCTAACTGTTTTTACATCGTTCATTATTCGTGAGATTGAACGTGGCCATCAAGTTGACGCCATATACACCGACCTCTCTGCAGCTTTCGATAGAGTGAACCATGAAATTACCTTCTCTAAATATGACAAAATGGGTGTTCATGGGAGTCTACTTACCTGGCTTCGCTCCTATCTGACTGGCAGATCTATGTCTGTTAAGATCGGTGACTACGCTTCTCCACCCTTCATGGTTACATCTGGTGTTCCTCAAGGCAGCCACCTGGGGCCATTGCTTTTCCTGTTGTATATGAACGACGTGAACTTGATCCTCAAATGCCTTAAACTCTCGTACGCCGACGACATGAAGCTCTACTACGTAATAAAAGGGCCTCAAGACGCTCATTTCCTCCACCAAGAACTTGAAGTCTTTGATGATTGGTGCCGGATAAGCAGGATGTCTTTAAATGTGTCCAAGCGCTCGGTCATCTCCTTTGGCCGTAAACGGGCGATTCATTTCCACGATTACACCTTAAGAGGAATAAGCTTGAAACGCGAATCGACTGTCAAGGACTTGGGAGTCATGCTCGATTGCAAATTAACGTTCAAGGATCACATTGCCTATGTTGTATCTAAAGCTTCATCGCAGCTAGGATTTTTATTCCGTTTCGCCAAAAGCTTCAAGGACGTGTATTGCCTGAAGGCTTTATACTGTTCCCT
Source organism: Ochlerotatus camptorhynchus (assembly GCF_037179485.1). Taxonomy (NCBI): domain Eukaryota; kingdom Metazoa; phylum Arthropoda; class Insecta; order Diptera; family Culicidae; genus Ochlerotatus; species Ochlerotatus camptorhynchus. The sequence continues at coordinate 321,959 of NW_027041235.1, forward strand.
GGTTCGACCTATACTGGAATACTCTGCCGTTGTTTGGTCGCCATTCTATCAGAATGCCATCCATAGAATTGAAGCTGTTCAGCGAAAATTTATTCGCTTTGCGTTGCGACACCTTCGTTGGCGCGACCCGCGTAACTTGCCGAGCTATGAAAATCGCGGTAACCTCATCGACCTGGAGCTCTTGGAAGGAAGGCGTAATGTGGCGAAGGCTTGTTTCGTTGCGGATCTTCTGCAAGGGAACGTCGACTGCTCCACACTTCTCAGTCTTCTTGACATCAACACTCAACGACGGGACCTCCGGCTGCATGCGTTCTTCAACAACCGGCGTTCGAGGACCAACTATGGCGTACACGAACCAATGTTGAGTATGTGCCGCGTTTTCAATAGTTGTTATTATGTGTTCGATATTAATGTGTCCCGCGAGAAAAATAAGCGTAGCTTTAAGAGATGTTTGCGTTAATTTTGTGTTTGAAGTAGTTTTGATGTTTAGATATAGAAAATTGTCATTAGGGTAACTATTTTATCTGTTGACAAGTAGAAATAAATAAATAAATAAATAAATATCAATAAATAGAGTAGTATCTCGAATACCTCCACCATGGCAGGACGGTCAAGCAAACTATGTCTTTTATTCATACATCCGTAAACACAACGTAGGAAAAGTTCTGCCCGTGCGCGATCATGGTTTCCTAAAAATCATATAACTATGGTATATAAATCTTAATCGGCCATGTCATAGAGAAGTATAACATAAATTTCATGTGCCGTGTGGCGGCACATGATAGACGATGCTTGGGACTAGTATTCATCCTCATTGGCGTGCGCAAGGGATGAGTTCGCACCTCATGCGACCTCCTGATGCTTTCATCCACACAATATTCTTTTCTGCTATCCAAAAAAAAAATAATAAATAGCTAAAAATTTATATAGACATCCCAGACTCAGTTCAATTTCTCAACATATTCATAAGATATATTCACTTAGAATGTCTTCCTGCTACCATGATCTAACCACGTTACGGGGCTTATGAAGCGTCACTGAAATTCTAAGCATTTCCATTATTTCCTCAGAGCTTCTGTCAAGTTCATAAATTGTGACTTCACTGAAGATTTCCAATCTTTCATAAAATTAGTTACAAACTTGAAATAAATCTTTTTTCCCTTAATTCTTGCACTTTGAAAATTCTAAATATCTTGAACTTGTACTACTTGAAATATGAAGCCATTGAATAATTTGTGATCTTAGACTTACTGAAATTAAGCGTTAAACTTCAACATTTCATGGATTGGATTGTAAAGCTGCTTCTTTAAAACTGATTGTCATACCTTAAAAAAGTTCACGTTAATGGCTGTTGTTGTTTTACCAACATAAAACATTTTTTTAAGCACTAGTTTTCTTGTTTTAACCTTTTACATTATCCGGAAACTGAGGAAACTTTATTTAGCCAAAAGAGAAGGCACCCTGCAGACTGAGAAAGACAATCAAAATTCAAAAAGCTGTATAGAAGCACAACCCAACAAACAATGGAAGCAGAATAAAAGCTTATTCAGGCAATAATATGCTTCTTCAGTTAAAAAAATGCTTATTCAGCTTCCTTCGATTAATTCGAAAATTAAAACAAAATGTAGGCATCGACTATACACTGCATAAAGAATGCTCAACCTTGAAATAAATTCACGCTAAAAAGTTGAAAAAAGTGACAGATTACAAGGAAAAGTGACTTGGCCTTAAAAAAGAGACATTTTAGTGACTGGCTTGAAAAAAGTGACAAAGTCACTACCCTAGTAGCACACTTGTTACAGGGTTGTTGAGGTAACTTCTATGGGATTCATTTTAATCACAATCAAGTTGCTGCAACTTTTTGTACCGGGTGTATGTGCTACTTGGGTAAAAAGTGACGCGCTACAGCCCTGCGATAAGCAAGCGATGTGACTATAAGTCTCTTTAATATTATAGGACCTGAGATTGATCCCACGTTTATCTTTTCAGCAAGCAAAACCGGCTGTCTAAGACAGCCGAGTCCCTCATATTACAACACACCACTTGTGATCAAGTTGATGCCATAACCATTTGCTTGTTTCTGAACAGTATTTGAATTAATTGAATTATTTGAATCAGACTGAGAATCACTGCAACTCCATTTAGAGATTTGATTAAACGAAATTACTTACATAAAAACATTCCCAGCAAAAGGTTAACTTTCTCATTAACGTATCACACGCACTGAGGAACATAGTCGAAATGTACTATAACCGAAACAACATCAATTTATTGCACACCAATTTGCTCCCACTTTAACCATACCCATGTTAAGTGCAAAAAACAAAACTTACTCGCTACTTAGTTTAAAACTCTCGGCTACATTTTACGACACTCTTCTCCGCTTTTGACAATTCACTTAACGAAGACAAAAAAACAAAACTCAACCAACCAGTCAACCTACGAACGAAACCGATGGTCATCAGTGATGAAAGTAACAAGGTAGGCAACATTCTCGGCATGGTAAAAGTTATATGCCAATTAGCATATAGAAGCACACCTTCCAGTTACACAACTCGACGCAATTTCACCGGCTGCTGGCTGCTGCTGCTGCTGCTGCTGCGTATGGAGTTTCTTGTAGCTGTTGTCGTGTTAACTACTCCAACTTCACGCTGGAAACCGGTGCCAGACACGGTGACCAACATTGAGCAAGACACCACTTGCCATCGACTTGCCCGGTTTTTTCTTCTTTCCACTCACATGCGTTGCTCAACTGGTCAAACGAAGGTAAAAGTAAATCTCGTCATGAGCACTTAAGAAAGTTGTTTCGGAACTTCATCCCACCAGATGGCAGTCGACTGGATTGGGGGGCTCTCTGTAATCGATAAGTTCTCCTCCATGTCACTATCCGGATCAACTAATTTCGTTTGTTTACTTTATTGCATAACAATTGAATGCTCTCTGAGATGGCGCTTCCACTTACGGCCGTCGTCGTCGTCATGTCGCTTCGTTTGGTTTCTGTTTCCTTCCGATTTTCTTAATTGAATTACACGTGCAAAGCGATTAAATGATTATTCACTTTTCTCAGACTCGCAACACGTGGGAGTCGGGCCATCAGCCGCATGGAGGTGAACCTGTAATTTGAAACTGTTTGATATTCATATTTCATTATTGAAACGGGCTCGAGGTTTAGGTTTACTTTGCTCTCAGAGATGGTACCTTGGCTGACATTAAGTAGAAAAATAAAAGTGGTTGAAAAAAAAAAATGAAAACAACTCACTTTTGCGTTTGCATCTGCTTTTGATTTTTTTTTTATTCATCCAGTTTTTTTCCCATTCAAAAGATCAGTACACGGCAACATAGTTGCAACTTGGAAGCCCATCTCGATTGGTTTAGCCGAGTGAAGGGCGATTCTTCTATTTCGCTTCGTAGGGCATGCTTAATTGGAGTTCAACTAGCGTTGGGAATGTATCATTATGTCGAGAGGAATAAATTATGAAGCCAACCCGAATAGTGATATTGCATAAAGATTAAGATATTTATTTAATTAATTTATAAAACCTATCAAAAAAAGTTAGGGGCAGTGCAGGACTGCTTAACAGCAGACAATCTAATTCAGTCAAAAGCTGCATAAACCAATGTTTGCCTGTATAACCTATGCGACAGCTAACATTGAAAGTTGGGTGCGCTATTGACATTAGACTAGGAGTTTTTTACCAACGTTTTCGGCTATAACATACATTAATTCTAGTGGGCGAATTTGGAAGCATTTAACATAAATGTATGCACTATCGCAGTGGTTTTCCACCTTTTTGTTCCTTTAACTCCTTTTTTTAAATTGCTCACCACCATTCCCCCTCCATCAAAAAACATAGATAGTTAAATACTAGACAAATTAAAATAAGACATATCTAGATAGAGCTGGAATTAGGGCGTAACAACTTTTGTAAACAATGACTTCTATCGATGATTTCTAGGAACTCAAAGTACGCCCACGCAGTCGAATATAACCATCGGATAGGGGAAGTCTTTCCCTACCCGATGATGATGTTGGTTTGCGTGGGCGAGCCTTGAATTTCTAGAAATCATCGATAGAAGTCATTGTTTACAAAAACTGTTAGGCCCTAATTCCAGCTCTATCTAGATATAAACTTCTTTGACGTTTATGAATTGCACAAGTATTAGTGCAGAACTTTGGGTAAATTCAAAGGTTTTCTTGCACTAATACTTATAATTTACCCCAAGTTCTGCACTAATACTTGTGCATTTCACAAACGTCAGAGAAGTCTAAAGAGTGTTCCAGAAAGTATAAGCACACTTTCAACTCGCCGCCATTTCTACCCCGCACCTGTTCATCGATGTGAGTTGTTGTTTACTTATTGCTCAACAAGTTTGTGTGCGTAAAACGCATTTTTTTTACAAAATCATCAAAATGCAAATGGTACACTATTCCCAGATTTTCTGTAAGGAAGTTGGTGGAAATGGAGGAAGTAAGTATTGAAGCAGTCCAAACCGCCATCAAGAAGCTACCTTTGAGGACACACTGAAATCTGGCCGTAAACAGGGACCAGTGATCGAAAATAAGACCAGAAGATCACCCAAGTTTTCTTCAATAACAAAAGTGCTTCTGTTCGAGATTTGGATAAAAAACTAAGAACATCGAAGAGTAACGTCCAACGTGACAAGGCTCAAAACGTTCAAGAAGCAGAAGAAGCCGAAACGGAGTCAGAAACAAGCCGCATCCGTCAAACCGAGGGGTCGGAAGCTATATACTATGTGGGAAATTGTCGTGTGTTATCATGGAAGATGAAACATACGTCAAATTTGACTACAAGACGCTTTCAGGAGACCAATACTACACAGTCCGTGATAGTCAGGAAGCTGACTATGCCGATAAGTCAATTTTTACCGAAAATTTCGTAAAAAGACCATGGTTTGGCATGTGAGTATGGAGTGAGTATTAAGTGAAAATCCAAAACTTGATAACTTAAAAAGTATAACATAAAAACGAAAAAAAACACAAAGCTGAATTTTTGAATTTTTGTGTTAAAAAAGCCTAAATTTTCAAGCAAAAATATGAAAACATAATGCGGCTTCTATCTACAAACCATGGTAACCATTAAAGGCAAATACAATCAATGTTTTTATTACAAAATACCAATTCTTTAATATCATTATACTGTTTCTAAAAAAAATTAACAATCTTTTATTTGATATTTTGATCTTTGAAATCTTATGAACTAAAAAAAAGTAATTTTTGAAAAAGAAAAATCTAAAAAAGTTAAAGGAAACGCTCACCATAATGACAAAATAAAAAAAAATACGGGTCTAATATTTTGCGATAAAGGGTTTCCTAGATCAAATTGCATCACGGAAAAAACGATGTAGAAAATTACCCATTAGATATTTTTTCTTGAAAATTTGAGTAGAAGTAGTTTAGAATGTATTGTTTAGACTATATTTTTATCGTTGCCAGTTTTTCGAAAGCTGGAAAAAATGGCGTCTCCCGAAAAGCAACGTTGAGAATTGATTTTGCGCAAGCACCTGGAAAATCCTCAACTCTCTCATCGGGACATCGGAAAACAAATCGGAATCGTGCAGTCAACGGTGAGTCGTGTGATCAAACGTTACTACGAAACTGTGAGCATCGAACGGAAGGAGAAATGCGGTCAGAATGGATGTTCTATTAGTGATCAGGATCACAAGCGTGTCGTGAAAGCGTTTAAGCGGAATCCCAATGCTTCGGTCAGGGATGTGGCCAAAAAATTGGGAAAGTCACAGGCCCGGAAACTATACACCGAGATGCTGACGAAGCATCACTGTCTCATCATGGATGATGAGACTTACGTCAAGGCGGACTTCCGGCAGCTTCCGGGGCTACTGTTCTTGACCGCCCAGCACAAGTTTGATGATTCGGAGGAAGTAAGGAAGCAGATACTTTCAAAGTTGCTCATGTGGCAAACGGAGTGCGTAGTTCGAGACTACCGGGACTGTAAACGAGGAGATCTACCTCAAGGAGTGTCTACCAGTGTCTGTTTTTCTCATTTACCCTCACACGAACTGACAATCGCTTCTACCCAGTGTAGATAAATTGCGATTGTTTTGAAAATCTTCGTTGTCAACGTAAAAGTGAAATGAACAAATGAGTTCATTATCCATCGACGAATACGCGTGATATTCATCAACGCTTGAGTTTCCAACCAAAAAATTGTCAAAATCCCCAAAATCTTTTTTGTCAAATTCATTTTGCCATAAATGATTATTTTGAATAGAGCCTAACATCTCGAAGTTATCAACAATTTTGCAAAAAGCAATAATTTTCCATCGATCTCAGTGAAAAAAAAGCAATATAACACGTTCCACAACGGTATATTTGTGTAAAACGAAAATAATCATTTCGCATTTGATACTCAAAATCATGCCTACCAAGATGTTTATGAATATTGATATGACAACAGAACAGGCGATAATGAATACGCATATTTGAATTAACAAAAACAATTCAAGAACAACATGTGAAAAGAGTATACAAGCTTTTTGTGACCAAACCTCTTTATGCCCTATTATCGACACCCATATAACACCAAATAAAACCATGATGTTGTTGGTTTGCCTGGCAACCTTCAGTTGGCGAGAAAAGGGCCTACAAAGATTTGTTTACAAAAACCTTTTATGCCCTTTTCACATCTGGGTCTTGAATTGTTCACTACGAAACTCAGCGGTTGCCTTGATGAACAGCATTTTATCATGTCAAAATTTAAATTCATACAGGTAGTTGGTTTATCTTTCAAGGTTGCCATAATTTTCAGCTTAAATGAGTGTAGAAGAAATGATTTCTAACAGCACTGGTGTCTACAGAAGCATCTGCTTCCTCTGTTGAAGCAACACGAGGGCCCTACGATCTTTTGGCCGGACCTAGCTTCGTGCCATTATTCAAACGGTGTCCTGGAGTGGTACAAAACCAATGGGGTCACTTTCGTACCCATGGACATGAATTCCCAAAACCCCCCTGCATTAATTTCAAAGAGATATTTGAGTTAGGAATTTCTTTGCTTGGAGATAGTTTTTTTTTAAAGCTAAAGTTCACAATTTATTCGTCACATCACTTACACTCTATAATGCCTACACTGATAGCTGAGAAAAAGAGAGCGAACATCATGTGCGGTTCCCTTTTATGGATTAAGGGGGCTTACCATGTTATTTTACCTACGCTACTGTTAACCTATAGGTGCATTCTATGGCGTGAAGCACCTGGCTTGCTATTGGCTCCTATTGGCTAATACATCTAACAAAGTTTTCCTAACTTTGCATCCACGTAACCCAACAAGCAAACTGATTAAAAAGTAATGAAACTGTTTGTATCTGAACAAGACAAGTTTTTTTTTTTTTTTTTTTAACTCTTTATTTGTTCCAAATTCAAAATAAATTACATTTCATTTTAACCTAGGTGCTCCAGTAACTGCAGTAACGTACCAGCCTTAATTGTTATGATATATATCTTAGTGTTTTTACATTGTTCATGTCTTGGCAATTCAGTATTTTAAACAGGTTTTTGAACCTGCATGTCAGTATAACAATTGATATCTTAAAACTAAAAACTAAAACTAAATCTTATCTAAGTATAAAGGGAATTAATCGTTGCAATTGAGGATTGCAACGATTTTTGCCTGAAATTATTAATTTTTTTTTTTGGACATTTGTGCTAAAGTCTCAACATTCGAAATTCTATGTACTTCGGTTGTACTGTACCACGGAGGCAACTTCAAAATCATTTTCAGAATTTTGTTCTGAATCCTTTGAAGTGCTTTTTTCCTGGTAGCGCAGCAACTAGACCATATTGGCACAGCGTAAAGCATGGCCGGTCTAAAAACTTGTTTAAATATTAGAAGTTTATTCGTCAGGCAAAGTTTGGATTTCCTGTTTATAAGAGGATACAAACATTTTATATATTTATTACATTTGGCTTGAATGCCCTCAATGTGATCTTTAAAAGTTAATTTTTGGTCAAGTATTAATCCAAGATATTTCACTTGGTTTGACCAGGAAATTTGAACTCCGTTCATAGTGACTATGTGACTACTACTAGGTTTCAAAAACGAAGCTCTAGGCTTATGTGGAAATATTATAAGTTGAGTTTTGGAAGCGTTGGGAGAAATCTTCCATTTTTGTAAATAAGAAGAGAAAATATCTAAACTTTTCTGCAGTCTGCTGCAAATAACACGAAGACTTCTTCCTTTAGCGGAAATGCCTGTGTCATCAGCGAACAAAGATTTGTGGCAACCCTGAGGCAAATCAGGGAGGTCCGAAGTGAAAATGTTATACAATATAGGCCCAAGAATGCTACCCTGTGGAACTCCTGCCCTAACAGGTAGTTGATTAGATTTGGAATTTTGATAATTTACTTGAAGAGTTCTGTCAGTTAAATAATTTTGAACTAATTTCATAATATAAAGTGGAAAATTAAACTTTTTCAATTTAGCAATCAAACCTTCATGCCAAACACTGTCGAATGCTTTTTCTATGTGTAGAAGAGCAACTCCAGTTGAGTGGCCTTCAGATTTGTTTGAACGAATTAAATTGTTAACTCTTAAGAGTTGATGAGTAGTTGAATGCCCATGGCGAAATCCAAACTGCTCATCTGCAAAAATTGAGTTCGTATTGATGTGAAGCATCATTCTATTCAAAATTATCTTTTCAAAAAGTTTACTTATTGAAGAAAGCAAACTTATTGGACGGTAGCTAGAAGCTTCAGCTGGATTTTTATCCGGCTTCAAAATTGGAACAACTTTTGCATTTTTCCATTTATCAGGAAAGTATGCCAAATGGAAACATCTGTTAAATAATTTTACCAAGAAAGACAAGGTACTCTCTGGGAGTTTTTTGATGAGGATATAGAAAATTCCATCATCACCTGGAGCTTTCATATTTTGAAATTTTTTAGTTATAGACCTTACTTCGTCCAAACCAGTCCCCCAGGAATCATCAAAAATATTTTCCCGAGAGAAAATATTCAGAAAATCCCGAGCAACCTGATTCTCAATAGGACTAGTAAGACCCAAACTGAAATTATGGGAACTCTCGAATTGCTTAGCAAGTTTCTGAGCTTTTTCCAAATTTGTGATCAAAATTTTACCACCTTCTTTAAGCGCTGGAATAGGCTTTTGAGGTTTTTTCAAAATTTTTGTGAGTTTCCAAAAGGGTTTGGAACTCGGGTCTAATTTAGAAATATTATTTTCAAAAGTTTTGTTCCTCAGGGCAGAGAATCGCTTTTTAATTTGTTTTTGCAAATCCCGCCAGATAACCTTCATGGCAGGATCGCGTGTTCTTTGATATTGTCTCCTACGGACATTTTTAAGACGGATCAAGAGCTGAAGATCATCGTCTATTATAATTGAATCGAATTTAACCTCGCATTTTGGTACTGAGGCAGCTCTTGCTTCAACTATAGAAGTAGTCAGAGATTCAAGAGCATAATTAATTTCATCTTTGGTTTGCAAAGGAATGTTTGGATCGAAGTTATATTCCATAAATGTTCGATATTGCTCCCAATCAGCCCTATGGTAATTGAAAGTAAAGCTGTTGGGATTAGAAATTATTTCTTGGGATATTTCAAAAGTTACTGGAAGGTGATCAGAACCGAAGTCAGCATGGGTAACCAATTGACTACAAAGTTGACATGAATCAGTTAAGACCAAATCAATAGTGGAGGGATTTCTTGCAGAAGAAAAGCATGTTGGGCTGTTTGGATATTGAATAGTGTAATAACCTGCAGAACAATCATCAAACAGAATATTACCATTGGAATTGCTTTGAGCATTATTCCATGAGCGGTGTTTTGCATTAAAATCACCAATAATGAAGAATTTAGACCTATGACGGGTAAGTTTCTGGAAGTCACCCTTGAGAAAATTCTTTTGCTGGCCTACGCATTGGAATGGCAAATAGGCAGCTATAAACGTAAGTTGTCCAAATTTTGTTTCAACAGAAACTCCCAAAGTTTCAAAAACTTTGGTTTCAAATGAAGAAAGAATTTTATGTTTGATTCGTCTATGAATAATGATGGCAACGCCACCACAGGGTCCATCAAGACGATCATTTCTATAAATCAAGTAATTTGCGTCCTTCTTAACCTTATGGTCAGGTTTAAGGAACGTTTCAGTTATAACGGCAATATGCACGTTATGAACTCTCAAAAAGTTAAATAGCTCGTCTTCATTATCTTTAAGAGATCGAGCATTCCAATTTACAATATTTAATGCTTTAAAATTCATTACTGAATTTTAAAGTCATGACAATATTATTTGCAAATTTTACTCCAGTTTGAATAGCATCAAACATGGAGTTAGATTTAAGCATATCAGAAATCATGTCAATTAATGAATTCTGTAAAAATTCCATTTTGGGGGCAGTAATGCTTCCTAAGTCAAAATTGTCAAAATTTCCGTTAGAACGTTGGTTAGTATTTTGATTTCTACCCACTGCAATAGCAGCATAGGTAGCTCCATTAACTCGCTGAACATTGTTAGCAGCGTGGGGAGTAGGTACAGATGAAACATTTGAAGCAGAGGAGATATTTGTACCTACGGGTACGAATGTAGAATTTGTTCCTCGCTGACCGTTGTTAACAGCAGAGGAATTTGTACCTGGTCGGAAACGTGGAGCGTTTCCTACCTGACGGTTAGAACGAGATTGTAGGATCGCTATGCGAGTCTTACATTCCCAAAAATTGGATTTGTGGTTTTCACCACAATTTGAACATTTAAATTTCTTAGGATCTTCCTTCACAGGACAGTCGTCCTTTGCGTGAGAGGAATCACCGCAATTCATGCATTTAGCTGGCATGTAGCAATTTTTAGTTCCGTGACCCCATCCCTGGCACTTACGGCACTGAGTGAGGTTTTGGAAATTTCCTCCAGTCTTCCTGAAGTGTTCCCACTTCACTCGGACATGGAGCATAAGGCTAGCTTTTTCTAAGGCCTTAAGGTTGTTTAGTTCACTAGACTTGAAGTGAACTAAATAAAAATCATTAGAAATCCCGTTGCGCGAATCGCCAGGACGGGATTTCATTTTCATTTTGATTACTTGGAGTGGCACAACTCCAAGTAATTTTGCCAGTTCATCTTTGATCTGATCCAGGGATTCACCACTGGGCAGTCCTTTCATGACAACCTTGAACACACGTTCAGTTTTGGTGTCGTAAGTAAAAAAATTTGTGCTTCTTCTCAGTAAGATACTTGAGAAGACATTTAAATCCGTCCAAGGTTTCAGCCAATACACGGCATTCACCCCGACGTCCAATTTGTAGTGAAAACTTAACTTTCACGAAATTCAAAAGTTCCATGCGAAGAGCATGGAAATCGGTAGTGGTTATCACAATAGGGGGAATCTTTTCTTTCTTGGCATTAAGCCGGGAAAGTTTACTAGAATTTTTCTTGGATGATGGATCATTCTCATCATCCGTGAGCAAATCAAATTGATTACTCAAATTAATTTCATCAGAAGGGGGGTCAAGAGTTTGCCCCTTTCTTTTGCGTTTAGGCGCCATGGCGGCAGTAAATTTTTATCCAAATCGACTTCCAAGCAGATTACTATAAGAATCTGAAGGATCGAAGAGGAATTTTCCAAATCGATATCCAAGAAGGATTACCTCGGGTAGGGTCCAAACAAGGATCGAAGAGGAATAAGAGTTGAACAAGGTAGAAATTTTTTACAGGTTGAGCACTGAAAAGTGCTGTTTAAATTTGTTGTAGCTTTAGGTATTAGTAACACTTCCTTAAGCAAAAAGCAAATAGATCCGCACGGCAAGAGAGCACGATGCGGGGAGAACAAGACAAGTGTTTCCAGCAGCTGCCGTTATTCATCTGACATTGTTGGGAATGCTTTCGAATGATAGCATCGGCAACCGCTGGTTACTGCTTGGCGCGTTCTTGATCGAAACAAGGTGAGCAACTTGAATCGAAGACCACCACTGGCTCGGGAAAATGAATAGCTGTGCTTGACGATCTTCCGGTCGAACTTTCACTTGGTGAAATATCTCTCGAATGTCACCGAATGATGCTCGCTGTCCTTCATATTTGGGCAAAACCATATTTGAAGGCGATTTCTCTAATTGGATCATGATTGAACCAACATTATCGTCAATTCATTCTATATTTATGTTTTGTTTTGTTTTTCTGAACGTTTCGTCTCTGTTACCTACAACTAGGGCTACTAGGTTATTTTATGGTATTTTGGAATCACAAGATGTTATAATAGTATTTTGTATTTTTAAGTTACAAGAAGAGGTTGCAACGACTGCACAGTGGGGAAACGCTGGCCATTAGACCAAATTGGAAAATTGCATTTCCTCCTCGATTATTTTTTTTTTTTGATTCGATACCATTGACCCGTTCAAATCCAAAATTTGAAAGCAATATTAAAAAAAAATTTGCGGCTTTTTAAGGTTGGCCACCTCGCATTTCTTTGGAATTTTTTCAACAAAAGCGGCATCATACTCAATCAACTGGAGGTTTAAGGGTAGCTTGGATTATGATGAAATCTGAGAGAAAGTTGTTTTAAAGACACTGCAGAACAAATAAGTTTCATTAAATTTTGTAGAATCTTATTAAAGTAGGCCTAAATCTTTATTTGATTAAAAAAAAGGGATTTTTTCATATAAATGAAGCTTCAAAGTTATGAAGCCAGGGTTTGCCATAGTTGAAACTAGTAGTTTAAAATGTAAGGTTTCAAATGAACATAGCCTGATTTTTCGCAGACTTGCGCAGGATGCTGATAATGCGAAATGAAAAAAAAGTGGTTTTACTCAGGTGGCATTCTAAAATTTTAAATTTGAATCACGATCAACACGATGGCTCATTTTTAGTGCATAATAACAGCTTTTTTTGCTTTATCTATACATCATTCATCAACCATTTTCTGTGATTAGGGGAAATACCCTAATTACGTAATGGTTTATGGGAGCACATAGAGTTCTAAGATTTTCCTATGCGCCATATTTTATATCTTCATGGTATGACTTGATTCATGACCATCATTCACAGTTACAACGTATAAAAAATTTAACAAAAAATAAAAATATAAAATCGTTTATAATGTAAAAAGGACAAGATATATTGCAAAACTAAAATGTATTTGGATTCAGCACCCCATGAATCATGATTTTTTTTTACTTAATTTAGAGGATTATTTGATTGGCCAGACTTTGTATGGAGTCGCCTCACTGTGAACTGTGCTGAACACATCAAATCTTGCCAGTTTTAGGTTGAAAAAGTCACAACCAGCGATTTTCTGATCGCTATTCGTGAAGTATGAAGAATAAAGAATACGTGAGAAAATTAAACAATCGCTTATCGCGATTCTCATAAAACGAAATTGGCAGGTTTTATGTGTTTAACAGAAAGAATATCATCATAATACCCACGTAACATTTTAAGTTTTATGAAATACTACAAAGCTACTATAACAAAACATTCATAAAACCCTGTCATTTATGCATCTGTGGTGGATACGGGCCTTTCTGTGTGCAAGATCAGCATAAACCGCAATGATCCAAAGTTCGTAGAACGGGCAATTATTGTTTATGCTGAGTGCAGCAAAAAGTGTCACGTAGACACCGACCGCGATCCGAACGAAGCGAGGCCTATGTACGATAGAATGAAAATAAAATATACTTTGATTTCAAACCTCCATGAAACACGTTCTTATTGCACATCCACCAAAACCTCATTAAGACTAGAATCTGTCTAGTTGGCCCACACTGGAGAAGGTTCTGAAGGGTGTATTATCAAAGCTCTTCAAGATTGATTTACTGCAAAAAGTTTTTTTTTTCTTTGATTAGTTTTCCGTACTGAGTACCAATGCTACCGACGCCGGCAGCTCCCACACCTGGACCCTACCTATGAAAAAAAAGATTATTATTCTTCAAATCGACCATTAAGCTTAGCCGAGATTTTTTTCATGATTTTCGCATTTCAAATATTTGCTTATTAATAAATTGACCAAAATATAGTTATATCTTAGCAAATATAAAGGGTATCTTCGATAAAAATGGCACACACATATTTACTCACCAAAATTAAACCGATTATCGGATTTTCTTGAAATTTTCAGGGAATGAAAAACTACTAATGATCAATAATTTACAAAATTTGTTTTATTCAATTTCGTCTGCCATCCCAAATGCCTGCACCTTCCTTTTCACTCCACCCATAAAATTTTGTCAATTTTCCCAGTGTTTTTGTTATTTTTATCCAAATTTTCTTCAACTCCAGCTCTGTTTTGATAGTTTTGGGATGTTTGCAAAATTCCGTCTTCATAATTGCCCAGCATTTTTCAATTGGGCGAAGTTCCGGTGGATTTAATGGATTCGTATCTTTTGGCACAAAATTGACTCCGCCCAACTAACATTTTCAGCTGTATAAGCCAACTTTTCCACCGTTGTGCTGTAAAGTACACGGGAAAAAAAGAGTTCCCATATTCGTGAACCACAGCCGTGAACCATAGTTCACGGTGTATATTTGAGAAAATTTTGTTCTGGATAGCTGGCCGCGATTTTTAGTTCACGGTCCGTTCCCGTTTTCGGGAACGGATTTTTTTTCCGAGTAGCTGGAACAGATACAGCTACAAGCAGAAGATAGCAAAATAGTTGTGGAGAGCGTTTACTCAACTTTTTCACAACCATTATTCAATTTGTCAGTCGCACTGAATAACATCAGCCAATAAACGTCAATGTCACTTCTATGAAAATGTTACATCAAGTTTCTACTTTTAGCTTCAAAACAAAGATAATAAAGCGAATATATTATTTATTTGATGGCTTCTACTCAACCAACCATTCTTGTTTACTAAGGGCCCATGCATTAATTATGTCACACTAAATCGAGAAGGAATTTACTCCCCCCTTTAGTGACGTTTTTCCTATACCTAATGCATTGCTTGTCACAAAATCTTAGACCCCCCTATAAAGCGTGACATAATATATGCATCAACCCTAACATAAACATCAAAAGTGATTTTTTGACAGCTAAACAACCTGTACTCAACTAATAAACTGTGCTAGTGCTACTTTGGAAGCTATTTTACAGTCAATTAGGTTTATTTTTAGACGTGTGCAGTTTTAAAGCTGAATTAACTAGCCGAGAAAAGTGGTTCATGTGCACTATTATAAAGCATCTACTCAGTGATCTTGTTGAAGACGGGCATGTAAATTTGTTTATGTCAGTTCAAAGTGTTGACGTAGCGAAGTTGATAGTAACAAGGTTCGCAATGCGGTCGTCTCGAGTTCGATTCCAGGTTCCGGTACAGTGTAAATAATTTGGTGGTGTGCTTATAACTAATTTCAAATAATTTGATTCGCAGTAAAAAAAAACTTGATAAATTCCTCCAACAAAAAAAAAAAACGCGTGAACAATATTTAACTTGGCGTCAAGAAAAAACTTTGTAGTGATAATTGAATAATCAGGTTAAGGTTGAGTAAGTGCCTTTCAAGTTCACACACAACTAAACAGCAGGATAACAGCTGGATAGAAGCCTAAATAGATATGCAATAAGAGCTTGCCCCGACAGTCACAACAACCATAAGTAGCTGACTAAGTTCGCCAGATTTGCTTATATAGAGGTTGAGTAAAGGTTTCCTCATATCGTATAACATTTGAATGCAGCTTGAGGCTGTAAAAATGAAATGAACAGAGCGTTTACATTGCGAAAATTGCGAGGGGGCGACTCTATCTACAATGCAGGAAATATTGTGTTTTGCTGTGGCTAGCTGCGCGTACACTGAGTAGATAGAAAGAAGATTTATCACGATTTTGAAGATTACCTGCAAAAAGATGATGCGAGAAACCAAAGAAGATTTTCTGAGCATCTAGAATTTAGATTTAGATGTGTATCCCTCCTTGGAAAATTGTTAGTTGGGCGTTGGCTCGATACCACTCCAACACGTTTCGAGCATAGTGGCAGGGTGCTAGATCAGGCCAAAACAGGGCAAGAGACGCTCTTAGGGCACTCTTCCGTGTAAATCGCACAGTTGATCGTTCCGGAAGTGATGAAGGGAGTGCTTATTTCACCACAACCGCAAATCGCCTGCCAGATCAGGAACTTCTTTGCAAAGTTCGATAATTTCTTATTTCGAACATCCTCCGGAA
The DNA here is from genome assembly GCF_037179485.1 of Ochlerotatus camptorhynchus. Taxonomy (NCBI): domain Eukaryota; kingdom Metazoa; phylum Arthropoda; class Insecta; order Diptera; family Culicidae; genus Ochlerotatus; species Ochlerotatus camptorhynchus. The sequence goes on from NW_027041235.1 coordinate 338,080, forward strand.
CATCGAACTTAGACTTGGCAACGAAATATTTTTTTATTATTTTGAAGCTCGCTTCATGGTTTTCTGCACATTGGAACACTTTTACGACCACTCCCTTCCTTCCTTTGGGCACTCAGACGCTTCTTGAAGGTTCTTATCACACGAGACACAGTTGTATTTGCAATTACAAGCCTTTTAGCGCTCCATCAGTGAGACGCCTCTGGATTTTGATTGTAAGTGCACAACATTTTTTCACGGGCAATTTCTTGTTTTGACAACTGGAACCACTGTATGAATAACTATGTTCTTGGCAGATGTAAACAATACACTATGAATATCTTTTTTTTTTATTATTATAGTCACTCTTGGGTCATTCGTGACTTGTCCGGGGGTGAGATTTGAACTCGTGACTTTGATGTGAGAGGTATGGATGCTAACTACTACGCCGGAGTCGCCCCCGCCCCCACTATGAATAAGACTTACTGAAATTTCCAGGTTTTTTACTCATACGGTTCAAAAGTGACAGAAGATTTTCGGTGTGCCATTTTTATCGAATACACTCTTTAGATAGAAAATCGAAGATTTTAAAAACCAGACCAAATAATTGTAATATGACGGTGGCATAAAAGTTCATGTTCATATGCCATTTGTGAACAAATTGTTTTGCTTTCAAGAAATTCCTAACAAGCTCATAAGATTTTAGAATGTTTTTATAACGAAAACATGCAGACTGAATTGTGTTTAACTAAAGCCACTTAGTTTGATCCTAACTCGTTTAGATTTATGGCAGCATTTATGGAGGTAAAGTTGCCTGTAAAAAGTCAAACGTCAAAATTTGTTTACCTTTCGATAGTTGTGCTGTGCGATCCAGCGTTCTTCTTGGTGGTTTTCTCCCGATGGATTGGAAACAGATACTCAGAAAGTGTGCGATACTGTTTTACAACATTTCGCATTTCGAACAGTGGAAGCTCAATCGTTCCCGAAGAAGATCCCCTTCTTCCGGATGGTTCCCGAAGTGCACCATCAAACGATGCGGAAATGTACACTTGAATGAAATTTTTAGAAGAATTGACCCTTTCGCCGAATAAAATCGCTGCTATGGATCGGAAACCAGCTAATCTCCGCCAACAGACAGTTCCAGTGGTTTGCTGTCAGTATTATGCAAATTATTCCAATCTTTATCTATTCTCAAGATACTTTTTTGAGAGGCATGGGGCTAATGCTCCGTTAGATTACACCGTCAAATATTGGTTTCGAGAGTTTTGTCGTGGCTGCAACTCCACTACCGATCAAGTCCGCAGCGGCAGGCCCTCCGATGCGGTTGCAGAGGACAATATCAAAAAAAAAAAAAATACATGCAATGGTGTTGGTTGACCGGAAAGTAAAGGTACGCAAGCTAGCAGATATCACAAAGATGAGTTATGTCATCACACGCCATATTTTGGGCGAGATTCTGCATATGAAAGAGTTATCCTGTCGCTAGGTGCCGCGCAAACCCACTCACACCAAAAACACGAACGCGAGAGCACTTCGAAAGAATATTTGGACTTGCTGATTCGCTATAGGGTGGACTTTTGGCGTCGATTGGTAACTGTTGATGAAACCTGGATCCACTATAACACCCCAGAGAACAGAATGAGTGCCCGGCAATGGACTGAAGCCGGCACGAGTGCTCTGAAGCGGCCGAGGGAGGCTCGATGGGTCGGAAAGGTTATGGCGTCGGTTTTCTGGGATTGTCATGGCATACTCTTCGTGGACTACCTCGAAAAAGGAAAAATCATCAACAGCGAGTATTACCATAGAGGTAACTCTAAGACCAGAAGGACTCGAAGAAACGTGCTCAACTTTTTGGCTTAGCTCTGTTACTCTCTTCGGTCCCAAGCTAATCGACGCACCCCTCGAGTCCCTCATTTTATCTGTCAAACTTTCATAGCGAATCAAAACAAACATAGTGTAGTACTAGAATGTCGACTGGAATGGGGTACGTTAATCGATTTGCTTGGGGCCAAAAGGTTAGTCAAGTAGTGAGCCAATTTTAAATCGATTGTTTCGTATTGATTGTTGGTATTACTGTGCATTATTGGAACGGTCGAAATCGGTGCAAAACGATCTCACATGAAGCGAAAAAAAAATGCGCCGGCGCACAAGAACATCGCAACCACGGCTAAAATCAATGACTTACGGCTCCAATTGCTTCCGCATCCACCGTATTTGCCCGATTTGGTTCCCTCAGACTATTATCTCTTCCCAAACCTCAAAAGATGGCTCATCAATAAAAAAAATCAGCTCGTGTGAGGACGAGTAGTGTACGCTGCGGAGTAGCATTTTGCAGACCTACCGAAAAATTACTTTTCGGACGGGATCATGAACCTGAAAAATCGCTGGAATAAGTGTATGCAAGTAGTAGACGAAATACGCGTATCTGTCAAAAGATAAGCAGTTATAACGGAATTGAAAGGAAATAAACCAACAAACTCAAAGCTCTTGATAATTTTGTCCTTTTTAGCAAGTAATATTACACCATATTTTCGACACGATTAAAGTGCATCCACTTTGATGTGATATCAAAATATGTTTTTGCTGTGTAGGCTTTTATTCACTATGAGGATCCATCTTTCATGTTCAATTTGTAAACAGAGTAACTGGGGATTTTATAATACACGTTAAAAAGCCTAAAAAGCAAAAATATATGCTGTTTGCTCTCATTTTAAACCCAATGATTTTATGGTTGCTTTGTTAATGATAAATCACGTTAAGATTATTAAATAACAGAACAGTTTTATGGAGGGATTGAGCTTCTTTAATTTTTTTTTATACCGAGACAGTTTTTGACCTTCTCGACTATTTTTAAATGTTTGTAAATTAACAAAACGCTGAATTACTAAGCAGGAATGTTTTACACTTTAAATGCTATATTTAAGGTAGATGAAGTTTTAAAGGTCATTATAAAACTATCATATATCAGAGGGGATACCAAACGGTCGCTGAATTATTACTTGTTTTATCTTATGATTCCATAATCCCATCAAATATTTGTTTATGAAAAATGTACCCTGCCCACATTCATATTTACAATGGACGATTTGTAAACAGGTTATGATTAATTTTCATCCAAGCTCTTTCACCTATTTTGCACCGAACGTTTTGATAAAGAAAAACTTAATTTAAGTTTTGTACAGAAAGTTTTTAGTTTTTTTTTTTAATTTGTATAGAAGGGTCGAAAACTAGTACTATTACCCTACCTATTCGAATTCACGACGTTGCTGGCGAATAACCTTCATGCATTATGTGATACAACTGGAGCCCATCAGAGCGCTTGCATCAATTACATAAATTCACACTTCACGAACAATCCCACGGCGAGCGAATGGCACCCTGATTTTACTATCAAGGTCCCCGCCGCAAAGAAGCCGCATCGTAACTTTCAATTTCATCGAAAGCATTGATTAATGGAAATATTTACATCCACCATGGTCGGGGCAAAGCGCAGGAAGCTTCAAATTACAAACAATCCAAAAAGTTTAAAATTCAAAAGTTGCTTCGCCGGCCGCTTCGGTGCACTTCTTGAGTAACCATCATCGCGCACGGCACTGTTTACATGTCGATTTATGCTGCATTATTTTTTTATTCCAATTGATTCAGTCCAAATAATGTAAGCATTAACTGTTTCGCAAAATGCTCACGTCCATCAGATGTCTCTGTGCAGGAACTCGGCCATGCTGGTGTCGCCATTGGGGTCGTTTCAATGTGTGCTACCAACCTACGCCAAGTTGCCGTGGTCATTTGATGTGGATTAAATGTTGGTGCTTACCGGTTGCAGGCTTGTTGTTTGCGAAATATTTGGTGCTACTAAGCGGTAATTCAAATTAGCATATATGAGCTATGAGAAAGGGAGTGAGATTGGCCAAGTGCCACCAGCTGACCGCGTAGATCGTTATAAGTCATTTAGTGTACAAATATGGGCTTATGTTACCGATAAAAGTATTACGATTGGTGATGGGTGTCTTGCCGTGGTAGCCCAAAGAGAACGTGCAGCATTATTAAATTTTCATGTCTTTTATGAAAGGGTTACCGCACAACTGTCATTGGGTAAATATTATTCTTCAAGAGCGTACAATACATTCAAATTGCCTACATATTATCACAACAGCACAATATTTCAAATGTAACTAGCTATTAATTACGAGATGGCTGGCGGTTTTGCGCAACCAAATTCCATTTCCCCAAACCTTCGACAAAAAAACGCGTTACTAATTATTAGTTTTTGTCACTTTCGATTGAACTAATCCAGGTGCTAAACAGTTGGACGACTTTTCAAGAAAGTGTCTTCCGACACTTAAGGACAGTCCGATTGAAAATGCATTTATTCCCGCTAACGACATCACCGTGCAAAGTGACGCAACTTTTCAGTAAAAATTCACCTCTAACAATTAACAGCTTCATGTTCGGAAAATTCGCGAACATTACCACGATGAGCTACTGGTAGCAAAACTCTCTGAATCAGCCAGCCATGAGCATGTTTCTGTAAATGAAAACAGATGAAAAACGAATTGAAAATACATGCCATTTCCATTTTATATCACGTGCTTCTTTCATGAGTCGGTTCCAGTAGACTGCCCCGCGCACTCCAATAATAGTGAATGCATCTTTGGCGGTTGGTTGCTCATTGACGGCGGTGAACTACTTTGAGGTTGAATCTAAGAAATACTGGATCAAAACAGAAACCAAGATTGAACAATCTCGGTGTTTGGATGAAGATGATGAGCCAAAACCGCAATCGTTCGGCGCATGGTTGTTGTAATTAGCTAATTGCTAATCAAGACATCTTCGTGAAAGGGTAGGATAAAGGTGCTTCCATGGTAGGAACGGTGGCATTTGTTTCGACTTGTTTCTAAATGTGGTGTGGCAGTATGTTTAAGCCATGGAATATTTTAATCGAATGATTAAAATATCTACAATTTTCTCAATTTTATCAGAGATCTTGTCAAATTTCCCATAAATGCGATTCTGTTTGGTATTCTCCTGAAACGTTTTGAAATTCACCCAACAATTATCTTCCAATTCTGAACCATTTCAATGCATTGTCGCAAAAACACGCTTAAATTTGTTTTATAGGGGTGAGTAGACACTAGCAAGCATGGAAAAAATCATTCACTCGCGCGAGTACCACAGAATCGAAATAACCATCCTCACTTACAAACAGATAGACGAACGAGAAAAATTCTTCCAACCAAGTGATTCTGCAGGTCCGCTTAAAACTGACCGCAGTAAAAGGAAAGAATGAGAAACTGAAAGGCAGCCGAACAATTTTCTCTACCGAGGGAGAACCAGATTGAATGCGTAAAATCCGAATGCTAACGATTTAAATAGCCGAGTCAGATAGTTTTTGGCTCACTGATTTAAATCAGTTGAATTGGCCACAGCAGTTTTACGGTATTTGCTTGACACTTATGTTTATATGTTACAGTATAACCTTTTGCTCCATTTCAATAGCAATTTATATGTGTCAATGTATGTTTAAAGCTACACAGCAAAAAAATAATTTTGATATCACATCAAAGTGGATGCACTACAATCATGTCGAAAATTTTATGTAATTTTTATGACCACAAAAATAAACAAATGCAGTAAAAGCAGCGTTATGTCAGTTCATGCATTGTATTAATGATAATTTTGTCCTTTTTAGCAAGTAATATTACACCATATTTTCGACATGATTGTAGTGCATCCACTTTGACGTGATATCAAAATTATTTTTTTGCTGTGTAGAAAATAAAAAGTGATTCTTTCTGCAAAATTCTCATTCAGCTCACTCAGTAGAATGCAATCGTAAAAGGCTCAGCATGGACAAAATAATAAGAGACGAATCATCCACACTACTTCACTCAGAATCATTCATGTTACGCTCAGCTGTCTGTTTTGCTCAATTCTGCGTTCATCAAACAAAATAGGAGCAATGCAAATACGGCTCGCACAAGCTGCTGTTTGTTTTTGATGTTGTATGCATGTGAGTGAGTAGTAAATGCAAAATGAAACGATTTTTCCCATGCTTGGACACTAGGGTGCTCCACCAGGCTCAATCAATTCTAAATTAGGTGTGGATCATTCTCGCAAGTTTTGAGATTATTTGGATGTGAATTCATGGTGCACTGGCCCTTTAAAGTTTATTTGGAAATTACTAAAGGGTGATACGGTCAAAATTTGGTCAATATCAACTTGACGTATTTCTTTCAATTTTGCATTTAAAAAACCTGAACACCCCTCATTTTGAAGGTGTGTGTGTGTAGAATGTTGCTCCTATTTTGATTTTGAAATTCACTCTTCAGTTGTCAAAATGCTGTCCAAGCAAGAAGAGCAGCGTATCAAAATTTTGCTCGCGCATCGCGAAAATCCGAGCTACTCGCACGCAAAGTTGGCAAAATCGCTAAAAGTTGCCAAATCAACCGTTACAAATGTAATTAAAGTGTTTGGGGAACGTTTGTCGACAGCCAGGAAGTCTGGATCGGGGGGAAATCGAAAACCGGAAGCCGCTGAGACGACAAAGAGAGTTGCCGGTAGTTTCAAGCGAAACCCTAACCTCTCTCTCCGAGATGCCGCAAATAAGCTGGGTGTATCGTCTACAACCGTGCATCGAGCCAAAAAACGAGCCGGACTATCGACTTACAAGAAGGTACTGACTCCAAATCGCGATGATAAACAAAATACGACGGCCAAAGCGCGATCCCGGAGGCTGTACACGACGATGCTGACGAAGTTTGACTGCGTGGTAATGGACGACGAAACCTACGTCAAAGCCGACTACAAGCAGCTTCCGGGACAGGAGTTTTATACGGCAAAAGGAAGGGGAATGGTAGCAGATGTTTTCAAGCACATGAAACTGTCAAAGTTCGCAAAGAAATATCTGGTTTGGCAAGCCATCTGTACCTGTGGCTTGAAAGGCAGCATTTTCATAGCTTCCGGGACTGTCAACCAAGAAATTTACGTGAAAGAGTGTTTGAATAAACGTCTGCTGCCTTTCTTGAAGAAACACGGTTGTTCCGTACTGTTTTGGCCGGATTTGGCATCTTGCCATTACGGTTAAAAGGCCATGGAGTGGTACGCCGCCAACAACGTGCAGGTGGTTCCCAAGGACAAGAACCCTCCCAACACGCCAGAGCTCCGCCCAATTGAGAAATACTGGGCTATTGTCAAGCGGAACCTAAAGAAGACCAAAAAAACTGCTAAGGGCGAGCAGCAGTTCAAGGCAAACTGGCTTTCTGCGGCGAAGAAGGTGGACAAGGTGGCTGTACAAAATCTGATGGCAGGGGTCAAGCGTAAGGCCTGGCAATTCGGATTTGGAAAAGCGGAAGCCTAACTGAATATTTTTCCTGAATTTTATACTAATTGAACTTGAAAAAGAAATTTAATTTGATTTTTTAAATAAACGATTTCACCGATTTACACGCGTTTTCCCTTGACCAAATTTTGACCGTATCACCCTTTATGGGAAAAGTGATGTTTTTTTTTTTTGTTTTCTCAACATTCTAGAATTTCATCATATATCAGCTACAGTTTTGCAATCATTTTTCAATTTTTGCCCAATGTCTCCCCATCTTACGGTATGTTACAAGAGGTGGTTGCACGGTATGTGCTTTAAATATAAAAACTATCAACTTCGCATTCAGAGAGCGAGTTTATAATCACTGAGTGATCACTCATCGTGAGCGCTCAGCGATTATAAAATCGTGGATTGTGCCTATTTTACAACCTCTCCTTGTAACTTACGAACAAGCATGGGAAAAGTCATTCACTCGCGCGAGCAGAGCAAAAACAAATAAGCCATCCTCACCTACAAACAGATTGTCAAGCGAGTGTAAATTATTCCAACCAAGTGACTCTACAGGTAGACTCGAAACTGACAGTAGTAGAAGATATGAAGGATAAACTGAAAGCCAACCGAACAATTTTCCATACCGAGGGAGAACCCGATTGAATGCGTAAAACCGAACGCTAACGATTTAAATAGACAAGTGAGATATTTTTTGGTTGAGTGATTAAACCCATTGAATTGGTAACAGCAGTTTTACGGTATTTGCGTGAAGCTTTATGTGTTACAGTATAATACTTTTATGTGTGTTAATACCAATATAAATGTGTCAATTTATGTTTAAAGCTAGAAAATAAAAAGTGATTCTTCTGCAAAATTCTCACTTACACCCTTAGAAATAAATAATTTTACACATGACGGAATCCGTCTTTGCCATAAAAGATGAGACGTAAATAAACATGTCATCCCAAATAACATTTTAAGTTTTATGAAATACTACAAAGCTACTATAAAACAACATTCATAAAACCCTGGCCAAGACTGCTTTGCCATTGATGCATCCACCAAAACCTCATTGATGCTAGAATCTGCCCACTCTGGAGAAGGTTCTGAAGGGTATATTTTCGAAGCTCTTCAAGATTGATTTACTGCAAAATGGTTGTACGATAAACGCATTGATATCCATTTCAAAACCGTATTTAAGCTACAATAAAAGCTATTTGGCAACAATTAAAACCATTATCTGAGCCATTTACCCTAGCTGCTTGCTAAGTTCACTAGAAAAACAACAATCAAGATAAAAAAGGATTAATAAATACCATCCGATCTTATCAAAATAATTAAAATAAAAACTGATCTACAAAAATTTCAAAATTGTTAAATAGTTCGCATGAAGTGGCCTAGTTTTAGATGCCATATAAAATTTGATGTGAAATGTACGTGAAAACATCGAAAAACTTGAGTCCGCCCACGAAAAAATATCGATTTTACTAATTTTTTAACATTAAGAAAAAAAAATATATTCTTCAGATCGATCATTAAGCTTAGCCGAGATTTTTATTTCTCATGATTGTTGCATTCTAAATATTTTCTCATTGCTAAATTAACTAAAATAAAGTTATATGCAAGGAAATATAGATTGAAAATCGAAGATTGTAAAAAACAAACAAAATAATTGTAATATGGCGGAGGCATAAAAGTTGATTTTCATGGGCCATTTGTAAAAAGTTATTTTGCTTTCTAGAAATCCTTAACAAATTCAAGAGGTTTTGAAATGGCTTTTATGAAGAAAACTTGTATTTGAATTGTATTTATCTAAAGCCATTTCAGATCAAATCAGACCCGTTCAGATTTATGGCGGCAATGTTGCCTACAAAATGTTAAACGTCAAAGTTTGTTTATCTTTCGATAGTTGCGCCGAGCAATTCAGCGTTCTTCCAGGCGATTGTCTCCCGATGGCTTGGAAGCAGTTACTCAGAAAGTGTTCACAGCATTTCGCATTTCGCACAGCTGTTACCTCGATCATTCCCGAAAAGATCCCCTTCTTCCGGATGGTTCTGGAAGGGCACCATCAAACGATGCGGGAATGTACGGTTGAATGATTTTTTTTCCAAGTGATGACCCTTTCACCGAATAAAATCGCAGCTATGGATCGGAAACCAACTAGTGTCCTCTAACTGACAGTTTCAGTGGTTTACTGTCGGTACTGACGCAAGTTATTCCGATCTTCATCTATTCGGCTGGTCTGTTTTCAGACTGTTTTGAAAATGTTTTATGAATTTGAGGACCACGCTCACTTCACTCTTCTCCACCAGATGCTCAGTCGTTGATGGTACCCGTTCCGCCGGACGTGCTGGTTCTCCTAAAGAACTAAATTTTACTGAATTCGACTTCCCTTTGGTCGTTAGCATCGCTTGAATTTTTCCTCCAACTTCGTTTATCCTTCGAGATATCCTTGTCATAAATTTGGTTTTTATTCACTATGAGGATCCATCCTTAAAGTTCGATTTGTTATGATACACTTTTAAAAGCCGAAAAGGCAACAATATATGCATTTGACTCTCATTTAAAACCGAATGGCTTATGATTGCTTTTATAATGATAGAACAAGTTTATAGAGTATTTTATCAAGACATTAATAAAAAATTGCTAATGAAGTTTATGGTGGGATTGAGAACAATTTTAAATTTAATTTTAAAACAAGACAGTTTTTGACTTCTCGCCAGACTGTAAAAGGTTTTTAAAACAGCGAAAAGGTGAAGTACTAAGCAGGAACGTTTTACACTGTGAAATGCTGTATTTAAACTAAATGGCTTATTCATTGCCATTATAAAACCATCAGAAATCAGAGTGGATGCCAAATGATTGCAGAATTGTTACTTGGGATGTAATATTGAGTGCTCCGAGCTTGAAAATGTCGTTGCTCGACGAAAAGTACGTTTGATTGAGCAATATTTCGCGTCTGTTATGACTCAAATTTATGTCAAAATTGACGCTCTTACATGTCACTCTCACCTAAATTTACATGATTTTTTTAAGTGTGTAGCTCTCTCAGCGAACGCATTCGTAAAAGGCTAAGCATGCAAAAAAAATAAGTGAGGATCACTTCACTCAAAATCATTCATTTTACGTTCAGCTGTACGTTTTGCTCAATGCTATGTTCATCGAAGGAAATAGAAGCAATGAGAATACGAACGAAAGCTACTACTCGTTTCTGATGTTGTATGTCTGTGAGTGAGTAGTAAATGCAAAATGAAATGATTTTCCCCACGCTTACTGGAATACAAATTATCATTATAATATCTTATAATTTCATAACCTAAAAATAAAAGTATATTTTTACTGAAATGAGAACTTGCAAGATTGTGAGGAAGTATATTGCGTATTTTGCACCAAATTAGACTCCTGTGCAAAAAATAATTGCACAGTAATATTTTTGCACAGGCCAGAAAATTTAATTGTCAAAAAGATTTTGTAACTATAGCTAGTTGTGTGTATAGATAAGCGACAAGCTGTGTATTCCTCAAGTGTCATCGTGGAACGTAAAGCGGAACGTCCTGATGAAGTTGAGGACAATCTATGTTGCCACGCAGTATTAATCGATGATATGCAATTGCAAAATGTTTGTGCGTCTGACACACAAGGTTTCCAAGTCAACGTCCTGAACGTTACGTAAACAGTGAGCGATATAAATCTGGCAGAAGCAGATGGTCGTACAGAACATCCCTGGAATCATCCCAAATCTCAACGAAATGTTTTTCCAGTATTCTTCTTCTAAGTTCATCCACGTCCAAGAGTCTAGAGAATTTTCCAGGGCTCAATATCTTGATTTCCTTGATTTACTTTTATATAACTCGTAGATAAAAGATGGATTCTTCAGCACTTGGCACTGATGAAGTCTGCAAGTAGTAGACGAAATACGCGTATCTGTCAAAAGATAAGCAAAGGAATTTAAAGGAAATAAACCAACCCACTCAAAGCTCTTCATTATTTTTCTCCAAATTTTATTTCTTATGCATTGCTTCGTATGCCACCAGATCTGCCCAAGGTTTCTGCCATTGGCACCAGGTCTGTTGGGGTTCAGGCTTTTTTTTTTCTTGATTTGTTTTCCGTCGATCTTTTTCTCCGTGCTGAGAACCAATGCTACCGACGCCAGGGAGGCAGCTCCCAAACGTGGACCCTACATATCGGCTCATCAACTCATGAATCGGGGATCAATGGCTTTACATCCCGGAAGGCGTGATCAGAGATGTTATGCCTCAGAACATCCCGGCGGTGTCGACTGGGATTGAACCTAGGCCTGCTGGGGTTCAGGCTGTATATGTAGCTTCGTTTTTGGTCTCCAGGGTCGCCACGTCCATGTTCACCATCTGCAACATCTCTATTACTTACTCTGTTTCCTGACTGTTTTGAATTTGTTCGAAATTCAAATAAAATTACATTTAATTTTAATCTAGGGGCTCAAGCTACTAGAATAGCTTACCCACCTTAAGTGTGTTGATGAATCTAAGTGTCACGGTGCTCCTCTGACCGTTATTATTTAGTTCCATCAAAATTGAGTATACCAATCGATTCGTTAGATCATTATGCATCTCTGAAACAAATTTAAAAAAAAAACGTAGGGCTCATTTTCGAGTTACGCCTTTTTAAATGTGTAACTGCATAAATCTCACTAAAAACAGTAAAATGCCATCACATATGCTTATTTTGCATGCAACATGACATGAAATGTCGATTGCAGAGTGTTTATATATTAATTACATGGTTATAATTTCTAACGATTGCTAATTTTTGGAATTAAAAAGAGTTTTGTACGTTAATTTAAGGCTTAAGTTTTATTTAAATTAACTGTAAACTAATAAACCTTGATTATCTATAAACTAATAAACCTAAATATAATTAATGAATCTCAAAGTGGTTTAACACAAATGACCACTATTGTAGTCAACGACAGCACGCAGAAGTTGAGATTTGTATATCTTTGATGTTTTCGTGGTCTTGTATCTTTCCCAAGTCAATAAATAGTCGCTGTGAACAGATTTGGACGCCTGCTCGTTGTGCCAACCCAAACCTTGTCCGGTTGCGTTACAAAACTCTTTCACGTGAAACTTGGTTATATGGTGTTAGGACGATTTTGGTAGATGGAACATGTCCCAGTATTCGACAAACTTATTAATATCTTCTTCAAATCCGGGTACATGCTCGTCCTGTAAAACCGTATGTTCGCTGTTGATGTCGTACATGAGCCTTTTCGATCCATAAATCTGCCCAGTCTGGACTTTGTTTCTCCACTGCTTGAAAAACCATGTTCACGATTCCAAGTGTCACGTGAAGTGGAGGCGGAGGGCATACCAGCAAAACAGGAGTGCTGTCTTGGCCGAAAACCAGCGGTGGTTTAATTCAGCTCGCATATTTTTTACGATTTTTGGAACATGGGTCTTTATTGGAATTATCCCGAATGTTTCCAATCGTTCGGGGCACTCCACTTTGCAATGCAAGGTTTGATTTTTCTGTTACACAATATGGACAGGGGTGGGTAGATGAATGCGCCATTATTCCAATAATCTCGTTAATGATCTTTAAATCACCGGCAATAATCGATTCCAAGTGATTTAGCTTCAAAAGACCATTCCAGATTAGAAAAATATATTCATATTTTTCGGCAAGATTTGGAGCCAATGCTAAAATATGGAGGCGTTTCACGCCGCTGTCTTTAAAATAATCTGTGGAATTATTTTGGGTTTTGGATACAACAGAGAGAGTGATCTTAAAAAATCCTCCTCCACCGTCGATACCAAGCTTTATGAAAAGTTCTTCCTCACTGGCGTGTCTACTTTTCTTGATTCGTTGAAGCAACTCAGGTGTATTATTACAAAATATAGCTGGAACATCAGCGCATTGACCAAGATGAACGACTTCAGCTAGAAAAGAGCATTTTAATTTAGATTTCTTTAAAATATGTACCTTTTTGAGTTTTACCTTTGGCTACTTCTCCTAGCTCTACAATACTAAACAAATCTCCAAGCTGTGAGTTCAGTTTGGAAAGCTTTCCTTTTAGACCAGTTTCAAAGCTCACTCCACCTCGTTTTAAACCTTTCATGATGCCTGTAAATCAACTAACCAATAAGCAAATCAAAAGCTTCGGTAAATCCTAAATAAAACATTACCATTTGTACGCATGCTCAAGTTATTCCCCGTCTTCACTTTGAACATATCTTCCGTCCGCATTTATTTCCGTTCTTTCAAAGATAAAGTAGAATTAGCTTTTAGAAATACGGATGGTTTTCCTCGACGATTTGATAAGCGAATGTTTTCAGAACCTGTATGAATCAAATAAAACGTTAAAGCTACATTCTGAAAAACATCAGTTGCTTTTTTACCAGAAGTTGAGACTTTTTTGGCTAGAAACTTTGACATAGCTGCTTCTGATGCCTTTGGTGTAGAATTATTTTCTTTCAGAGTTCTTGCTAAATTTTCTGAACGCTCAGTGATAGTACAAACGTGATTCTTCCCTCGTCCGATTTCCGTTAGACAAGTATTACACATGCGTATGACCTCGCGTATGAGTTTAGTAGTGTTTAAATTGCTCGGTTTTGAATTACGTTGGTTTTCCTTTCTAAGAACTGTTCCCGGTAGATTTTTACCATACTTTAGCTGAGCAGCCTCACAAACTTCACAAGTGCACTTTGAATTTGTTCTCGTACTCTTAGAATAGTTAAACTTGTATTTATGTAGGACCACTTTTCTGCTATTTCCATTTACAGGGCTGCAATAAATCCGACACTTGGCACGTATTGAGGACGGATAATACCACTCGCGAACATCAATATCGCTTAAGTAATGATCCCTAATCACTTGCCGTATTGCACTGGAGATCGGTCTAACGTTTTTTCGATTTGAAAGCATAAAATTCACACTTTTTTTTTTGTTGATTGCGTGATTATCCATGATAAAATTTCAAGCAAAACAAAGCGCGCTGCAACTCACAAAAGGCACGTTTGTCAATAACGTTTGTCAATGCCTACTTGTGTTCACTAAAAAAAACAGCGAGTGTTGCAATTTGTGCATGTAAAATAAGAATACGTGATGGAATTTCCCTGTTTTTAGTTAGTTTTATGCAGTTACGCCTTTAAAAGGGCGTAACTCGAAAATGCGCCCTACGATTTTTTTTTTTTTTAATTTGGTTCAGAGATGCGGAATGATCTAACGAATCGATTGGTATACTCAGTTTTGGTGGAACTAATTTTTTATAATAACGGTCAGAGGAGCACCGTGAGTGTGTTTACATTGTTTTAACTTTAGTAATTCAGTATTTTAGACAGGTTTTCTATACCTGCATGTCAGTATAACAATTGACATCTTAAAACTAAAAACTAAAACTATTTTTTTTTAAGATTTAACATGATAAATATGTCAAGAATTGCTAGAAATTATTTTTTTTAACTGTAAGTCCCCTTGGCAAGTGAGGAGTCCATTAGTTTAAGCTAAAGAAAGAGGCAATCTAATTGTTTTATCAGTTTCGACCAATCAAGCGGATATATATTATAATATTTAAAGACCATGTGTCAATGGCGGCCTGGTTTCAACGAGAATTACTCATACACGATGAAATATGACCAATTGCACTCAATTTGATAGCCTTAGAGCCATATGGCGACCGTAGAACCATATTCCAGATTCCAGATATTCCGGATTATGGTTTCATATGGTCAAATTTGATATTTCCCATAACCATATCAAGCGACATATGAAATTACATCTACTCTACGAAATATTACCCTGACACTCAAAGCAACAATTAAATTTGATAGATGATAACCATATCAAGCGCCATATAAAATCTCATATTCAACGAAATATGACCAACGGCTCTCAAAACGGAATCTATAAAGCCACTTGGCCACCGTAGAACCAGTTTCGAATATTATGGATTATGGTTCCATATGGTAAAATTTGATATCACTGATAACCATATAAAGCGACATATCAAATAACATCTATTTGACGAAATTGACCAACAGCTTTGAAAACAAAAACTATAGACCCTTATAGCCACCGGTTCCAGCTAAATTTTAAAGAATTAGACATACATGTTCAACATTAGCTATGAAAAACTAATTTAAAAAAAATTTCATCAGAGCTACTTCTAAACAACATATACCAGTGTTGCCGTCACACAACAGTTTGTTTGTTACACGCTTAGCTATCATTTGAAGGGTGATCCCCCAGGTTCCCTGACAAAGTGCAATTTTGGGCCACCCTAATAACCATGTAGATAGGTTATAGATGGGGAGAGTAGTGTTCACGTTAAACAAAATATGTGGATGACATTCCATGTAGAAATAGAAAGAGTTTATGGCCAGCCCCTCAGAATATTGCAAAACTTTTAGATTTAGAAAACATTAGAAATCATGAAGTTGAAACAATTTTCTGAACATGACGATTTCTTATATTTCTAATACGATTTTGGAGATTACCAAATTTTAAAATTTTTAATGTGATCATTCGAAATATTTATTTGTCACCTAGTTTTTGTATTTGAATACCACGGTTGAGCATGCAAGTGGATACCTTGATATAAAAAATAATGCAAAAGGGTTGAAATATGACCCCCCTCTCGCCACATTTGGATCGGGTCTGACAAAAGTAAAAGTATTCATTTAATCCGGCCTAATTAAAATTGCTTTCTTTGTGCTTGATTGAAAAAAGAGTCCTTGCAATGCTGCAATATTCCAATGTTTACCTCACATAGGCAATATATAGTGTTTTAATTGTGTATGGATCCTGAAAATTATAGCAAAAATGCAAGATATTGCTAAGAATGTCATTCGACCTGTGAATATTTGTGTTGTAATGGTCTATGAAAATTAGTTTGAAGTTAAGATAATTCCTCTATCCCTCACTATTTCACATTTTCCTACATTCTGATTTCCAAATGCAATTGTAATGTTTGATGATGTTTGTTATCAGCTAAATGATATTAAGTTGGATTTTTTTTTCATTCAGGGGCCACATTGCGCATCGCGAAACGAAAAACTTTTTCATACAAGCGTTCTTACAAAAAGTCTTTCGCTTCGATATGCGCAATGTTGCCCCAGTACCAACATGATTTTTTGACACCATATAAATGTGTATTATATTCTGGAATATATTGATGCCTACTTCATTTCTTGTTTCTAAAAATGAGATTTGGGTTTTTGAGTATTTTTTGACACTGCTGACCCTGAGTGCATTGACCAAATTTTAATATTTTTTGCCAATATTACTCAACTTAGCCAACTCTTTCAACATTACACCTGTATTGAATCTATAAACAAGAAATATCAATTGCCGATGGTCCTCGGTTCATGAGTTCATGGGTCGATAGGTAGGGTCCAGGTCGGTAGCATTGGTGCTCAGCATGGAAAACAAGATCGACGAAAACAAATCAAGGAAAAAAACAGAAATATCAATTTTCACTGAAACACTTCCCATGAAGATGCTTTGTCAAAGTAAATGTACTATGAAGTATCGCAAGGGTATCCATTACGCCCATAAGTAGCAATTTGTCATTTTGTGGCCACGGGGTCCGGTTGTTATTCAATTCACCTGACTCCTTACAACTTCTGGTGAGTACAAAGATGAGACCCCCATCTCCGAGACAAGTTTTCTCCTATTACTTGCTACCGCAGCATGCAGAAGAAATGGATTCAATTACTCTCCCTTTTGCCTTATCAAAAATGTAAAGATTCATATGATTCCATAGAGCCTTTGGAAAAACTCCTGCTACTTAAGTTCAGACAGGCAACAGGTCAACGACCGCCTCGCCGTACTAATGAACTCTCTGAAACAACAGGTTTCGTCTTCAATTCAATTCAACTTTTGGCGAGAGGACCCCCAGTCAATAGCACTTCGATCACGCATTTGGCGGCACGAAATAATTTATTTCGCCATTATTCAAGCATCGGTTCTGATGCTTGTGCAAATACATATGTGCATCACTCGTAAAACACCATTCACCACTCGTCTAACAAGCACAGCAGAAACTTGATCCCACCGAACACTATGTAGGCAGACAGCACGATTTATTGCACGTGGTCAGTGAGCACAGTTCCCACCAGCCACCAGCCTGCTCATGTTCAGAGGATGCATCTTTCAAACCGGATGATGGCTTCTGCCGGTGGGGCATGCGCCATCTTTCCAAACACATTCAAACATAGTAAGGTACCATCTTGCGGCAAATGGCCTTCCACCAGTGCAGTAAATAACTTCGATGCACTCGCAAACGACGAACCCACTGCTGATGGATGGTGAAGAGCGACGGACGGCGACGTGTGAATAATCGTTAAACGATTGCATGAGAAGGTTCAATAAATCGAATCAATCGGTGCTATTCGTCAATGTTACATGACGGTGGCACCTTTTCGGTACTGAATACAGTTGTTGTATTGTGAGGGTGAGGGTGTTGGGCTTTGTAGTAATATACCAAAAACACGTAAGTTTGTCCAATCAAAAGTTGGAGAAGTTTTCATAAACATTCTATCGATTTTCTCTATCGACTTACTTCAAAGGATGGTTACTTAACCTTTGTGTGCGTGATGATGTACGCAGCTCCCAATTGAATAAGATACTGTAGAAATAAGCAAAACATTCCATTCACGCATAAAAGTTGACACAGTTTTCCAGCACCGAAGTTGCAGTAGGGTTTTTGATCTAATTTCCGTCCTACTAAGGACAACGCGCACTTTACCTCTCTTTTCTGAACGAGTTTAAACTAAAAATGGAATTTTTCTGTCAATGATGACTTCTAAATTAATTCACCTTTCCAGACGTACCGTTGGATTTGATAAAAAGCCACAAATTGTTGAGATATTGTTTAAAATCTAATACTGCTTCTTGATTCTAAATTCGTTCTACGAGTTTCAATTCCGTCCTAACGCATTGAAACGCCATTAGATTTTCTTCGTCCTACGGATAAACGTAGAAAAAGGGGATTCGCAGGGAGAGCTTCTTTTGTTTTGAGAACAATGAGCGTAAATATTCATACAATGCGCTCTAACCGGGTTTATATTGTAGCTAATGAACTAACGCATCGGAACAAACATATTATTGATTTATGCACGGTGAAATCATTGACATTATTGATCTTTTCTGATCGATAGAACGGAAATGGGCGATTACGACGAAGTAGCGCTCTACCCTACACGATTCGAAAAAGTAGTGTAAATTTCTGTTCAGTATGATGCACATAAATGGAGCGTCACATATCATATAAGTTTACATTATATATCATGTAAAGTTCTGACACATTTCATGCCATGTAGCAAATATTGTATACAAAAGCCCATTGTTGTAAACAACATTGTTTACAAGATGCTCGGTTGCGTGAAATGAAATACAAGTTTACGTGAATAAATGTTTACATCATTATTAAAATTCAGAATTTTTATCTGTATAGTTACTAGTTAGTTTTAGACTACGGCATAGTTAAAGTTAAAACGAGGGAAAAAGAAGAATCAGCTGACAAAATGCCTTGAAAATGATATCTAAATTTAATTATTTATGATTTATTGTGTTACATAATCTTAAAAATACTGTACAATATCTTTAATAATGTATTGTTTATCTTGTTTCAGGTATGTGATCTTCAAACATCTATTTCTTCAATAAATCAACATTCAACTAGTCTAAAGGGTAGGTTAACTTTTGAAAGCAATGAGCACTTTTTTTAAGTGCATACTTACCTTACCAATCAGCCTTGTTGTCCCCTGCTGTCCGAAGAAGTCGTCTCCACTCTACTCGATCCATGGCCACACTTCACCAGCCTCGTTGTCTGCGAAGGGTCCGCAGGTCGCCTTCCACTTGGTCGATCCACCTTTTTTTAGTGCAACGTCTTTCAATTTACGAGTTACGACCCACTGGCGCAGTGTCCAGAACCGGACAATACCTCAAAAATCAAGTTTGTTGTTTCATTTATTTTTTGTTCTAGTTTTACATGTACTTTAACTAAGATTTTCCCAAATGTTCAAGCCAATAGAACAAAAATCGCGAGCAGAACATTTTTTTTAAATTTTAAAGATCTACCACCGATTCTTAGTCCTGATTACTTTAAACTAGGGGATCAGGATTTTTCATTCATCAAAGAATGAATGGCCTTGTTAATAGTGATAAGTCCTCGGGTTGCATCACCTACACAGCTAAAAAAAAGTAGTGTGAATTTCCGTTACTATGATGCACATAAATGGAGCGTCATAAATCATACAAATTTACATTATAAATCGTGTAAATTTATGAGACATGTCATGCAATATTCAATATATTGTATGCAACTTTCTACCTTTGTTTGCAACATTTCTTGCAAGCTGCTAGTTTACGTGAAAAGGAAGTTTACATGCATGAATGTTTGAATGTAGGATAATCTTGAAACAAGGAAAACATGGGTTAGTCTTCATCTATGTGATTCCTAATCTTCTATTCGTTGTTCCCTAGTTTGAAGTGGTTAAGACTAGGGTTCTGATGCATGATCGTTATCAGTGTCATTGTTTAATGTTTGTGCTAAGGAATCCAATTTTAGCTGACAAAGGGCGTCCCCCCCCCCCTGCGATGGAGAATAACAACTGTGTCAAAACCGAATACTTCATCATTTCTCTGAAGGAGTGTGATTCGACATGTGCTAAACTGAGGACACTGGATATAGGGTAAATGGCTCTAATGTTGGCCTATGGATCTAAGATTGGGCCCATCGCTGAAAATCTGCTGTTTATCAATTTTATCTAGATGAACTTATTTGTCGTCCATCAAGAGTAGACCGTTTTGTTACAATGATAATTACATTTTATTCTACTTCTAAAATATATTAATATAATTATGTGATGTGATGTGAATGGAACCCTCCATCAGTGCAAGGATAACCAATGTCTGCAGATACTTTACCGGTTGCAAAGTTCTGCCTGATGGTTTGTTGCAGCAGGGTGAATCAGCTTCATTGAAGACCTTTGGAAGACAAAATGACCAGATGGCCATCTGTAATCACGTGACAAGGGACTGGCAAATCCACGAACCCTCGTCCAGTCAACAAATCCTTTGATTTTCTTAGGCTGAGAAACCAGAATTAGAATATTAGAATATTAATATTATCTATCACTACGGGTGGAGCTATATTTTTCAAAATCTGGCGAACTTAGTCAGCTACTTATGGCTGTTGTAACGGCTGGGACAAGCTCTTCTTGGATATCTATTTACGCTTCTATACAGTTGTTATCCTGCTGTTTAGTTGTGTGTGAACTTGAACGGTGCTTACTCAACCTTTACCTGATTATGCAATAATCACTACACAGCTTTCTCTTGACGCCAGGTTAAATATTGTGTACGTTTTTTGTTGGAGGTATATCATGTTTATTTTACTGTGAATCAAATTATTCGAAATTAGTTATAAGCAACACCACCGAATTATTTACACTGTACCGGAACCTGGAATCGAACTCGAGACGACCACATTGGCGAACCTTGATACTACCAACTTCGCTACGCCAACACTTTGAACTGACGTAAACAAATTTACCTACATGCCCTTCTACATCAAGGTCGCTGAGTAGTGGCTTTATTATAATAGTGCACATGAATCATTTTTCTCGACTACCCAACTAACAATTTTCACAATGCAAACGCTTTTCCCATTTCATTTATACAGTCTCAAGCTGTATTCAAACGTTATATGATATGAGGAAACCTTTACTTAACCTATTTACAAGCAAATCTGGCGAACTTAGTCAGCTACTTATGACTGTTGGGACGGTTGGGACAAGCTCTAATTGCATATCCATTACCGCTTCTATACAGCTGTTATCCTGCTGTTTAGTTGTGTGTGAACTTCCGCACATTTCTATCAATCAGAGCTTCTTAAAGGTTTCAACATTTTTTGATACATTTACAAGCTAAAATATGTAATCTAGTAATCCAGATGGGCATCCGAAAATACTTTTATGCCTTTTGGTGCGCAACTTTCATATGATGAGCATACGAAGATCGATATTTCGATCATTTTTACGAATTGAACACTTTTATGGATGTTCCGGATCTCCCAGAGGACAGTTTTGTGACCATCAGTGTGCCCATGCTGGTCCCTGATTCAAATTCATGCATGTAGCATCACAACAAGTGATTTAAAAAAAAAAATCGCCGGGCTATTTGGATCTTCCGGAGGACCGTTTCTTGAGTATCTGGGTCTGTAGTTGTATCTTAACCTTCAATCTTCAGTCTTCGTGATTAGGTATATCAATCTGTTATCACTTTCAGTTCGAAGCTCAACGATAAGTTTAGCAACCATCGGTGCGAAAGCTGAAAACGTAAATTCACAATCGTGATAGCAACGACCGGTGCGTAAACAAGTTGCTAACCAAAATAGCAATGGCTATAGTTGTCAAACTAGCAACCCGAATTGCAACGCGGGTGCTCTTAATACGACCCATCAAGCGGCGCTCATCGGTCTCATCCACTGTTTTGGCGATTTTATCCCACCAATTTTTCATCTGAGCTGCAATTATATGACTGTACCTTTTACCTACAGTTTCCTCCAGTAGTTTTCAATGGGCCTGAACTGGGAACAATTGGGCGGATTGTGGGTTTGCTAAACAAATTAGACTGCGTTGTCATTGTATTATTGTTGTACTTCTCGGATGTAGTGACAACTCGCTAGATCCGGCCAAAATTGTACCTGACCATCATGTGACTGGATGAAGGGCAGAATTCGCTTCTGGAGACATTCGGTTTTGTAAACCTCCGAGTTCATCATCTTCTGAGTGACGAAAACCTTTGTCTTCTGGCCGCAGTCGCAAATTACCTGCCAGATCATATATTTGCGTGCGAATTCTTCCGCAAAAACAAATTTGAATCTGGACACCTCCTTGAGCCTTTGTCTTGTAAAATGTTGTTCTTGGAAGTGGCATTTACATAGGTTTAATCATCCATAAGTATACACCGACCGGACTTGGTCAGCAAGTTGTCATACAGCTTTCGAGCACGGTTTCTAGCTACGGTATTCTGCTTGAGTGATCGATTTGGTTGCCTACTGGCGCGGTATGCCTGTAAGCCTTCGCGGTAGCGAATTCGATGCACTGTACTTCGGGCGGCGTCATACTTTTTACTCCATTCGCGATCGGACATACCTGGGTTGCTTCTGATGGATCTCACGACCTTTCCATGGAGCTGACGGTTGACAGTTCCACTCCGGTGTTCCTAAATAAAAATCAACACTTTAGCCAGCTTTGACTCGGACCACGATGGATTTTCCAAGTGACTGGCACGATTTTTTTTCCACGCTCCTCTTACATGGTGTCTGTCTCCAAAACAAGAGCGTTTTGTGAAATGGAAAAATACACTGATATTGTTATTGTCGTTGTCAACAAATAGACATCAAAAGCTTCCGAAAACGTCCACTAGGAGTACTGTAATAAGCAGAAGAGTTGGATCCATTACTAAGTGGACCATGGTTTAGTAATCTAAATGTGCGACAAAAAATCCCTTATGTATTTTGGAGCAGCCTGGACTAGAGGAGCATATGTAGATCGTAATATCTGCACCCAAAAATCATTGAGCGGAGTAACCATGAGTAAACACCATGACAGACCTATTTTCTGCTAAATTTCTAACGAAATTACATGGATTAAAAATAATAAATCCATAGAGCCGTCAAAAGAAACATGTTATGTCCTCAGCTGCAATTATAACAAGAAATATGGACGAGAATGCTCAAAAATATACTTTTCGTAATTAGGTAAATCTTTATCACTCACAAAAAATGAATGAAGTTTTGAAGCTGGTTTAGATGAGAGTAAATTATTGCAGCCATGTCAAAAATAATGTTGTCAATAATGACAAAACTCAGCACTGGCTGTGGCACCACATACTGGCCTGTATGATGTGGTTTACGGGTGCACGACGTTAGGCATACGGTCGTTAGGCATACGGACGTTAGGCATACGTACGTTAGGCATACGGACGTTAGGCATAATGTACGATAGGCATAATGGACGTTGGGCATAAAGGACGTTAGGCATAATGGACGTTAGGCATAATCTACCGGATGAATTCCAGAAGGATGATAATGGAGACCGTCTATTGATTGCTGACTTCGGTGACAATAATGAAAGAGCCTTAATTTTTGGAACTCATTAACGACGTCTTGGACAGGCAAAGTATTGGGTTACAGATGGTACGTTTGCCACAGTTCCTTGTTTGTTTCGGCAACTCGTCACTGTTCATGGAAGTATCGCTCCCTCACATCAGCAGACGGCTCCGCTAGTTTTCATTCTGATGACAACAAAAACAGAATCGTTGTATCGAAAAGCATGGCAGGAAATCCTGGAAGCAGCAGGTATGTTTTTTTTTTTTTGTTATTGAATGAAAAACCACAGAATTAATCATTCTTCATTTCATGAGCTGTTCTTTTGCATCATATTTTATTCAACCTTGGCTGTTTTTTTGTTATTGAATGAAAAATCACAGAATTCACCATTCTTTATTTCATAAGCTGTTCTTTGAGGAAAACCTTTTCTTCTTTGACTTTTGTAATAAGTGTGTAAGAATATATTACAACAAATGTGTGATTTTTTTTATTTCTAGATGCGATTGATTTCAAGATATAGTTCAAAACTAAGCTGAGTTTTCATTGTAAGATTACTTAACCACTATCGCTACTAATCATGGATCTAAGTAGATATGTAGATACGTCACTTATGATATGATAAATAATGGATTCCAAACTGTGCTTATTAAATAAACTATGTTTGTTTAACTTGTATCATTTTTTATTCAACGCTAAGCCTAATTTAAGCATTTTTTACATGTTTACAGGTTGAACAGGTTTCTAGAGTTGCACAGCAGCAAGGTATTTTATGCCTAACGTCCATTGTGCCTAATGACTTTATGCCTAACGTCCGTATGCCTAACGTATTTATGCCTAATGGGGTACACTCGTGGCATACAGAATAATGTCCCATATTTAAAAAAAAACATGATTTTCTACCCCGAAAATTCCTCGACCAGATGAAGAATCAGACCCACCACCTTCAATATGACTTACATCATGACTTGTTGCTTTTTTCTCATGGCTGATTGGGCTCTCCACGTACCATAAATAACGTAGACAGGTTTTGAGGTACGTTAATTCACCCCTACTTCAACTGCGTAGACAATCGTTCATAAATATTTTTAAATGTTAGAGGAGAATATAGCTGTAGTATAAATTCTTCACCAAGCGTTGCAAAATTAGAATTGATTTCTTTAGATATGGAAAATTTTAAATCCTTGGGGTATGTTGTACCTCTTTGATGCCAAGTCCCAAGACTAAGTAAATCCGAATTTTACCACTTGCTACAAAAACAATCATTGTTATTCCACAGCAAGACATTCCGCTGAGTCAGCTGTTGTTTCCAAAAAACAAGGCAGCACCTTACTGACAGCCATCAACAACTTGTTTCTCGATTGAATATGCATCCGTTTTCTTTGTCCTTCTCAAAAATTTCTCCTCCAGCCTCTAGTCCAATAAACCAGTCTTCTCATTAGCATATACACCGCGTTCGCTGGTAGGCCGTTCAAATGTGTGACAGTCATCTTTCTTTATCCACCAGTCCTCACTTTTGAAATCGCCAAAACGAAAAAAAAAAGCTAACCAATATCACTTCCGCTATCTCACGGCACCGGATCGGCAGAAAGTTCAAAGGCACGATCAACCACACTCGATCTGCGCGTGTCCGTTATTGGATGACACAAATTTTTGTTGATTGTCACCAACCAACTTGCAGCCCAGTAGTATTGAGTGGCCACACCGAAAAAACTTTAAACCGTCCCAATGCCAACGGCGTCGTCGTCTTCATGGAACCCTATCAGCATAAATTTTGCGGTTGGTTTGACTCACATGTCCCCAAGAAGCAGCCGGCTCGTAAATGGCCACACCAATGCCGTGGGCAGATGAAGACGGTGAGTGTCTCCGAGAAGAGGCCCGAAGAAGTCGCACACGAGACGTAGACAGTGAGAAATGCGAAGAAAGTGAAATTGCGCACCGTGGATTGGAAGTATGCTTGGAATTTCAAGCGGCTCTTCAAGCCACGTTAATAACTTGTTTGTTGGTTGGCTTGTTTGTTTGTGGTCAATCGAGCGTGGCCAGTCGCACAAGTGTACCTTTTAATGTAGCCACATAATAATAGCATTTATTGCCGAGTAGCAGCAGAGATGCGAGCACGTGATGCACGCTAATGTTCATGGCTTATGGGCTTGTGGTGTGGTGCGGCATGTTTCCGATCGTTCACCAGTTGCGCATTTGATGGTGATTGGCCCCGCGGAGGTGGTGCAGCCGGCCTTCGATCTCCCGGAGGTCGTTGATTGTGAATGTCATGGTAGCGGTTTTGTGGGTCTGCCTACTACTCGTGTAGGCCAATGCATTGTTTACAATCAATGAGGGGTGTTTATGATACGGAGCTAATGGTGTTATGATCTTTCAACAAGGACGGATGAAGGCATGCGCATGGCAATGTGTTTCCGACTGTCATTGGTTCATGTAGGTTTTTATAAAGGCTTTCTTTGCATGCGCAGTTCTCAGTATACTACACTTCATAACGGTGTTGAATTTTTTAATCATATGCTTATCCGCCGGCATACAATTCGAAAGTTCACCTGATCCTGTAATTTTGTATTAGGTGAACATGGCATACAACACAGTAAGCATGCGTGTGTTATAATTGTAGGGGTTGTAACATCCAAAATCAGCGATGAACTATATTTAAACATACCGCTCCATTGCACACTGGACCAGGAATGAAATCTATCAGGAAAAAATAATAACGCCCTGGGATTGCATCCAATTGAATTGACGTCTTTGGCAAAGTTTCTTGGCTTAGTTAGGACTATAATTTGTTGGATTCAAATGTATTGAGGTACCCAACAACGTTGTCAAGTTTGAACGAATTTGGTTATGCTCTGGATTTAAGGAACATTTTGAATTTTGTATGGGAAAGTTCTATTCTCAATATATTTACGTCCGAGATTTAGTGTAATATGAGCAATTTTTTGATTTTTGGTAAGCAAATTAATAGGATCGTTCCATTTTCCATGCGTTTTCCTATACAAACTTCAAAATTCTCCCGCAAAGTTAAGAGGGAGCAAATTCGTACAAGATTGCACATTGTTAAGGACCTCAATACGCATTGAAAGAGCAGTGAGGCACAAGGAGTTGTATAGCTGACCCACCCTACTGCACATCTTCAATTAATTGATGTATACGAAGTTTTGTAGAATTTCTCTTAAATTCAGCCCCTTTTTAGTATTATATTATGAAAATTCGTTCAAAAGAGTACTTTTATCATTTTCGTCGATCGGTACTGATCTCTTCGAAAGCAATACTATTATTTTTAAGAGTACTGAAATACAAAAACAAAAAATTGATGATTTCCTGAATGATTTTTTTAACAATGCACAAGTGTATGCAGAATGTCATAATTTGTTCAAATATACTATAATTTCTTGAAATATCTCAGAGGTATATTGCGGTATATTTGAGATATTTGGATTTGAATCAAACAACATATTTTATTTTAACACATAAAAACACAACACAACACATTCTATTATGTTTTTAAGGGTGGGTTAAGTTTGGGTTAAGATCACAACTCCCTCTACCCAATGCCTTTTCGATCTGTGTTGAGGTCCCCAACAACTGTGCCAAAATTGAACGAATTTGTTTATGATCTGGATTTGCGGGTGAATTTTGAAGTTTATATAGAAAACCGGAACCAAACTATAAGATTAGATTAGATTTTTGTATTAAAGAGACTTTCGGACAGGAACAAAACTATTAATTTTCTGTCAAAAAAATCAAATATTGTTCAATTTTGACTAAAACTGAGACTAACGTTGGGAAAACTATGAAGAACAATTTTGTCCAAGATCGCAAATCGATTCGACTTGTGTGGAAAATCTTCAATTTCAATTTAAATGACAAATTTCGTCGAAATTGAGCAAATTTTGAATTTTGAAAATCAACTGGATAGTTTTGCTGTATTTGTTACAATACAATATAATGTTTGATTCAAATCCAAATATTTCAAATAGACCTACCTTCGAGATAATTTGAGGGATTATAACCTAGTTGATGCGCTTGCGCATTCTTGAGAAAAATTCTTTCGGCAAATTATGTATTGTTTCCAATTTCATGTGATATTTGTTTTTCAGTAGGGTAAGTGAGCCATTTTTGGCCCTAGGGCTTGATTCAAATTTGAAATAAATATGCATGGTTTCATTCGCGGAGACACATAGCAAGATGGGTATTCTAACGTTGTATTAAAATAAATTTGATAAATAATGAAAAATATTGAAACTTAAGATAGGGCCAAAAACTAGCTCACTTACCCTTTTCTAAAAATAATAGTATTGCTTTGGAAAGATCGAATTGATCAGAACCGATCGACGAAAAATTATTCATTCGCACGAATTTTCAAAATATCATACTAAAATCCTGAAATACAGACAAATTTAATTATACGTATATCTCAGTTAATTAAAGATTTACAGTTATCATATCTTCGGTAATTTTAATAAAATATCACGTTCTGCAGCTTTGCCGGAAACAGCAGCTTATGAAATAAAAAAAATCGTATCTCTGCGCCACCTTTGCGGCTTAAACTTGAATTATGTATATCCAACCAATTGTAGTCCTAACTAAGCCAAAAATCTTTGCTCTAAACGGCAACTCAATTGGATGCAATCCCAGAGCGTTGTTAAATTTGTCCTGCTAGATTTCATTCGTCGCCCACTGTGCATTCAGGAAAACAGATTATACTTAATAACTGGGTCTTATAGTGTTATAAAGCAGAATGCTTCTGATACAACGGCGCTAGTGGTGTAGTGGTTAGCGTGATAACCTCTCACTCCAGCAGGCCTGGGTTCAATCCCAGTCGGTGCCACCGGGATGTTCTGAGGCATAACACCCAAGTAACACAATTTGTCATAAACGGGTTTACATAACCTATTTATGACAATATTAGCGGTAAACGTTTACGTCTAGTCACTTATATACAACTTATTTATACCGAAAAAAGCGCAAGAGGTTTGATCTATATATAAAGGCCGGCGCACAATAGATACGTTTTCAGGTTTTTTGACAGTTAGCCCATGCATTATCTGTCAAAAAACCCGAAAACGTATCTATTGTGCGCCGGCCTTAACATATGCTTGACTTGCGCAACTTATTTATGGTTATAGCGTAACCTACTGTATTGGACATGTTGTAAATTAATTTCATCCTTCCTCCGAATGGCATTTGTTTATCATCAATTTACACAACTTATTCTTCTGAGGAATTTTATCGTGCGAATAAAGTGCCTAGACTGAGATTCCGTACTGCAATCATTTATGCGGTTGCAAATTTATGGTAAATCTATACATTCTAAAGGGTGATACGGTCAAAATTTGGTCAAGGGAAAACGCGTGTAAATCGGTGAAATCGTTTATTTAAAAAATCAAATTAAATTTCTTTTTCAAGTTCAATTAGTATAAAATTCAGGAAAAATATTCAGTTAGGCTTCCGCTTTTCCAAATCCGAATTGCCGGGCCTTACGCTTGACCCCTGCCATCAGATTTTGTACAGCCACCTTGTCCACCTTCTTCGCCGCAGAAAGCCAGTTTGCCTTGAACTGCTGCTCGCCCTTAGCAGTTTTTTTGGTCTTCTTTAGGTTCCGCTTGACAATAGCCCAGTATTTCTCAATTGGGCGGAGCTCTGGCGTGTTGGGAGGGTTCTTGTCCTTGGGAACCACCTGCACGTTGTTGGCGGCGTACCACTCCATGGCCTTTTTTACCGTAATGGCAAGATGCCAAATCCGGCCAAAACAGTACGGAACAACCGTGTTTCTTCAGGAAAGGCAGCAGACGTTTATTCAAACACTCTTTCACGTAAATTTCTTGGTTGACAGTCCCGGAAGCTATGAAAATGCTGCTTTTCAAGCCACGGGTACAGATGGCTTGCCAAACCAGATATTTCTTTGCGAACTTTGACAGTTTCATGTGCTTGAAAACATCTGCTACCTTTCCCCTTCCTTTTGCCGTATAAAACTCCTGTCCCGGAAGCTGCTTGTAGTCGGCTTTGACGTAGGTTTCGTCATCCATTACCACGCAGTCAAACTTCGTCAGCATCGTCGTGTACAGCCTCCGGGATCGCGCTTTGGCCGTCGTATTTTGTTTATCATCGCGATTTGGAGTCACTACCTTCTTGTAAGTCGATAGTCCGGCTCGTTTTTTGGCTCGATGCCCGGTTGTAGACGATACACCCAGCTTATTTGCGGCATCTCGGAGAGAGAGGTTAGGGTTTCGCTTGAAACTACCGGCAACTCTCTTCGTCGTCTCAGCGGCTTCCGGTTTTCGATTTTCCCCCGATCCAGACTTCCTGGCTCTCGACAAACGTTCCCCAAACACTTTAATTACATTTGTAACGGTTGATTTGGCAACTTTTAGCGATTTTGCCAACTTTGCGTGCGAGTAGCTCGGATTTTCGCGATGCGCGAGCAAAATTTTGATACGCTGCTCTTCTTGCTTGGACGGCATTTTGACAACTGAAGAGTGAATTCCAAAATCAAAATGGGAGCAACATTCTACACACACACACCTTCAAAATGAGGGGTGTTCAGGTTTTTTAAATGCAAAATTGAAAGAAATACGTCAAGTTGATATTGACCAAATTTTGACCGTATCACCCTTTACTTCTAAAAAACTCATTGGCTCTAAGAAAAAGCTTAATATAAAAAATTGAATTGCATAAAAAATTCTGGATAAAATTCCCCAACTATGCAAAAAACGAAAACAAATAGAATATCAACTTTCTTTTTAAATTACATTACTTTTCTCTTTTAGAAAACGTACATGTGATGTTGAAAGCAAAAATCAAATGTTTTTTTCATTCTATACATTGCTTCGTTGGTCAGCCATATTGGGGTGCAGTTTGTAGAATGCATTGAAAAATTTCATAATTGTTATCAAACATGTTTATAACACGAAAAACAAGAATATTACTTGTATCGTATATTGAAGTTATAATTAGGTATGGCAACTCTCAATTGACTATTTATAACACTTTTATAACTAATTGTTTTTGATGAAAACTTGCTAGCCTTATATACAACATGTTTTTATATGTAATTTTTGGAAGCATGAGTTCAACTGAAATACAACTTATTAATAACATGTTATCAATAAGTTATATCTCAGATGTATTCATGTTTCTAATAATGACATATGAAAACATGTTGTACATAAAGCTAGCCAGTTTTCGCCAAATACAATCAGTTATAAATGTGTTATAGACTGGTAATTGAGAAATGCAATATCGAATTATAACTTCAAGATAACAAGTGCTTGTCAGAAAGGTTGAATACTTCACAAACAACAATACAACGCGTCTAAAAAAGGATGTTTTAAAAGCAATTATATTATTATTCTCGTATTCTCGTCAAGCTAAGCAGCGACCACCCTTCCATTAGCATTTTCTTATCGTCACGCACACATATGTCGTGTTTGTATGTTTACGTTTATCTGTTGCTTGTTTCTGCTTTTTGTAGTAAATATATTTCATTTTAAGAAACATCCGGCATAACAGGATTGGTCTGCCGTAAAAACGTGATCAAATTGAAGCTGAAAGACGAAGGAACATCTATGGTTGAACCCCTTGGTAAACTGGCAAGTGTATGAACACGATAATCCTCTCACGACTGAGCAACACCTCAACATGCGAGTACTGCATTCGTCCTCTTTTCGTGGAAGGCCATCGGTCATGTTTGCATTCGTCGCCTTGTTGATGCTTTTCTTATTTCTACCGGGTGTTCTATTTGGGGCAGGAATTCATCCGGTACCCCTCCGTCTAACATTAGAAACTGGACCATAACAACTCTATATGCCGAAGGAGCTGGGGATTGAACCCATGATGTTCAGCTCAGTAAGCTAACATGGTTGCCACTAGGCCACCGAGCTGCTTATTATCTATACATATTCGACCTGTTCATTTTAACAGTAATATTCGGAATGTAACGGGTCAACCGAGATTACTGTTTGTCATGTAAATTTGAAGTTCTGTGCAAATTTTCAGCAAAATCGGTGATGATTTAGAGGTGCTTTAAGTTAATTTTATGTTTTTAAGGTAACTTACGGCTTATAATATTTGTTTCTCAAGACTGAAACAACGAAAACTGCTGTAACAACTTTCATGGCAAAGCTTAATGTGTTATCTACCTATGGCTTAATGTGTTATCTACCTATGGCTTAATGTGTTATGGCTGTGATATCGACATGTTTATAAATCAATGCATTAGTCAGATCATCGGAACTCAATTTAATCCTTCTTGAAGCAAACCAAGGTCGTAGATTTAATTAAGCCATACAATAAATTAGTGTATTCATGGTAACTTGTTGTCTGGAGCTTATAAGTATAGCTATAATGTGACCAGAAAATCTATAAAAATCGAAATGCTTAATTTTATATTATGTGCGCCTGTGTCGTGCACAGGTTGCACATGTGAACGCGACACCACTGCAAATGAGAGAAGTGTATGAAGCTCATCTTGAGTGAATTCTCTTGCAGTCGAATAATACGTTGCTCTGAATACGGTTATATAAACGTACCTATCACTTGTGCTATTTTTAGCAAAACATTTGTGGTAGGTATTTATTACCCAAGTCGCGGAAGTGCTGAACCAAAGTTTTATAAGTCATTAAACAATAGCCTTTGGCGTTCTAAAACGGATTTACAATAATTGAATACTATAAATGCTTAACAAACATATTTGGAATCATTGTTCGTTATGAAGCTGTTAACCTGCCTGTCAAAGAGTTTTGTTTTTATTAGTGTTTTCTTGGTTCGCTGAATCTTGTTGTTTATACTTTTTGCTATAAAATTTATCGTGGTTCATGTGAAGCATATAGTTAAACCAAACGCCAACAATAATTCAAAAGTGCTCCCATGCCGTTTTTAAAGCTTTTAACCAAATGGCAATACAACAACATTACTTTTCAACTCTAGTATCTATTATTTAACGTTTGATCAACTTAGGCGTTTCATAAGTGCTCTCAATTGTTTGTTCGAAACCCGTATAACACGCTTATTAAGCAAAAAAAGCTACATGACTAGAATGCTCTAATAAGAGTTGCTTAGATAACTGGTATTGTTTCAGTCATTCAAAACTGCTCTTTGCAGTTTTTAAAGCTTTTAACCAAATGGCAACTAAACTACATTCTTGTTCATCTCTGGAAGCTATGATTCAACGTTTCATCAACTCATGTGTTTTATAAGTGCTCTTTATTGCTTGTTGGGAACCTCCTAGGAACGAATCAACCATGATTTCCAATCAGTATCGAGCACGCGTCCTATTACACCAAAAATATAGCTCATCTAATAAACCCCGCTTGAACTGTGCAGGTTTCCACTAACGTACTGTAAAAACATGACCCATGATTACATCAGTGGAATCCATCACCCTCTGTGTCTGAAGTCTCTATAACTATACATTAGTCCGATCTCGATCGCATAACAATCTCAAGTCCTGTGGATTTCCCATATACATGGGACTGTTCTACGAATAGTGGCAGTATAGTTGTGTGGTTTCCATACCATAGAGACCAGTTCCAGGGCAAATAGGATAAAAATATATAAATTTAAGACTTGACCTTCTCCAATTTACATGAAATGTTCACATTTATGCAAAAATTCTTCTATTTTTGATCTTGCATTTTTTTAAAGGGATCTTTGACATTTTTTATAAATGCATGATCCAAAATGGCCACTATAATCGAAATGACGTCTGAGACAAAGTTGTTTAGAAAAATAAAGTAATACAGGGAAAAGTATAAACTTATTTTTTTAGAAATGTTGAGTTGAAACTCAAAAAATATTAAAAACTAAAATATCTCAAAATGTATATCTTTCAATATTTAGAATGTATTTGTTAAGTAAGCTCATAAAAAATGCAAACTTTAGGATTCTTTAAAACCATGAACACTTGAAAATTGACAAAAATCGTCAAACATCAACTTTTGGTCATATTTCTTAAGGGGGGAAGTACAATTAGAAGGCCTAAAATGAGGCCTATCTTTGAGAGTGGATTGCGAGTAGGGAAATAAATGAATGTTAGCGATTCTTTATGTATGTTATTAAGGATTTAATGAAGATTAATTATCAGTGACATTTTTTTTAAAATTTTGCAATTTAGCCCAATTATTATAAATAATGTGAAGTCAATTTTTTAAAGCAGCACTTCGCGCCGTGCAGTCCCTACGTCCATGATCACGTCTGAAACAAAAAAAAAAACAGGACATTAAATTTGAAGGTACAGCGCACAACATGAATTATTTAATTCGTATGTAAAAATAATGTTTTTTTCACAAAAAAATTTGAAGTTGAAAAAAAAATTTGAAAAACCCTATTTTTTTCGACTTTGTTTATAAAAAAAAACATGTTATAACAAACAAATCTAAAAAATCTTTCTATTCATGTTGTGGAGAATTTAATTATGAACATAAAACAGAAAACCGGAATCGATTTGAATGAAAACTCTGACCTGTACATTGCACGGCGATTTTGAAAACACTACTTTTCAGTAGAAGCATTTAAAGTTCAACTTTGACATGTTCAGCCATTTGACATGCACTCACTGAATTGCGTATAACTTTTTAAATAAGTTCCGGACGGCTTTATGCTTTTAAAGGCTCATTCCCAGATACATATAGAGTAAATTAAGCCAACAAAATTTTTTTCGAAAAAAAAAATTCTAATTGTACTTCCCCCCTTAACTTCTTTAACACATTTTCCTCTACAACTCTGTATTAGACGTCATTTCGATCAGATGTGACGCTTTCGTGCTATAATTTATTGAAAAAATACAAAGACGCCATTTTGAACAAAATAAACATTACCAAAATAACCGAATTTCTGCAAAAATGTGAATGATTGCCCATAACACACAATTATGCAAACTTTTATGCAAATCGGAGAAGGTCGAGTTTTTTCCGAATCGACATTTTGCTGCTCTAGAGTCATCTGCCATGGCGTGATGATTTAAACCTGCCACCGTATGAACAAAGCTGTATGATGTTAGGATCTTTGGAGTTAAGAACAGGTCAAAATTCTAAAGTGATAATAAGAAGAAGACATCAAATCATGCTGGAGGAAACGAGTTCAATTCTCAGTCCAGTCGAGGAAGTTTTCGAATGCATTTGTTTTACTTTCCTTGAAAAAGAGAACGATTGTACTTGCCGTACAACATATTTATTTAGCAAGCTCTCAATTAACAACTTTGGAAGTGCTGCAACTTTGCTAGCATATATAAAATTCCAGCTGAGATGTAACAGCGAAGATGAGAAAGGTTTACCACTTCTTCGTGACGTCATATTTCGAAAATGACCAATGTGTTCAAAACCTAGCTGATACCATTTCTTGCGGCACCTAGTTACTCAAATTTCACGCGAAAGTCACACCTGGACCAAATGTTGACACTCTCGTTGCTTTATTGATACGGAAACAACCATGACGTGTAGTGAAAGTATTTCGCACATACTGTTAATTAGAAGACCCCGGGCGGTCGATCGTTTTATTTTCTCACCTATATTTCGCGTCTCCAAAGTCACTTCTATCACCAACTGTGCGCCTCTATCGAAAAATAAAAACCATTGCTCAACGTGCGACCGCCATAGGCACATTGGTCGACGAATAAATTGGCAATCATTTTTATCTTTCATTCCGCATGATAATTTTTGCATGTGACTACAAATTGGATCTTCAAGCCAAAGCCCTAGGGCAATCATCAATCATGAATTCACTCGTCACCGCCACCAGCGCCCGGAGGAAATCGGAAGTGCTAATCGTATTGCGTAGTGCTTTCTCACGCGAAACTGTTCGTTGATTAATTCTCTGCCTCTCTGACTCAACAGCAGATTTGATTGATATCAAACCATACATTATGGACGTTCATATGTTAATATGTATGGGGCATCAATGCAACGATCCTTATCGGTTGTCTACCATCTAACAAATCTGAGTTCTTTCCGCTTTCGTAACTTTCAATGGTTATAACTTTTTCCCAAGTAACTGACCATTACGACTCATTCGTTCTACCGCTGAGAACGCCTCGATCTGCATTAGTTCGCCAACATCACCTCTCTTTCGTAACGAAAACAATTTATTTCCACAAAGATAATCTTGCGGCAGTTATGAAAACCAACCTCTCATTACCGCAGTTCGTATTATCAAGCGCGTAATAAGGTATTATCAGAAGCAAAAAATAAGAATGGGAAAGGGAAGCCGAAGCGTTGCGAAGGTTGTTTGTATGAAGAAAGCGTTACACTAACGCCTAAAAGGTAGAGCGCTGCGGTAAAGGAATGGAGGCCAGCAAAACTCCCACAGTTCATGTTCCAAACCGGGTTGAACAAAACGTGAAAACCGTGCATCGATCGTCACATGCTACTGCGGGGAGCCTGCTCGGGTGGTTTTCGTAGAAACCGAAGAAACACTGGATGCGGATAACTAATTTATGTGAGATTCATGGGTTCCATTTGCGGGTCGGCGGACTGATCGTTGAAAATCAAATAAAAATGTATCAGCAATGAACAATAATTTTGATCATGATGCATCGGGTGTGCCAGAAAACAAAGACTTTATAAAAAAAAACAAATACAGGGTGAGCCAGAACAATTGTCAGTTATTAACACCCGTGATTAATTCCTACACGGAACCGAAAAATTACCCAAAATTAAGTTCTTTTCCCTCATGTCCCATGTTCCATTCAATAAGCTAATTTTCAGTAAACCGCTTAAAGTATAGTTGAAGATGCTAATGCTAATGCCAGTGGTGGCGGGGGGGGGGGACACCCCTCACCATCCCTCTCCAAAGAGGGAGTTTGGTAAAGAGAGATGAAAAAATCGATTTGTACCTTCCTTAAAAGTTGTCCTAGCTCGCTATTCTAATATCTATATGCAATCTTCACACTGCCGTACTCTAACGGAACTATCAACTCTATGCTTTCATCTACTCCATCTATCGTATAAAAAATTACCACTACAGTCTGTTATTTGAAATAAGCATCTTCAACAATGTAAATCGTTGACTTCACGTAGAAGTAATACTAAAACATATAGTCAAAGCGCTTAAAGTAGTTTACATTTGACGACGGCAAAAATAATTACTTACTCGTGAGTAATTTCTACCCAAAACTAAGTTCAATTTACTCAAATTTGAGAACATATCATATACTCACTAGGAGCTTATTGAAAGATAGTCGTGAGAAAATCGAATATCTCATTCCGTTTTTGACAACAACAAAAAGTGAAAGTGGGATGCAAAACTCAAAATTTCCCAAAATTAAGTAAAAATAACTTAAATTTAGGGTATTTTTTCTCTGTGTAATGGATAATATGAATACATGTTCAAGTAAGCATTGGGCGATTTTGAATCGAATTACAAAAAATCGATTCTTTTTGTTCGATTAATCAATCTTTTAAATCGATCTCAAATATACCAAAAATCGACTGGATCGATCTTTTTCTTTCGATTCTTGTTTCGGTTTTTTTGCGCATTTGATTTAACTCAATACACAAACAATTCGATTTCAAAATAATATATAGCATGCATTGTTGAGCCCTTGGAAATCTTTGATTCTTAAATTGCGTTAAGCATCGATTTCCGGCCTCTGCACATCTTTCACGTTCCGAAAATACCAAGTTTTTCAAAAACCTGCTGTCTCCATCGATTTCTGGCCTTCATATGTAATCCCTATTTCCACCAATGTATCCAATCCATATTGTTGGACATTTAACATTTTTTTCTAATACCGGAAGTCTTTTTCATTGATTTTAGAAAAGCGCGAGTCAAAATTTTCCGGATTAAACTCTTAGGTTCTGTTCTGAAAACGCTCATATTGATGAGTATTTATCAGTTTTTCATAAACTTTAACTTTAGAAAACCGAAACTCTTAATGCTAGATTTTAAAATGGCGTAATCAATCCTGCCTCAACATATCATTATCATTTCAAAATATCCATATAAAGGGTGATACGGTCAAAATTTGGTCAAGGGAAAACGCGTGTAAATCGGTGAAATCGTTTATTTAAAAAATCAAATTAAATTTCTTTTTCAAGTTCAATTAGTATAAAATTCAGGAAAAATATTCAGTTAGGCTTCCGCTTTTCCAAATCCGAATTGCCGGGCCTTACGCTTGACCCCTGCCATCAGATTTTGTACAGCCACCTTGTCCACCTTCTTCGCCGCAGAAAGCCAGTTTGCCTTGAACTGCTGCTCGCCCTTAGCAGTTTTTTTGGTCTTCTTTAGGTTCCGCTTGACAATAGCCCAGTATTTCTCAATTGGGCGGAGCTCTGGCGTGTTGGGAGGGTTCTTGTCCTTGGGAACCACCTGCACGTTGTTGGCGGCGTACCACTCCATGGCCTTTTTACCGTAATGGCAAGATGCCAAATCCGGCCAAAACAGTACGGAACAACCGTGTTTCTTCAGGAAAGGCAGCAGACGTTTATTCAAACACTCTTTCACGTAAATTTCTTTGGCTGCTTTTCAAGCCACAGGTACAGATGGCTTGCCAAACCAGATATTTCTTTGCGAACTTTGACAGTTTCATGTGCTTGAAAACATCTGCTACCTTTCCCCTTCCTTTTGCCGTATAAAACTCCTGTCCCGGAAGCTGCTTGTAGTTGGCTTTGACGTAGGTTTCGTCGTCCATTACCACGCAGTCAAACTTCGTCAGCATCGTCGTGTACAGCCTCCGGGATCGCGCTTTGGCTGTCGTATTTTGTTTATCATCGCGATTTGGAGTCACTACCTTCTTGTAAGTCGATAGTCCGGCTCGTTTTTTGGCTCGATGCACGGTTGTAGACGATACACCCAGCTTATTTGCGGCATCTCGGAGAGAGAGGTTAGGGTTTCGCTTGAAACTACCGGCAACTCTCTTTGTCGTCTCAGCGGCTTCCGGTTTTCGATTTCCCCCCGATCCAGACTTCCTGGCTGTCGACAAACGTTCCCCAAACACTTTAAGGCCATCGTTCGGACATTTTGAGCCGTTTGTCTGTGATTTGGGTGGTTTTCCAGGAAACGTCCCGAAAATCCTGTGAAGGAAAGCGAATATCGGGAAACAAATTCCGTCCGATTGTAGCCAAGGATTTTGTTTTCCTAGTGGGGTAAAATTTGGGTGGAAAAGTGCATTCAACTTCAAGTGGTGTGCTTTTTCCGGGAAAGTGGCATTTCCACCCAAAGAGAATATGCACGTGAGTGTATATGTGCGCGCAAGGAAATGCAATCTTGCGCCTATGTTTTCCCGGGAATTTCCCAAGAAAGTATGCCATATTTTTATACCAAGACATTCTGCAGACTATGCACAACATGATGGTATACATAAACATATGATTTTCGAAAATTTGTAGCATGGTTTTTCAATTTCCAAACCATGCGCCAAACATTCTCGCTGTAAATTCGTCACGGACATAGTAAAGAAGCAATCAACAATTACGCATTTGTTTTACCACGTTGCCACATTTTCTTGTTCGTAGGTCCACGAGTCCTTTTTCGCTAGTTCGCTCATAATATCAAATTGATCAGGAATTCTTCCGAATGTCAAAAATTATATCGAAGACCTACGACGGATCCGAAATTGAAATTGAGATCTCCATATATTCTTTCATCATATCAAACTGAACAGGAGTTCTTCAAAATCTTATCTTATCTATCTAAGACCTACGACTTATCGGGAATTGAAATCGAATCCTGCATATTCCCTCGTCACATCAAATTGATCATTAATTCTTCCGAATAATCAGAAATTATATATAAAACGTATGACTAATCGGAAATTGAAAATGAGTTCTCCATATATTCCACCAACACATCAAATTGATCATAAATCCTTCTGTAGACATTCGGGCAGTTAGAATATATTTCAAAATACAAGGATGGTCAAAAAATCAAATATGGAAACCCTTCGATTGATTGCAAATTGAAATCAAATTCTCCATGAATTCCTTGATCATATCATATTGGAATTATCAGGAATTATTCCGAATAATAAGAAATTATATCGGAAAATGAAATCGAGTTCTCCATATGTTCCCTCATCACATCAAATTGATCAGGATTTCTTCCAAATTATCAGAATTAATATCGAACACGTATGACTAATTGGAAATTGAAATTGAGTTCTCCATATATTCCATCAACATATCAAATTAATCAGAAATCCTTCTGAAGAACTTCGGGCAGTTCGAATGTATTTCAAAATACAAGGATGATCAGGAATTATTTCGAAATTTCACCGAATTATCAGAAGTTATGTGTAAACCCTATGACTGATTGGAAACTGAAATCGATTTCACCATAATGTGTACCCTATGTACCATATCAAAGTGTTCAGAAATTCTTCCGGATTATCAGAAATTATATTGAAGGTCTTCGACTAATAGAACAATTGCAACCAAGTTTCCATATATATCTCAATCAAATCAGGTTGATCAGGAATTCTTTCGAATTATCAGAAATTATAAAAAAAAACTTCCTGATCAGAAATTGAAATCGAGTTGTCCTTATGCCCTTACCATATCAAATTGATCAGGAATTCTTTCGTGTGACCAAAAATTGTATCGAATACCTACGAATGGTGGGAAATTGAAATCGAGTTTTATCAGGACATCTTCCGAATTATCAGAAATTATATCTAAGACCTACGACTGATCGGAAATTGAAATCGAATGATCCATATACACCCTAGCAAAGTGATAATGAATTCTCCCGAATTATCAGAAATCATATTCAGGGCCTTCGACTTATAGAAGAATTGTCATCGATTTTTCCATATAGGTATATCTTTATCATATCAGGTTGATCGGCTATACTTCCGAATTATCAGAAATTATATCGAACACATACGGCTAATTGGAAATTAAAATTGAGTTCCCCAAATATTCCCTCATCATATCAGATTTATAAGGAATTCTTCCGAATCAGCAGAAATTATAAAAAAGACCAATTACTGATCGGAAATTGAATTCGAGGTCTTTGAATATTTCCTCATCATATCAAAGTGATCAGGAATTCTTCCGAATTATCAGAAATTAAATCGAAAATCTACGACTGATCGGAAATTGAAATCAATTCTCCGTACATTCATCACATCAAATTGATCAGGAATTCTTGCGAATTATCAGAAATTATACCTAACACGTATGACTAATCGGAAATTGAAATTGAGTTCTCCATATATTCCATCATCATATCAAATTGATCAGAAATCCTTCTGAAGACATTCGGGAAGTTAGACTGATTTTAAAAATACAAGGATGGTCAGGAATTATTTTGAAATTCTTCCAAATTATCAGAGGTTATATGGAATCCCTACGACTGATTGGAAATTGAAATCGCATTCTCCATTAATTCCCTCATCATATCATATTGATCAGAATTGTTTACGAATTATCAGAAATTGCCACTGATTGGAAATTGAAATCGAGTTCTCCATATATTCCATCATCACATCAATTGATCAGGAATTCTCCCGAATTATAAGAAATTACATCGAAGACCTACGACTGACGGGAAATTGAAATTGAGTTCTCCATATATTCCATCAACATATCAAATTGATCAGAAATCCTTCTGAAGATCTTCGGGCAGTTAGAATGTATTTCAAAATACAACGATAGTCAGGAAATATTTCGAAATTCTTCCGAATTATCAGAAGTTAGTTGGAAGCTTTACGGCTGATCAGAAATTGGTATCGAGTTCTCCGTATATTTTCTTATCATGTCAAATTGATCATAAATTCATCTGAAGATCTTTTCAGTTAGAATGTATTTCAAAATATAAGGATCTCAGGAATAATGTCGAGACCTTCAAATGACCAAAAATTGAATCTACATCGTTTGAATAGTATCCCACCATATAAGAATGATCAGGAATTATTCCAAATTCTCGCATCATATAAAATTCTTTCGAATCATCAGAAATTATATAGAAGCCTTACGGCTGATCAGAATTTTTTTCTCCGAAACACTTTTTATTGTAATTCTGGTTTTTTGTAAGAATTTCAATCACATGAATAGTGCATCGCAATTTCATAAAAATAATAATTAGGAAGTCATTATCCAATCTTAATCTAAAGAATTTGAGCGTGTGTGGGTGAAAACAAATATAGCAGGTGAAACTTTTATATTCGCCACAGATTATGATTGTAATATTTCTATTGAAATATTCTTCCAAATAGCCGAATAAATAGTATCTTAATTTCCTCCTGAAATTAAAATTCATATCTATGGCATTTTCAATCAACGCATGCTGATTTCATTCATTTCTGATTCAGAAAATGAGAGCATTCTGCTCGCAGTCATTGGTGTAAATGAGACATTGCAGTTTATTTTAAAAAAATTGTTTTCTTAGGACTAAACCAAATAAATCAAGTAAAAATCAGCAGAATCGCTTTCAAGATTTTTTACTTAGTCTAGTCACACGATAAAAGCGCAAGAGGTGATGTCTATATAAAACACATATGTTATGGTAAATATAAGTAGCTAGCGCAACTTGATTATAATTATAACGCCACCTACTAATTTTAGCATGTTGTAAATAAATTTCATCCTTCCAATGAATGGATTTTTTTATGTTTCCATCATCAATTAACAAAAGTTATTATTCTGGGGTATTTAATTGTGCGAAAAAAGGGCATAAAATGAGATCTCATACTCCCAATGCAGAAGCAATTTTTTGGTGAATCTTTACATTCTTCTTTCAAAAAACTCATGGGCTCTTTAGAAAAAGCTTGATACTGTTAATAGAATTGTACACCATATTCTTGATAAAATTCCCAATTTTTGCAAACATCTTTTTTTTTTTGGAAAAAATAGAATGTCAACTTATTTTTAGTTATCTTACGTTTCTCTTCTACACACTATACTTGGGATGATAAAACATGAATGAAATGTATTCGAAAAACAAGAACATTACTTGTATCATATAATGAAGTTATAATTCGGTATTGCAACTCATAATTACCTGTTTATAACACATTTATAACTGATGGTATTTGATGAAAATTTGCTAGTCATGTGTACCACTGAAATATAACTTATTACTTTCATATTTTAAATAAGTTATATTTAAGATGTATTCATATTTGCTCACGTTTCTAAAACTGACATACGAAAAGATGTTGTTTATAAGGCTAGCAAGTTTTCACCAAGTTTTTTTTTTATAAATATGTTGTAAACCGATAATTGAGACATTCAATGCCGAATTATAACTTCAAGATAAACAGCATGTCAGAAAGGTTGAATACTTCACAAAAACAATACAACGGGTCTAAAACAAGACGTTTTGCAAGCAATTAATATAGAACTTATTCACAACTGGGATTTGTTTTATTTGTCAAGAACGATGTTGCAAGTGATACTTGGGAACGGACCGTCAGAAAATTGTAAGATACTGCGAGAAAAAAATCTAATTCATTTCAAGTCCTGTCAAGAGTTCCTCAGGGCTCGCACTTCGAACCTCTTCTTTTCATTTTGTACGTTAACGATATCTCTCTTATTTTGAAAAAGCTCAAACTGCTTATTCATGCTGATGAAGTACATGTTTTTTTAGACGTGGTGTTGTAAAAGTTTGTTTGATAAAATAAATAATATATAAAATAAAAGATTTACGAGTTCTTCTAGATTCTAAATAAGCAATTGTGGATCATTATAACACAATAATTCTTAGAGCAGGCAATTCATATTTATTTTATAAAGCAATTTTATTTTATAAAGCGTTTTGGTTTCCACTTTACACCTTACACAATTGAACGAATAGAGTCAATCCAAAAGTAGTTTTTATTATATGAGTTAATTGGGATGGACAGCATTTCTTCTCCCATCTTATGAAGCATGTTGCTTGTTAATCAACATTCAGGTATTGAAATGAGCATCGTCTCTTGGTCTCTTCCGTAAACAATATAGCTTCGCAACGCATTGACTCAGGTTATTTATTATCAAGACTTCATTTTTATGCACCGTTTCCAAATAATAGACATTTGTTCGCGGTAGATCGCCACCGCACTAGCTAAGCGAAATATGGACCGATAAGTCAGATGATATCTATATATAATGAAAACTGTGAAATGATAGACCTAAATATGTCACCGCTAAAATTGAAAAATAATTCCAAGCGAAATCATAGATCATAAGTAATGATATTATAATGTAATCTACGAT
This sequence comes from Ochlerotatus camptorhynchus, assembly GCF_037179485.1. NCBI lineage: Eukaryota > Metazoa > Arthropoda > Insecta > Diptera > Culicidae > Ochlerotatus > Ochlerotatus camptorhynchus. Next base: position 381,599 of record NW_027041235.1, read on the forward strand.
TTTGATTAACGACTAACTAAATAAATAAATTGATAAATTGATATAATATTTCCTTATCAAATCGAAATTATTAAAAATTCTTATGATCTTATAAGAATCACATGATTAAACATTAAAAATAATTCCATTGAATATTCTCTCATCATATGAGGTTGATTAGGAATACTTTCGAACTATCAAAAATTATATCGAAGACCTTGGACTAATAAAAAAATTGAAATCGAGTTCTCCTTGGTTTGTTTCCGTCGATTTTCTTTTGCGTACTGAGTACCAATGCTACCGGCACCAGGGAGATAGTTTCCACACCTGGACCCTACATATCGGCCCATCAACTCATGGACTGGGGACCAACGGTTTAACTTCCCTTCCGAAGGAAGGCGTGATAAGAAATTTTATTCCTCAGAAAACCCCGGTGGTGTCGACTTGGATTGAACCCAGACCTTTTGGGAATCACGCTTACCACTACACCACCAGCGCCCCTTTTATAACAAATATATCAGCAATTCTTCTGAAGATCTTCAGTCAATAAGAACGTATTTTCATAACATAGCGTTGAACAGGAATCATGTCGAAGATCTGTAAACGGTCAGAAATTGAAATAAAATCCTTTGAATATTCGAAGTTTTGCTACATTCTATCTGACCGACGATCATCATAATAATTACTGATCACTTTGATATGATGAGCGAATATATGGAGAATCGATTTCAATTTCCTGTAAGTCGTAAGTCTTGGATATAAATTCTGATAAATTGGAGGAATTACTGATCAACCTCATATGGGACGATAATATTCAAAAGATTAAATTTCATTTTAAGATCATTTGAAAGACTTCGACTAACCATCTTTATATTTTGAAAATACATTCTAACTGACCGAAGATCTTCGGAAGATGACTTGATGTGAGAAGCGAATATATGGAGAACACAATATAAATTTTTCTATAAGTTGGAAGTCCTCGAAATAATTTCTTATAATTCGGAAGAATTCCTAACCAATCTCATATGATGTAAGAATATTCAAATGGTTTTATTTCAAGATCATTTGAAGATCGTCTACATGGCTCCTGATCAATGCTAAATTTTGAAAATACATTCTTACACACCAAAGATAATCAGAAGGACTCCCGATCACTCTGATATGACCAGGGAATATATGGAGAGCTCGATTTCAATCTCCGATCGTAGGTCTTCGTATCATTTATGATAATTCGAATGAATTATTTATCAAACTGACATTGTTGGATAGTATTCAACGGGTTTAAATCAAATTTTTGATTATTTGAAAGTCTTCTATATGATTCCTGATCATTATTACATTTTGTAAATACATTCTTACTGACCAACTGACAATTTCTGTTCAATTTGATGGAAAAAGGATATATATGGAGAGCTCGATTTCAATTCTTCTTTTTATCGAAGGCCTTCGGTATAATATATGATAATTCGGAAGAATTCCTGATCACTTTTAAGAGATGAACTAGCCTCAGGCTAAAAATCTCTAAAATAAAGTTTAAAAAAAAAAAAAAAAAACCTGATCACTTTGATATGATGAAGGAATATATGGAAAACTCGATTTGGATTTCCGATCAGTCGTAGGCCTTCGATATAATGTATGATAATTCGGAAGAATTCCTTGTCAATTTGATATGGTCATGGAATAAGGAGAACTCGATTTCAATATCTGGTCAGAAATAGTTTTTTTTTTAAAATAATTTCTGATAATTCGAAAGAATTCCTGATCAACCTGATTTGATTGAGATATATATGGAAACTTGGTTGCAATTGTTCTATTAGTCGAAGACCTTCAATATAATTTCCGATACTCCGGAAGAATTCCTGATCACTTTGATATGATGAAGAAATATACAAAGACCTCGAATTCAATTTCCGATCAGTAATTGGTCTTTTTTATAATTTCTGCTGATTCGGAAGAATTCCTTATAAATCTGATATGATGAGGGAATATTTGGGGAACTCAATTTTAATTTCCAATTAGCCGTATGTGTTCGATATAATTTCTGATAATTCGGAAGTATAGCCGATCAACCTGATATGATAAAGATATACCTATATGGAAAAATCGATGACAATTCTTCTATAAGTCGAAGGCCCTGAATATGATTTCTGATAATTCGGAAGAATTCATTATCACTTTGCTAGGGTGTATATGGATCATTCGATTTCAATTTCCGATCAGTCGTAGGTCTTCGATATAATTTCTGATAATTCGGAAGATGTCCTGATAAAACTCGATTTCAATTTCCCACCATTCGTAGGTATTCGATACAATTTTTGGTCACACGAAAGAATTCCTGATCAATTTGATATGGTAAGGGCATAAGGACAACTCGATTTCAATTTCTGATCAGGAAGTTTTTTTTATAATTTCTGATAATTCGAAAGAATTCCTGATCAACCTGATTTGATTGAGATATATATGGAAACTTGGTTGCAATTGTTCTATTAGTCGAAGACCTTCAATATAATTTCTGATAATCCGGAAGAATTTCTGAACACTTTGATATGGTACATAGGGTACACATTATGGTGAAATCGATTTCAGTTTCCAATCAGTCATAGGGTTTACATATAACTTCTGATAATTCGGTGAAATTTCGAAATAATTCCTGATCATCCTTGTATTTTGAAATACATTCGAACTGCCCGAAGTTCTTCAGAAGGATTTCTGATTAATTTGATATGTTGATGGAATATATGGAGAACTCAATTTCAATTTCCAATTAGTCATACGTGTTCGATATTAATTCTGATAATTTGGAAGAAATCCTGATCAATTTGATGTGATGAGGGAACATATGGAGAACTCGATTTCATTTTCCGATATAATTTCTTATTATTCGGAATAATTCCTGATAATTCCAATATGATATGATCAAGGAATTCATGGAGAATTTGATTTCAATTTGCAATCAATCGAAGGGTTTCCATATTTGATTTTTTGACCATCCTTGTATTTTGAAATATATTCTAACTGCCCGAATGTCTACAGAAGGATTTATGATCAATTTGATGTGTTGGTGGAATATATGGAGAACTCATTTTCAATTTCCGATTAGTCATACGTTTTATATATAATTTCTGATTATTCGGAAGAATTAATGATCAATTTGATGTGATGAGGGAATATGCAGGATTCGATTTCAATTCCCGATAAGTCGTAGGTCTTAGATAGATAAGATAAGATTTTGAAGAACTCCTGTTCAGTTTGATATGATGAAAGAATATATGGAGATCTCAATTTCAATTTCGGATCCGTCGTAGGTCTTCGATATAATTTTTGACATTCGGAAGAATTCCTGATCAATTTGATATTATGAGCGAACTAGCGAAAAAGGACTCGTGGACCTACGAACAAGAAAATGTGGCAACGTGGTAAAACAAATGCGTAATTGTTGATTGCTTCTTTACTATGTCCGTGACGAATTTACAGCGAGAATGTTTGGCGCATGGTTTGGAAATTGAAAAACCATGCTACAAATTTTCGAAAATCATATGTTTATGTATACCATCATGTTGTGCATAGTCTGCAGAATGTCTTGGTATAAAAATATGGCATACTTTCTTGGGAAATTCCCGGGAAAACATAGGCGCAAGATTGCATTTCCTTGCGCGCACATATACACTCACGTGCATATTCTCTTTGGGTGGAAATGCCACTTTCCCGGAAAAAGCACACCACTTGAAGTTGAATGCACTTTTCCACCCAAATTTTACCCCACTAGGAAAACAAAATCCTTGGCTACAATCGGACGGAATTTGTTTCCCGATATTCGCTTTCCTTCACAGGATTTTCGGGACGTTTCCTGGAAAACCACCCAAATCACAGACAAACGGCTCAAAATGTCCGAACGATGGCCTTAATTACATTTGTAACGGTTGATTTGGCAACTTTTAGCGATTTTGCCAACTTTGCGTGCGAGTAGCTCGGATTTTCGCGATGCGCGAGCAAAATTTTGATACGCTGCTCTTCTTGCTTGGACGGCATTTTGACAACTGAAGAGTGAATTCCAAAATCAAAATAGGAGCAACATTCTACACACACACACCTTCAAAATGAGGGGTGTTCAGGTTTTTTAAATGCAAAATTGAAAGAAATACGTCAAGTTGATATTGACCAAATTTTGACCGTATCACCCTTTAGTAAATCACTGCCTATTTAGATTTGGTACGCTTTCAATCGGATGTATTTCAGAATCTGTTTGGTTTAGAATAAAATGTTATTAGAAAATAATCTTATTATCTTATTATATTTTTTGGTGACTACAGGTTGCAGCCCTTTTGGGGCTCATTTGTCAAGGCCTGCTGTATCCAATAAATCCACTACTCAAACGCCAAAAGAGAAAACCAATGGTGGTCGAACAAGCACTGCTAACACATTTGAGTAGGGTCCTATTGGGAAAGCATGTTAATATAACGATTGGGTGAGCTTACCTATGAATTCTGGGCTTACTTGTGTTGCTGAATCATCATCGGTTGACTGGGGATGCTTTGTGGGTTGTTATTGTCGTTGCCTCGGACCGACCTCGTCATCAGAATCGGTTCCTCTCATGACGGGGTCCTCATCACTAAATCCGAGGGAGTCTGATGGAACTAGGTCTTCTGAAACACTCTCCCAGTCCGAGTCGCTGCTTGTCTCAAATTACGACTCCACCATGCTACTATACAGGTTTTTAGTGGTTTGTTTGAATATTAACTGGATTATTTATATATTGTTGCTGTTATTGTTATTGTGCCATGCTGGAAGGGATATTGATCCTGGTCGCCAGTGTAATGTTGATGACCAATTATACACCTTTCATGCAGCAATTAAAAAGATAAAGATGAGATGGCTCTTAGATAATGACTTATGCGAGTCAATTGAAATCAGCCCAATACTAAATGAGGGTTAAGTTGATCCTTAATATAGAAGCGTAGATGCATGCATAGGTAAAGGATAAGAGAAAGGAGAGGCAAAGGTGTTGAAATGCAGAATTAGATGTCGTCGAGATTGAATGCGTATTTTTAAATATCGTTGATCCAGGTACCTATCGTATAAATTTGCATATCATTTAGTTATAATTATTGTCAACAATACTAACATTTTGATGAAGATAGTACTACCTGTTTTACCTCTTTTTATTGTGATACCAACCATCACAGAAGCCGACTTTGAAGCATCATTAACAAAACACTCATCCCGAGAAGAGGCTTCTTCATCTTTAGGTTCGCTCACCACCCGGAATGAACGCTCGGTACATCATAGATTTGATATGATTAGTAATATCAAATAGTGTTACATGCAAACGAAAAAGAGATACAACCAGAATTAGCTGTCCAAAGTAATAGTTTCATCTGAATACCCAACCAACCATATCTCAGTTACATTGTCTCACTCTGTTTCCACATTCAAAGCTACTTTGTGATTTTTGGTTGCTCTGGAACTCACATGAAATGTTGTGCAAGTACCACAAGTTCAACAACGCCCAACTATGGACAGCTCAATGTTAATACCATTTACTCTTTGAATCAACGTACAACAACTTGATAATCTGTTTCTTAGCAGATTATCAAGTTGTTGTACGTTGATTCAAAGAGTGTAGAATGTATAGAGATAAAGCTCAAAAATACAGTTTTAACTGATGGTAATTTATAACATCAAACTGTCCAATATTGGACCCTGCCAACACACGGTGCCTGCACGGCAATGTGGGCTGTCAGAATTATTCATCGGTTGCGAAGTGAAGTGCTTCTCAAACTGAAGCGATACATTTCTCAATTTTTCAGCGTTATCCTAACGTAAACTTAATATTATCACCCATATGCCCGTCCACGCCCGAAACCTATCCACCACGCAAAATCAAATAAAAATGTTTCTGTATGGCAAACACGTTCAGACATAAATGAGAATATTGGTGTATATCTTCACTGTAACAACTCATCGAAAGTATTTGCATTTTAGTCAGGCACGTTTAAGCAAACTGCAATCACTCTATCATACTCGAAATGTGCCACGACCAAATTGGCAAACGATGCCCTATACGCTATCTGACCAAAGCGCAGGGAAAATAATCTTATTATCTTATTATAGTTTAAATATACCACATGGGTTTTGCGATGTTTATTCCTAAACCTCAACGGCTGCTATTTTTTCCAGTATCCGATCATTGAAATAGCATCCTTATTCATTTTCTAATCATCTTTAGTTTAGCTATTATGATACCCCAATACATTTCGTTTAAGCGGAAATCTGAACAGAATGGCGAGTTCAACTCTTTCTCAATGACGTCGGTTCGGTTGCGTAATAGCCCGAAAGTTGAAGAAACCTTCCGGAATATGTATATTCCGAACTGTACTGCGAACAGCACCGAGTTTGTTGGCCACATCCACGTACGAAAGTCCTGGATTCGCTTTGAAAGCCTTTATGACGTTCTGACGCAGATTTTGGTCCACTGTACCGCTTCGACGCCTTAATTGCACCTTCCGAAAACAGACAAACGTCCCTTGAAATGTTTTAGTACTGTACAGACGGTCCTTTTCAATCCTCGTACTCGACCTTGTCAGTTTTTCAAATCTTTTTTTTTCTTGATTTCCGTGCTGAGCACCAATGCTACCGACGCCAGGGCGGCAGCTCCGAAACCTGGCCCCTACCTATCGATCCATCAACTCATGAACTGGGCACCAACGGCTTTACTACCCTTGCTGGGGTGAGAGGTAATCACGCTTACCACTACACCACCAGCGTCCTATTTTCATATCTTGTGTGCAGAATTAATTATCTTCTTGTTTCTTCATCGCGTAGGAATGCAGGAAAACATAAACTTTTTTCTAAATTTTTTCACAGGATTTCAACAGAAAGCCATTGTAAACAAATTTCAAAAGATTCCAGAACCGATTACTAGAAGCGAAGTTTTCGGCAGCCAGAACTCGCCATCGTTGATTTTAGAAAACTGGAAGCTGTTATCTTGAATTTCAAAATGGCGTCAACCCTCAACAAGTTGCTGGCCTCTACATGTCATTTCCATTCTCAAAATACCCTATTTAAATTATTTTTTTCTTAAGCCGAAATACGCAATATAAAAATTTTTAAAAACCGGAAGTCATTGTGGACTACGAGATGACATCGTGTTTATATATTAGATAAATCGAATACTACAGCATGTTGAATGACTGAGTTCTTCAATTAATAATGTTGTCCAGCTTCTGCATTCATGTTCCATCAGATGTCACTGCTGTTATTTGCGGTGACATCTATCGGAAACTACGCAAAATCTGTTTTCCGTTAATTTTTCACAGAAGACAGTGCAGTGCAAAACATGTCTGGTACCTATATATATATATGCATTTAGATTAACATTCGAAGTCTCTCCTTTCTTACATATTATTCACAAAAAAGAGCTCACCCCTAACAGGATTCCTACCGATTTTTATGAATGGGGCGGGGCAGAAAGTATCTTTTGTGCAGAATATGTAAAAAAGGATGGATTTCATGTTTTGTAGTGTCAGGTACCGTAAAACGGGGTATCTTTGATAAAACGGGTAACTTTGATAATATAATGTAAAGATTAAATTTACCCGTTGCGCTTTTTCCAAATTAGAAACATTGGTTCCATATTGTAGCTTAGGGTATTTTCGTTGATATCGTATATAGTTTTTATTCGGTATGTACTACATTTTTTACAAAAATATTAAAAAACAATTTTCGTGTTTTTCGCCTGTTTGAAAAAGAACTCCAACCATCACTTATGAAATGTGTTTCCGATATAGCTATCTGATCGCGCACGATCAGGACCCTTTCCTACGTTGTGATTTGATAAATAAAAGACTATGATTTCGACCGTCCTGCCATGGCAGAGGCAGATGATACTGTGTTATATTTATTGTATTCGTAATTCAGAGACAGCACATTACAGATAAACAGTAAGAACAAGTGGTGGTATTGTTAAGGTTGATATAATGTACTTAGGGTCAAGGCGGTAAATGTCGCTTGCACGAACACTATCACAAATTCAATGTAGTATTCTTATTGTTTATTGTGTTTTCTGATTATATACTCATTCGAAGTTTCAAATTTAAAGAACTAAATTGTTTGAGTTTCACCCATTTTTTTCTACATTCATCGAGCATTATCAAAGAAACCCCAAATCAAAAAACTGAAGTTCGGTTACAAAACTAAAAAATTAGTGCAAATGTTTAATTTCCATTAAACATATAACTAACGAATTGACTCTTGGATCCTCAGTACTTGTTTTAAAATTATAAAATTTGAAAAACATTCATTGCTGTAAAAATTATTTAGAATATACTTTAAAAACTATCAATGTTGCCCCGTTTTACGGTACTCTATTTAGTAATCTGTGAAAGGGAAATTACAAATCGTGTGTCATCAAAATACATGGCATGTTAAGAGATTGAGCTCGTGAGAGAGAATTTGAACCTTTTCCTCTCTCTGGGGACTGGCAGCGGTTAAAAATTTATGGGAAAATCCTTTTTTATATAATTGTAGCTTATTCCACTGCGTCCTAGCAAGAAGTACGGTCGACTTAGTTCGCGCTCCGCTATTTTGGAAGTTTTCTCACTATTCGCTTGATTTAAATTGTCAGTTTTTTCTCGCTTAGAGTTCCCAGCTAAATAATTAACTAAAAGTGAGTTTTTTTCTGAGAAGAAAGTGTGTTTTCGGCATCATCGGAAGGAAAATTGTTTTTACGATTGCCAATTCGCCAACCATTTTGCGCACCATCGGTGCGTGGTAACGCATACCTGCACGCGGATCATCGTCATCGAGTGTCAGCATCTGCCTCCGCATTTACACCGCTCATCTATCATCGTGTGTTCAGCTGAGTGCCGACCCTCACATAAGCACACACCATCGAAGACCGCCCGCACACGCTGATCGAAGATCATCCACGCTGCGCGTCGCTCCGCTGCTGCCGTTTAAACGCTCGGTGGTAGTAGTATAGGATTATCAGATAAGTTTTTGTTCTTGTTTCTCTCTTTCGCCCACAGTTAAATTTTAAGTTTGTGTTCTGTGTTTGTAGTTTTTTTTTTTTGTGTATTGTGTCCGAGTGATTATCGTTTCAGTGGTAGAGCGTTTTTCGCTCCCACTAGTACGGCAAAATGGACATTTTGTCGCAAGACGAAATGGACGTTTTGTCGGAAGATGACACCACTTTGCCACGCGATGGCAAGAAGGGTCGAAAACGTACGTCATCTCAGAAGAAAGATGATGTCATCCCTGGTTCATCGTCTCAGTCTGGCAAAGGACAGGCTCAGATAAACCCCCGATCGCGAGCCTATCCAGATGACTCGACTGGCCCATGGGTTGTCTACTTTCAGCCCAGAAACAAACCTTTGAATGTAATGCAAATTACTAATGATCTGACGAAGCGATACTCGGCCGTGACTGAAATCACGAAGGTAAGGCACAATAAACTTCGTGTCTCCGTCTCTAACCTGAAGCAGGCTAACGAGATTGCTGCCTCCCAGCTCTTCACGCTCGAGTACAGAGTTTACATCCCAGCTCGTGATGTGGAGATCGAAGGTGTGGTCACCGAAGCGAGTCTGACCCCCGAGATCTTGGAGAAGCAGGCGGTTGGCCGTTTCAAGAACCGTTTGCTTCCCCCGGTGAAGATACTGGATGTCCAAAAACTGGTCTCAGTATCTGTCAGCGAGGGTAAAAAGAGTTTTACCCCCACAGACTCGTTCCGTGTGACCTTTTCTGGTTCAGCCCTTCCTCACTACATCGAGCTGGGAAAACTTCGACTACCTGTGCGTTTGTTCGTTCCCCGGGTCATGAACTGCCAAAACTGTAAGCAGTTGGGACATACGGCCTCCCACTGTGGCAGCAAGGCACGCTGTTCCAAATGCGGAGAGAAGCATGGGGATGACACCTGTGCAGCTACCGCACCAAAATGCGTGTACTGTAAGGGAACTCCTCATGGTATCTCGTCATGCCCGGTGTACAAACAACGCGGGGAGAAATTACAACGCTCACTTAAGGAACGTTCCCGGCAGTCTTTTGCAGAAATGCTTAAGACGGCCACGCCATCGACCATCGACAAAAATCCCTTTTCTCTTTTGTCAGATGACGAGACTGACTCTGACTTGGCTGAGGAGGGAACTTCTTTCTGTCTTTCAGCACGGAAACGAAAACGCATCCGTTCGCGGAAAGTTGAGAATGAAGAACCCCAAATCAGCTTGCCCAAATCAAGGAGTGGTGGAAAAAAGGAAGTTTCTACTCCTCCTGGATTCAGAAGAACTGACTATACCCAGGATTTTCCACCTCTCCCGGGGACATCCAAAACCCCTGATGTCCCATTTTTAAGAACAGAAGCCCCTTCTTCATCTGGGTTGTTCTCATTTGATAAAATTGTGGACGATATTCTCAAGTACCTGAATATTTCTGATCCTCTCAAAAGCATTGTTCTGGCAATGCTTCCTACTGTGAAGACCCTCTTGAAGCAATTGACATTGAAGTGGCCCCTCATTGCAGCAATCATTTCCTTCGATGGATAATTTTCCAAACGAGGTCGGGGATTTGATCACTATTCTACAGTGGAATTGTCGAAGTCTTATTCCTAAATTAGACTCTTTTAAGTTTTTAGTTCACAATAATGATTGTGATGCATTTGCTCTTTGTGAAACTTGGCTCTCTTCAGATATAGATCTTCCTTTTTATGATTTTAACATTATTCGACTGGATCGTGAGGATTCGCGTGGAGGAGGGGTACTTTTGGGGATCAAAAAGTGCCATTCTTTCTATAGAGTGAATCTTCCACAATTTACAGGTATTGAAGTTGTTGCATGTCAGGCTATTATTAAAGGTAAGAGCCTTTGTATTGCTTCTGTTTATATTCCTCCTAGAGCCGTTGTTAATCGAAAACAACTTTCAGATATATGTTCAGTACTTCCTGCTCCACGGTTGATTATGGGAGATTTTAATTCCCACGGTACAGGCTGGGGGGAACTGTATGATGACAACCGTTCTACTTTTATATATGACCTCTGTGATAACTTCAATATGACAATTCTTAACAATGGAGAAGTAACACGTTTGGCTGGACCATCTTCGAATGGAAGTAAATTAGACCTCACACTTTGCTCTAACTCATTATCGTTGGATTGCACGTGGAATGTGATCCAGGATCCCCACGGTAGTGATCACTTGCCGATCAAAATTTCGATTGCCAGTGGGTTCAATCCGTCGGAATCCGTTAACGTCGCGTACGACCTCACCCGTAATATCGATTGGACAACGTTCAAGACCGCGATAGAGGAAGCCGTGTCGTCGGTAGAAGGGCTTCCACCGTTGGAGGAATATAACTTCCTCTCCAATCTGATCTTGGACAGCGCGGTTCGAGCTCAAACTCGGCCGGTTCCTGGAACGTCTTTGCGTAGGAAACCTCCTTCCCCTTGGTGGGACCACCAATGCACTGAGGTTTATCGTAAAAAGTCCGACGCGTTTAAGCTTTTCCGGAAACGTGGAACACCCGTGTATTTCGAAGCGTACTCGGCTCTTGAACGCGAACTCAAGAGCCTCATCAAAGCCAAGAAACGCGGATACTGGCGGCAATTCGTGGACGGATTGTCGCGCGAAACGTCGATGAATACGCTTTGGAACGCGGCGCGAAGGATGCGTAACCGGTCTTCGAACAACGAGAGCGAGGAGTACTCAGATCGTTGGATTCTCAAGTTTGCGCGAAAAGTATGTCCTGATTCCGTGCCGGCACAGATGATTCCTCGCGAAACGACGAATTCTGTAGACGAGATCAGCCAGCCTTTTTCAATGCTGGAACTCTCACTCGCGCTCCTTTCGTGTGGCAATTCGGCTCCGGGGGCTGATAGAATCAAGTTCAACTTGTTGAAGAACCTCCCAGACGTCGCTAAGAGGCGCATGTTGAACTTGTTTTGTCAGTTCCTAGAGCTCAATATTGTTCCGGATGATTGGAGGCAAGTGAGAGTTATAGCCATTAAAAAGCCTGGAAAACCCGCTTCAGATCATAACTCGTATCGTCCAATCGCGATGTTATCGTGCATTCGAAAATTGTTGGAGAAAATGATCCTTTTTCGCTTGGACAAATGGGTTGAGACGAACCACCTACTCTCAGATACTCAATTTGGATTCCGTAGGGGCAAGGGAACGAACGACTGTCTCGCGTTGCTTTCCACAGAAATTCAGTTGGCTTTTGCTAAAAAAGAGCAAATGGCTTCTGTATTCTTGGATATCAAGGGGGCTTTTGATTCAGTATCCGTTGAAGTTCTTTCAGACAAACTCCACGCTTGTGGCCTTTCTCCATTAATAAATAACTTTTTGTACAATTTGCTGTCAGAGAAACATATGAGCTTTTCTCATGGAAACTCTACAGCTTCTCGATTTAGTTACATGGGTCTCCCCCAGGGCTCATGTTTAAGCCCCCTTTTGTATAATTTCTACGTCAGAGAAATTGACAATTGTCTAAGTGACAACTGCACGTTGAGACAACTTGCAGATGACGGCGTAGTGTCTATGACAGGGCCCAAAGGGGTCGACCTGCAAGGACCCTTACAGGATACCTTAGACAATTTGTCTACTTGGGCTATTCAGCTAGGTATCGAATTCTCCACGGAGAAAACTGAGTTGGTCGTTTTTTCTAGGAAGCATAGCCCAGCACAACCAAAGCTTCAACTTTTGGGTAAACCGATCACTCATTCTATGTCCTTCAAATATCTTGGGGTCTGGTTCGATTCAAAATGCACCTGGAGATCCCACATTGAGTATCTGAGACGAAAATGCCAACAAAGGATCAATTTTCTCCGAACAATTACCGGAACGTGGTGGGGAGCCCATCCGCAAGATCTTCTAACGTTGTACCGGACAACGATTTTATCGGTTTTAGAATACGGTAGTTTTTGTTTCCAGTCGGCGGCTAAAACTCACATCATCAAACTGGAACGTATCCAGTATCGTTGTCTTCGTATCGCGTTAGGATGCATGCACTCGACTCATACGATGAGTCTAGAAGTGTTGGCGGGCATGTTGCCACTATCGGATCGGTTCTCGGAATTGTCCCTCAGGCTCCTCACCCGTTGCGAAGTTATGAACCCACTGGTAATCGAAAACTTTGAAAAGCTTCTTGAGCTGAACCCTCAAACTCGTTTTATGTCATTGTACTACGTGTACATAACACAGGATGTCAGCCCTTCACAGCCTAATCCTCATCGTGTATGCTTCTCCGACTTCGGCAATTCAGTTAGTTTTGATTTATCAATGACGCAAGAGATTCGCGGAATCCCAGAGCATCATCGTTCCATGATTGCTCCGTCAATTTTCGCTGCAAAGTTTGGCCAAGTTGATTCCGCAAGATCGTTCTTCACAGATGGATCACTAATAGAGGCGTCCGCTGGTTTTGGTATTTATAACGAATTTCATAGCGCCTCTCGAATGCTTCATGCACCTTGTTCCGTATATGTTGCGGAGCTGGCGGCAATACATTATACGCTAGAAACGATCGCCTCACTTGCACCAGATCATTATTTTATTTTTACGGATAGTCTCAGTTCTGTCGAGGCTATTCGCTCTATGAGGCCGGTAAAGCACTCCTCGTATTTTCTCATGAAAATACGAGAGCTTTTAAGTGCTTTATCTTTAAGATCTTTTGTCATCACCTTTGCATGGGTCCCATCTCATTGCTCGATTCCGGGCAATGAGATGGCTGACTCACTTGCTAAGGTGGGCGCTATGGAAGGCGATATTTACGATCGACAAATCGCCTACGATGAATTTTTCTTCATTTATCGTCAACAGTCACTCGTCAGCTGGCAGAATAAGTGGAGTGAAGGGAGTTTTGGACGATGGCTATATTCGATCATCCCTAAGGTGTCGAAGAGTCCTTGGTTCAAGGGGTTGGATGTGGGTCGAGACTTCATTCGTATGATGTCTCGCCTCATGTCCAATCACTATTCGTTAAACGCTCACTTGTTCCGTGTTGGGCTGAAGGACAGCAATCTCTGTGAATGTGGACAAGGTTACCAGGACGCAGATCACATTATTTGGTCTTGTGCTGAGCATCGCGGAGTCAGATCTGAACTGTACGATTCCCTTCGGGCTCGAGGTAGACAACCTAATGTTCCAGTTCGGGATATTTTGGCTAGACGCGATCTGGAGTTTATGAAACTCATATATGTTTACTTTAAGAATATTAACATTAGATTGTAAGTTTTATTAACCTTGTGTTTAGTTTGTATTTTGTACGTGTGGGTTTTTTTTTATGTTTGTTTTCAAGATGAATAGAAATTAGTTCATGTTTCAGGATTAATTAAACATTTGTATCGTAAACCACATTTCAAACCTCCCTCTCCCTTTTCCCATCCAAAAAAATTGTAAATCCCCACTAACCTCGAGACAACCGCGAGTATCCGGTCCAGCTCCTTTAACTTTAAATATAAGAAATCAATAATGTATAACAAAAATGATAACTCGGCTCTGTAAAGTTTATTCGATTGAGCCTGTAAAAATAAAGTAATTATTAAAAAAATAATTGTAGCTTGTTTAACAATATTTCTCAGGAAAAAAGTGAACGACAAAGTCTAGGAATTAGTTCTTTAGGTTGTCGTCAACTTCTTTTGACCTGAATATGCATCAAAAGCGCATTATTTCCTCTTTTAGAAATTTCTATTTGGGGATTTTGGTTACTTACTACCAATGGTCAATTCAGGGCAAAAGAAGTTGACGACAACCTAAAGAACTAATTCATAGACTTTGTCGTTCACTTTTATCCTGGGAAATATTGTTAAACAAGCTACAATTATATAAAAAAGGTTTTTCCCATAAATGTTTAACCGCTACCAGTCCCCAGAGAGAGGGAAAGATTCAAATTCTCTCTCACTAGCTCAATCTCTTAACATGCCATGTATTTTGATGACACTCGATTTGTAATTTCCCTTTCACATCTGCATTAAAATAGCCTTGACTAAATGGTTCATTACTGAAAACGAGGTAAAAATTCAAACGACAGTTATCCGTTAGGAATTAATGGAATGGACACATTTTTTTATATATGATTAAATGGGGCTAACAGAACTAAGTCTTTACAAGTTCGGAATAAATATTCTCATCTTTGAATTTTATTTGTAATCTAGAGTCTTATGATTTCGAGCCCTATGATTTCGAAGCACCAGAATTAACAAATTAACAGAGTCATGGACTTTTAAAGATCACTAGCCGAACGCTATTGGGCTGAATGGGAATCTTAGAGTGAGAGATTAAATTAAGAAATTGTTCTATAAATCTTGAACATCATTCGAAGATCTCGGAGCATGAAAATGTTTTAACTCACCGGGATGTTTACTAACAGAAATCTTAAAAAAATAAAAATAAAATACAAAACAAATCCATATTCGGAGGCTTTGAAATTTTTTTAAAGTCTTAGACTAAGATTTGTCTTTTTCGGAATTTGACCATTAAAAATCGACGTGATTTAAGATTTAGACTAGATTCTTTTTACAATCGAGATCTTAAAAATCATTATTTATTTATTTATTTATTTATTTATTTAATTTCGTCAACCAACGTAGACTTGTACATATTAGAATACAGTTTTGTTTTCTTAAATTTATTTATTTATTTCGTCAACTTTGGACAAAAGGTTAAAAGTATATTTTTTTCTTTAATAAAAATCAAGCAGTGTCAGCTTTCCTATTTTTTATAATAATTATGAGCCCTGGAAAATTTTGCAGACTTGGAAAAATGTTGAGGGTATCAATAATTTGAACAACGTTTTTATAGAAATTTTAAAATAAAGATATAATATAGGAAAACTTAATCATTCCTAAAAAAATCAAAAAAACTTGGAGAAACATTCAAAAGAGTTCTGATGAATATGCCATGATAATTCTGCGATTAAACCCTAAAGAATTCTCAGAAGAAACACAAGAAAGTTGTGACGAGAATTCCTAGGTGATTCTAAGCCAAATTTATATCGGTTTTGTGAATATCCGGAGAGTTTAAGCGAGTATTTCAAGAGTACTTCGAATTTCAAGGGTGTTCTAAGGATAATTCAAAAGGAATACTGAGGTGGATTCAAAAGAGAACTTCAAGGAAGTTTCGAGAAAATACAAAAGGAATCGTATTCTGAGGTACATTAAAAAAATGGAGCATAACTTAAAAGAAATTCTTAAAAAATTCAGAAGAGAATTCCAAAGCTATTCTGAGGAGAATTTTGAAAAATATCTGAGGAGACTTTTGCATTAGCATCAAAGGAAATTTAGAAAATAATATTGATGAAATATAATCTTCAGGATAGTTCTAAAGATATTCTAAGCAGGATTGAAAAGAAATTTTAGAAGAGTTACAAAGGAATGCTTTCTTGTCTCACGGTAAAAATGTACGCTCACAACAATCTTTTTGACAATCTTCTATTCACCACCAGGGGTTGAATCGATCGCTTAGCTTGTATACACCTTTTAAATATAAGCTAAGCGATTGATTCAGCCTCTGGTGGTGAATAGGAGAATGTCAAAAAAAGTGTTGTCAGCATACATTTTTGCCGAGAGACATAGGAAGCAGAACACTTTTTCACTTTTCCTTATAAATTGATTCATCTGGGATACTCCAAACCTTGATCTGCAGTTGAAAAATTTAATTCTGTATATTTTTTGTAAGGATCCTGCTAGTGTTCAGGAATTTTTTTGTTGATAAAAATTGAAAATTATTTTAGTGCCTGAGAGGTTATGATCTGCCGGATTTCATTTGCTTGAATAGTTTAGGTCCAAATCAGTTCAGAGCTGTGGAAAATCATGAAATAAAACAATTACTGATGGAAATTGGCAAGATGTTCACTGAAAAATGCATTACCCAAGTAGCACAATTCTGTCCCAAAAAGTTGCAGCAACTTGTTTATAACTGAAATAAGTCGTATATAAGTTTCTAAGACCAATTTATAACAAGGGTGCTACTAGGGTAGTTTGCGTTGTGAAAAACCCTTATTCTGATGTAAACAAACGGTGTGGTTGACTTTTCCTCTCGAACTCGCCTGGCGCACTCTGGTGGTGCATTTAAAAGGCCTATAGGTATGTAGGGCATGATAAGCATTTAATGCCTGTTTTAAAACCGATTGTAGTGCTAGATTAGGGTTTTGATTAAGGGCCTAATGGTTATTTGGGTACCCGGGTACGCTCTGTTTAACTGTTGGACCCAGGGCTGGCAAATGTAATTTTCAAAGAAAGATCTTACGTGATATTTACAGAGATACTTCTGTCACTATCATCGGATGAGAAAACAATGATAGAGATTTTTTACCAAATCTCATCTCATCTCAGAACAGGACAGTGTTGAGATCCTTGCAATCACTAGCTCATTTATTGATATTATTGTTAAAAGGTCTGTATCCACAATAATGCGGATACATCAAAACTTAAGTGAAACAAAAATTTCCCACTATATTTCAATTGCAGTTGTTTATTTCAGATTCATGAGATATGATTAAAAATTCACAAAGTTATAACAAAGCTATTCAGTATTTGCCTAAAATTTTCGAACTTTGCGCTTACCTCCATCCATTAGGGTTTGTACTCCTCAGATACCGTGGTAACCGTCTTTGTCCAAAATTGTTGGATGTGTTTGATATGTTGATTCCTTGTTTTTTTTTCAGAAAGCTTCCGCACACGTGCAAATTGCTTGCCAAATAAGGAAATTTTTTGGGAAATTACGATGCCTTCTTCATCCTTAAATACTCATCTGTAGCATTTTTGGCCATAGCAGATTAGAAAGCCAGCCCTGGAAGCTGCTTGAAATCCTCCAGGACATAAGTTTCATCATCCATAACAACGCATGAAAACTTCGTCAAACATTCGCAGTACAAACGTCAAGCCCGTGTCGTTGCGATTTGGAACTGTTTTTACTTTATACGACTTCAGCCCTAAACGCTGTTTTGATTTTTGGACAAAACCAGGTGAAAATCATATTTTACTAGCCACCGTTCGAACAGAGAGATTCGGGATTTCCTTCAATACTCTCTTCACCTTTCCATGACAGAATCAGCACGTCCAATATTTGTATGTATCACTTCTCGGTTTCCTCTCTACCTCTCTAACAAACGATCCGAAAATGATTTGAGCACACCGTGAACAGTGGATTTAGATAAATTCATTTTTTTTTGCAAGTTCCCGTTTTGACAAATCTTGCGTAACATTTGAAATGAGCCTATCCTCGTTGATCGATTCTCTTCATCGATTTTCTCTTTGGTTTACCACGGCAGCATGAACGAATTTCTAACTAAGCTCACAGTACAGTTCGACCGAAGATGATGTTAGCTTGCGCCTGAAACAATACACTCAATGGGAAATTCATTTACAGTCGGGCTATTCGCGAAAGAGAATATCGATGAAGAGAATCGATCAACAATAATAGGCCATTTTCTCGTGTTGCGCGAGAAATCAGGGTTTGCATTACATCCGTACAAAAAATCCGCTCGCGCACGTGTTTTTCATTCGTTGCCATCTTGAACACTAAACATGGAATGTGAACACCAATCATAGCCTTTTTCATCAATGACTCCCAGCTATACCTCAGCGAAATGTTTCACCCCTACGTGAAATATTTCAAAAGTTATAGTTATTAATAAGGTGTCCGTATTAATGTGGATACAGAGCTTATGCACCGCGATATCTTAAGAATATATTCACTCAACAGATTACAAGCTAGACATTTTGATGCCAAAACCGTATGGAAATTATTCTCATGATTGCATGAACTTTGGAGAATGACAAGACAGCTCATGATAGGTAGTTTCGTCTCATGATAGTGAGAGAACCTGTTTTCTCATTCTCATATGACGTCTGTGCTATTTACCAGCTCTGGTTGCACCAGTCAACGAAAACATTTAGGCAATCTTCTAATTTCCGAACTACGAAGTACAACTTGAGATCATCGGCGTACGCAAGTCTACAACCAGGTGCGAGTGACAGTATCAAGTCGATGAAGAACAAGGCGAACACCATTGGCCCAAAATACATGCCTTGAGGTACACCCAATGAATTCGTGAAGAACGATGAAGTAGGTACAGGAGTCAAGCTTCACGCGAAGATTTCTTCCGGTCAGATAAGCATGCAGCCAGCCTGGTAATACTGGTAGAATTTTTTACCAGCCCTGACGATAGCTGACATCGGATCAAATTTATTAGTTGATCTCAAGACAATCAAGGCAGCTTCAACTGAACGTGGTTTCTCCCTCCCCGCAAGTAAGGTCCCACAAGTGACAACAAGTTAACCTCATGTTATTTATTTTTGAAATAGTGTTTCAAACAGAATGATATGAACATGAATTTTCTTTTTTAATAATACACTGAAAATGTATTTTCGTTATTTCTCTGAAAACCGTTTCGTAAAAATGAATATCGTACATACAACACATATTTCATAAATGGTACGAAACATTCGTTTTTCCTGTCATCTGGCGCAATGTCAATATTACGCCTTATTCGTATAATATACAAATACATCTTCGTACAATCAAACCAACAACTGCGCTTATTGTCTCCTAAAGTGCTGATTGTGTGTTGGAGATGGGATATATTTTTTTTAGAAATATTGTCGGTTTGACCAATACATGCAAGCTACCACAATAAATCATCGCGGTGGTTCTATGTTAGAGAAAAAAAAATACATGCAAGCAGCAGAAAAAGCAAGAGAAATCGAAGTACCACTGCATGAGTGCTTCTTATTGCCTTTAGCTTTACTTATTCTAATAGCACCGATAGAGCGATGGTTAAAGCACAGATCTGACTATCGCAAGGTACATAAGTCGAGTCCGGTCTAAAGCCTATTTTTATTTTTTTTGTCATATTTATTCCTTCCAATGATGAAGTTATTTTTACCCATCCTCATCAACACACCCCACATTTTTCGGTTTCCACAACCAACACTTGTGGACCGCTGGTTGGGTGTAGTGATAGCGAGTGTGGCAGTTCTAACGAAACTAGCTTCATACAATGTACAAATCCATTTCGTTGCAGAAAACAACGAATAAATTCGTAGAACAAACGAGTGATTTCGTTGTTTAAACGAAATTTTATTTTCAGTGTACTTCGTTTCCAACTCTGAAGACTATTTTATATCATTTGTTTATAATTCCCGTGATCCCCAGGTATATTGTTTAGCATTCATAAACTTCCCGGAGCATTCATAGAGTACGTCATACTCTAAGAAGGAAGGGGGTTGGGTTTACATATGTGTGTATTATGGAGGCGAACCAGCCCAAGGCTGAAAGCCTCATTAATAAAGTTAAATAATAATAATAATGTGTGTATTAGGTACACGCAAACCAAAAATCTATTACAATGAATGTTAGTTCCGTTTCCTATCATCCTCTGTTCATGAACATCGCAACGAATGTTAGAAATTGACCATGCAGGCGATGTAATGGTTTTTTATCTATTTTTATTTCGTGTTCCATCTACGCTTTCGACTATACCAGTAAGCTTGTAGAACGACGCACATTGTAGAACATTGTAGAACGACGCACACACTTATCTCGAATCTCTCCAGCAGAAAAAGCATACGAAGTCGAGTATGCGAGAAAATGAGCGCTTCATGTTTGCTTTTAGGCTAACCATATTCAGAAGCATGGAGAGAGCAGTGGAGAAAGCACAGGTCTGATAGTCGCAACGTCTGTGGTTCTTCGGGTCCAGTCGGCAACCTTTTTTCTATTTTTTTCGACATAATTAATTTCACTCACTAATACACTCCACATTTTTCGGTCTCCAATTTTCTCACATCGGACCGCAGCTAGGTATATCGCATCCTCGGTTCATGCGGTCTCCACTAACATCCTGTGATGATGAATCACACATAATTGTAAGCGAATCTTACATCCCCCGGTTGGGTGTATAGGAAAAACATGACGAAATGGAGGAGAGGTCTTGATTTTCACTAAATGTTGCAGAACTTACTTAATGCATGATCCCTTAGATGATTAAGAAAAAATGGCTCCAGAAACCGGCACTCAAAATAAAAAAAAAGTGATCCATCCATGAACGACTTACATTTTTCTCAACTTGGAAAGTTCACTCTCATTATATGAAGTCAATGAATCATTGGGCTGGGTAGCTCCCTCAAGGCAGTCACAGAGCGGCAGCCGCACTACCTACTTGAATAAAGTACTCTTAGTGTTGGCGGGCGGCGTTCGTATGCTCTTATTGCACTTGCACTTTTCTTTCTCAAATTTGAACTTTATAGAGGAGCTGGGTCTACATCACCCCCCCCCCCCCCACGGCATGCCGGTTGCTACGTTTGTGGCCGTGTGAACAAATTTTATGCATTTTAACTCCGCAGATCTAGTAAAACGCAATGAAAGTTGGCTCCGTGCCTCCTCCCTGGCAGGCAAGGGTGGGTGTTATGAAATTGAAAAAAAAAATGTAAATGAAAGCACGTAATTTATGATGTCATAGGGCTTCGCGGTATTTTTTTTCTAGGCCAATATTAACCGGGTTTGGCCGGCGCGAGCCTGAAGCTGCAGTCATTGTGTACTTTTTAAACATTGTGTATCAGTAAGGGTGACTAATTTGACGTTATTTTCTTTCTCTTCATTTTTTCAGGTAATGTGTCAATTCCTGCTCCACAATAAAGCATATGGTTGAAAAGTATAAGCAAAAACGGGGAGATCCAAACCGTACGTAAGTGAAGTCTGTTTTTATGCGATGCTCGGTTATAAAATGCACTATTACATGGGAAATGCAGTCAGTGAATGGCTGTTATTTAAAAAGGCTGCAAATATGCGTTACTTTTTTGTTTAAGATACCGACTGTAGAAGTTGTGCAAATGATGTTGTATGTGATGTGTTTTACAAACAAATTAATGAATCGTGTCATTGATTGAATGTATACTTCAATAAGGTGAATAAACAGTTAGTTGGAAGAAATTTTAAGTGTTCATGTATTGCACAATGATTTTTTTTTTTTTTTTCCTTTGGTTTGTTTTTTCCGTCGATCTTGTTTTCCGTGCTGAGCACCAACGCTACCGACGTGCCAGGAAGGCAGCTCCCACACCTGGACCCTACCTATCGACCCATCAACTCATGAACCGGGGACCAACGGCTTTACTTCCCATCCGAAGGAAGGCGTGATCAGAGATGTTATGCCTCAGAACATCCCGGCGGCGCCGACTGGTATTGAACCCAGGCCTGCTGGGGTGAGAGGTAATCACGCTTACCACTACACCACCGGCGCCGTTGCACAATGATTGATGTGGTTCAATTAAGCTTAGTTTTTTAACAGGAAAGATTAAATATAAGGTTGACATTATTTGAAACCGTTACGGCTCAAAATTCGGATACTGAACCCACAAATTCAGACACTTTTGAAAGATGGATATCTCTGCCTACTATCACATTAAGATTTTGTTTCCGTGTTCGGTAAATTTTACCGAAATCAGAACAACTGAACGTTCGGTAAAACTTTGACATTCATTTTAAAGGTTATTGAAGTTGAAAATAATATCAAAACATGTTCAACCTTGTTTATATGATCAAATCTTGTCATTTTAGTTGAGATTTAGTTTCAAAGTAGCTGAAAAGCAATTGAATTGAATTGCATAAATTTTACCGAAAAGTTCAGCTGTTCAGATTTTGGTAAAAACTACCGAAGTCGACGATAATTTCTAAGTGTAGCACGTAAATTTTACAATTGTCTTTCAGTATCGTTCACAATGATCGACATAATTATAATGTTACAAAATAGACTAAATATTGGAAAACAAATTATATATCTGGATTGTTCATAAATTACGTAGACAGTTTTTGAGAGTCTGCAGACCCCTCTACCCCTCCACTTGTGTAAACAATCGTCCATACTAATTTATGGATTTATTTATGAACCGTAGACACCCCCCCCCCCCTTAAAGTTTCTACGTGGTTTATGAATAGCACCTTAAAAATCAATCTAAATGTTTAACCTTTTTTTAGATGCCCCAAGTATTGAACCAATCATTTAAATGATAATGATCATTTAAATTGATTATTTCGTATCCAGAAACGCGTCTCGGCAGCTTTTTAATAATTTACTCTCTGATTTGATTTTCACATAACTTTGAGAGCTGCTCTAGAGCTTTTGCCACAGTCCCCGATCTGAGAATATTTACTCCAGTGCTTGCTGTAACCTGTTAAATAGTAAAATTGTTATCTAGCAATTAACACGTGATCAATCATGCTGGTAAATTATAATACTGAAGCATGTCTAATACACTGAACAAAAAAGTTTATTTTAGGATGGTTATCTTTTACAATAAAGGGATTATTTTTTGGAAATTTCTGAATATTTCTTCAACTAAAACTAGGGCACGGTAAAAACTTGTCTGTAAAAAGCTCACCATAAAGCTCTAAAATATTAATCTAAACTCTACAATGCTTTATGGCGGACGTTTCGGCCTTGATAATTAGCCTTTGTCAGGGGATATAAAGTTTTGCCGTCTTTCGTTCAGCGCAACACGTTTTGCGTTCTTTATCTAAAACTAGCTCTGATATAGAAATCATCCTGTCGATCGAAACGTTGACGATGAAACAACTGTAATCATAACTTTTCTTGTGAAGTAATGAAATTGTGTTGTTAGCGGAATGCTTAAATAAAACAGCAAAAAAAGGTTATCTTCCATTCAATTCCACTTTATTATTTTTGGTATCCATGACAAATACGTATTTCAACTGCAGTCTCCATCTGTCATGGATACCAAAATTAATTTAGGGGAATTACATGGGCGATAACCTTTTTTTTTTGCTTTTTTATAACTTTTCTTGTTAACTGAAAATTCCAAATAAAACTACGATTTCTACTGTATATTTTTAAATGCCCCGTAAGTATATTAATGAAACTGTTCTAAAGGTCTCGAATATTCAATAAAATTCTTTAGACGTCCCTGCTTTTTTTCGGTTTTAATGAAATAAATTCTTATAATCAATATATTCAGACTGATGTCCAAAAGAAAGAAGCGTATGATAAACACACGCAGTCTTAACATTTAGACTAAAAAAAATGTGAAAAATGTGTGTTAAAAAATAATACATATTTAGCATATATACAGAACATACAGATGAATTTTTCGTTGTTCTCCTGCAGAGTTTCCGAAATTTCTTAGATACAATTTCACTTTCAATGAATGACTTTTCAAATTGTGTACAAAAACCACAGAAACTGAAACTGTTTAATATGGGACCTTTTCAACTGTCAATATGGCTTACAATTGTATTTACAGAAGTTCGGTGAAAAAAACAGTATTCGAAAAAAAAGAAAAAAAATAGCTACATCCCCGACCGATTCGTAATTATTTCACCGATTTTTGTAAACCGGTTTCTTTCACCGATCTTTTGATGAGTTTTTGAAAAAGTAGTGGAATACATATCGATTTTACAGAAAAGTTTGTAAAGTTTTCGTTTACAGATAAACTTCGGTAATTTTTTTCACAGAATTCTGCGATCCATTATAAGTGTGTAAGGCTTTCCCTAAAATTTCTGCAATTTTCCTGATAATCATAGTCTGAGTTTCCAGAACTGCTCAAAGCTACATAGCTCCCTTTAAAATCTTTTAACTCAACATAAGTTTTGGCAACTTCTGTTAGGTTTCTGCAACTTTCCTGAAATTAATGCCTCTTTAATCATCATTGAATTTTTACAAATTTTCCAGAAATCTTTCGATTTACCCTGAAATTATCGGAACTTATCTGAAAAATCTTAAAAAGTGTGCGAAGTTCTGGACGTTCTGAAGTTTTCGAAACTTCCATTAATTTCATAGAAAATCCAAAAAATCTCATTCTTTAAGGTTCCCGCATTTTTTCTGCTGTTCAAAGAACTTCTCTAAAAATCCTGGAAAACCTGGCGTTCATGGGCACGTCCTAGTTTTCAGGACTTTGATCTTTGGAAACTGTAAAGCTCGCTTTAAAGTTCCTGCATTTTTTCTGAAGTTATTTTTTACCGAACTTTACACAGCTGAATCAGTTCGGTAAACGAAATTACTATCGAACGATCGATAAACATGTTTTCACGAGCTGTCAAAATTACCGATTAATTCGGTAATTTTTTTACCGTACGAATCATTTTTTTTTACTGAATTGTTCCGTAAAAGAAAATGTGTTGATCTTTAGTATTTTATGTTTTTTTATGATAAGTTAAAATTTCATGCTGTGTGTGATGATTGTATTGCGGGGTATCATTCAACCATGAGCTGGATGATGGAGTGGAATGAAAACCGCAGTCTAGGAGGGAATAAAAAATCATTTATCCTACCGATTCGAATGTGGTGGTGTGAATTCTACTCTAACAGTTTCAGTGAGATTGACGCGCCTTTCTGAATATAAAATCCTGTAGGAAGCTCAATAAGTATATCCTAGATTCAACTGGATTTTGCGTAAGTGTCTATGCTTACGGGTCTACCCCTCCGTGTTTGGCCCTTCATACAGCGATCTTGTGAATTCAGATTGGAGCGGCATACAAGACAAGATCTTCGAAGGGATGATGAGATTTCATTCTAATCTAATCTAAACTAATCTAATCTAATCTAATACAAACTTAGCCAGTACGAGAAAGCATCCTGGAAAATGATTAGATGAGGTCTAATCATTTTTCTTGTCTCATTGATGTTTACAGCATATCTGAGATATGATATAAACATCAATACGGCTAGGCCTACTGCGTTGTATTTGCCGCAAAGATGATTCTTGGAAATGAATGGGAACATTTCTTGAATCTACAGAGGTAGAAGGATGCGTAGACATACCGTACCAAACGCTCCGAGTTACTATGTGTAGTTGTGTGTAATGTGTAAATATTTGTACAATATTGAAGAATCATAAAATAATGCAATGAAAGGATCTTACCGAATTTTTTCTATGTTGGTAATGATTCTTTTGCGCTTAAAAGTTTCGTTGAATGCATCCGCTCCTTGTTTATCATGGGGTTTGGGATGCAGTTCCTTGTCATTGCTCGTGGTTATGTTTAGTGATGTGATGGAGATCATTTCTTTCACTAGAAACTAATACTGCGAAAACAAAGAGAAACAGAAACAAAACAAAACAAAAACAACAATCGCAACCATGAGTACAGAAATAAAAGTCTTCAGAGTAAGAAAACCAATGAAAGAGCATTTAGAGGCAAACATGGTTTTTAATTTCAACTTTCATATAAATATTTATGTGAGAATTAATTTTATGCTGAGTTGACAGACTCTTCGCTATCTGATACATCTTCAACTGCGTAGAGTTTATATACTTCCTTCCTTAGCTCAATTGTGTTACAAAGTAGTTCTCCAAAATCTGTTCTTTCCTTTCCCAACGAGGCTAGATCTTTATCAAGGGTTTGAATCCATGTGTCACATGGGCGGCATTTTCTTTTCGGGCTTTCTAGGTTGAAATTGTATGCAGCTTGTAGCAAATGATTCTGCTGTCTCCTGACAATATGCCCCCAATAACTAATCCTACTTAGCTTTATTTTCTTTCCTATAGTACGGTTCTGCAGTAGCTTCCGTGTAGAGACCTGTGTTACACCCCCACTCACATTGTACCATTCTTGGACAGTCTTCCTTTCGAAGCGACGCAATGATCTTCTGTATGGGTACCACAACAGAGTTATATACTATTCGATCAATTTTCCAAGGAACTTTGTTCTTCAGCCAAAAAGGAAGAACTGCTTTGCTAACTTTAACACCCTGTAGGCATGTTTGTTTAACTGACACGGGGCGTTTTACTGTAGCTGTTAGATACACTCCCAAGTATTTGAAGGAAGTTTTAGACTTTAGTTGAATTCCGCCTATGCTGAAACTTTCTTGCACAGCTACTTTGGTGGAAAGCGGGTCTCGTACCAGCAGTTCAGATTTGTCTGGGTGAATCAGCAGTCCCACTTCCTCCAGCAGTCCCTTTAAAGTACCTACGATCTTGTCTAACTTGTTGATGTTTCTGCAAATGATCATCAAATCATCTGCATACGCTAAAATTAATAGCGTTCTCAGCTGCCGCCCTTGCTCGAGTTGGACTTCTGGGTGAATGACATTTAGTTTACACGAAGGGATGGTGAGATTTCATTAAGATTTTTTTTTTAAATAAAACTAGCTTTATATGAAGATTACAGTCATTACGGAATGTTGGTAAAACTATTGTTGTGTGCCAAAAAAACTGCGATATTTTTAATTTACTGATTATTTTCGGTAAAAAAAAGACACGACCGTAGATGTGACGTTGGATTACGAAAGGTAGTTTTGGTTTCACAGCAAAAAGATAGTAGGGGAAATGGATGTAATGTGGGCATAAATGCCTCTAATTTGGGCCCATACATAAATTCACCAATCGACAAAATTTTCAATAGCGACAAAAAATATCCATTAGGACGCGTTCATTTAGATAAAATTGATAAATAGCAGATTTTTAGCGATGGGTCCAATCTTAGATTCATAGGCCAACATATGAGCCATTTCCCCTACATAATAAATTGATTTCTTAACTAGTTATCACAGAAAAAGTTCGATAGGTTGAAATTCGAAAGCAATTTGAGAGTTCTGTTTGTGAGGTGCTCTGTCGATGTCCATGTAGTACAAGCCAATCCTGGACGGTATGTCTAAGATACAAGCTCTTACTCTTTAGTTAAATCTTTTATCAGTCATTTGAGGTTCTGAAAATGAGTGATGGGTTGGAAGCTTGGAAGCCAGTTTAGAACAATGCTGTGGAAATTTGTCCTCGATGTTCTTGGAGATGATAGCGGTGTGGAAATGAAAAATGTATTAGGGAAAACACATCAATCACAGAATCTGAGCCTACCGGGCGGTACCTACGTTTATGCTTTTTGATGCAAATTTTAAGCCTCTTCTATGAATATAATTTTTTCATAATTCTTTTATTAAGAAGTTGTAAATTTGAAAAGATCCCAAAAATTTTGAAATGATGCAGAACATCACAATTGAATGAGGATTCATGAAAGACCTATTTTGATTGATAAGAGGATGCGTCCTTGGAAAGGTCCTAAAACGCTTCGAATATTGAGAAAAATCACAATTGAATGAAGCTTCTTGTGAGAACATCAAGTACGTATGATATAACTGTACCGAAAACGAATACCTTAATAATTTTTCATAGTAATGAGGTACTATAGGGTGACCTGGGTCTAAGCACGACTTTGGAACACCGCTGCTTGTTTCAGATGACGTTTAAACAGCGGATTATCACTCTGAATCATTGTTTACACTTTGACCAACAGTTTGGTGTATCACAAGTGTTGGTTTTTTTTTTGCATGGCAATGCGAAGCATTTCTCCGGAAAAGCGCAAACAGATCTTGCACAAATGGTGTACTATTTCCAACATTTCTCTGAGTCAATTGGCGAAATTGGAAGGTGTAAGCAACAGAGCCGTTCAAAACGCGATTCGGAAGTATGTTGATGAAGCAGCTTTCCAGGATAAGCAAAAATCTGGAAGTAAACCGAACCCTGTTGACCGAAATCTGGACCAGAAAATCGTGCAAGCTTTCACTCGCAAGAAAAGTGCTTCGATTCGAGACGTGACTAAAAAGTTGGATCCTCGAAGAGTACCGTCCAGTGGGCCAAGAATGGGTCTAAAGACGTATAAGAAGGAGAAAAAACCAAAGCAGAGTGAAAAGCAAGCCGCATCCGTCAAACCGAGGGCTCGGAAGTTATACGACCAATTGCTGTGCGGAAAATCGGTGTGCGTGATTATGGACGATGAATCATACGTTAAATTTGATTACAAAACTCTTCCTGGTGATCAGTACTACACCGTTCGTAATGGTCGAAGTGTTGACGACGCGGTCGATTTTTCCAAAAAATTCGGTACAAAGGCTATGGCTTGGCAAGCCATTTGTGAGCGTGGTATGCTTTCCAAACCGTTTGTGACAACGGAGACAATGACAACCGATTTTTATGTGCGTGAGTATTTAAACAAGCGTCTTTTACCCATGATCCGCAAACACGATGTCTCAGTACTGTTTTGGCCAGATTTGGCGTCGGTTCATTACTCCAAGGATACGGTAGCCTGGTATAAAGGCAACAAGGTCCAATTCGTACCCAAGGAGATGAACCCGCTAAACTGTCCCCAGGCCAGGCCAATCGAAACTTTTTGGCCCTGACCAAAGCATATTTGCGGAAACATGTAAAGGCAGCGGATTCCGTTACAAAGTTTGCGAAAGACTGGCAAAAATTGTTGAGAAGGCATCTGTGCTGAAGCTAATGAGTAGCGTGAGATCAAAAGTCCGCTCCTTGGCCTACGACTGATCGGATCTTGGATTTTCTACGTTTAACTGTAAGAGAATACTATACATAGAGAACATGAATACAAAATAAAAATCGAATTTGTTGTAATCAGCGTTACGTTATCGTTATTTTAAATCGTGCTTAGACATTCTGGGACACCCTATACGACATGCACCAAACAAAGGACACGGACATATAATAAAAGATCAATGTATTGGTCGCAGTGATTATGACCCGAACAGAGCGAGAAAAAACAACAACATATCTGTCAATCAACTATGTCAACATTAAGTTTTCAATGGACTAATTTGAAACCTTCATTCTTAACGGAATGGATGATGGCCAGCCCGTAGAAATTCTTTATACTGACTTCAGTAAAGCTTTTGACCGAATCGACATACTATTATTACTCTTTAAATTTGTTCGCTTTCAAAATAAACTTTCAGAACTTATTTTGGTCACCTCTCTGAGGTGCTCCAGGGTTCACATTTAGAACCATTTCTTTTGATTTTGTACGTAAACGACATTTATAACATACTTATAAAAATAAAATACTTATAGTATATATGAAGACGACATAAAATTCTTGATGGAAATAAATAATTCTACCGAAGAAGAATTCCAGAATGAAATAAACTTATTTTATACTTACTGAAGTAAAAGTCTACTCCAAGTCAAAGTAAAAACATGTAACGCAATAGTATTTAGCAGAAAAATAAAAACATCGCATTTTGAATTAGCAACCAAAAAGTAGCAAAATGTACAACTGTAAGGGACTTAGGTATAATCCTAGACTAACTTTTGTAGAACATTATAATACCATCATAACGAAAGCAAATTGTATGCTGGGCTTCATTAAGAGATTCAGCTATAATTTTCAAGAGCCATACATTATTAAATTATTATACATTACATACCTAAGACTTATTCTGGAATACTGTAACCTAGTATGGAATCCGTATCCGAGCTATCCTTAGCAACCTCGTCCTGGGTAAACTGATGATGATAATGATGATGATCCTGCCACTCACCACTACAAAGGTATAGTAGCCTGGTCTTGGCGTGATTGTCACCGATGATTACCAGCGGCTTACACTTCGCAGCATCATCTTGATCACGCCTTGACGACACGATAAGCCTTGACGACACGATAAGGGTCTCCTTTCTGGTTGTTGTTGAAGGCTCAAACATCTCCGAACACAATTTCACACTCCCGGATTTGAGACCTGGACTTTTTAAATTTTTTTAAACAAGGGTAGAACAAGCGTTTGTGTATCGTGTCTCGGTCGGCAACTTTTGTACCCGCCAATGCACAGTGGTACGAACGGTGTACAACGTGATCGCGTGGAATTACTACAAAACCTTTAGTTTTAGGTATATAGTGTTTATAAACAGTATCGTTCATTCGCTTTGGATTTATGAGAGGTTAGTGTCTGCCTAATCTGCCCTGAGACAGCTAACCGGCAAACAGGTCGTCATAATTATCCTCCCAAAATTTGAACCCATTTGGTAAGAAACTGACTTGGTGTAAATCTTTTGAAGTTTATGTGGAAATAACTATGGGAAAACCGTTTATTGTTTTCTAGCCTTTCCATAGTGCACTATGAAGTAGTTCTATAGTTATTCATATGGGGAATTTTATCAGCTAACACTTTACAGAACAATGTTTAAAGGTCAATTTAAATAAGTTTAAGTTATCAAAAAGATTATCATAGTAATTTCCATATAAATTTCAAAGGGTTTGTGTCAAGTCAGTTTCTTACTAAATGATATCAAATTTTGGAAGGTTAATCAGGAACCAATTTGAAACCGTTTAAACGCTGTGGAGCAAAAATTTCAAATTTTGCATCAGTCTACTGCTTAGCCGCATACCGAAAGATCAATACTACAGTCGAAATTCGATCCACACTTCTTTTCATTTGGTGAAGTTTATCATCTCAAATTATTAGCAGGAAGGATAAACAAACAGCAAAAAGATGGTTCATTTCAACTCGAAAAAAAAACGCTTTCTCATGATTGCATTGTCCAAAAACTCTCCGTACATATTAGTGTTTCCCATGGAGCGACAAATATCCAAACTTGTGCTTCGATAATGACATTTTTCACGTTGGACACAATACCAGCTAAGTGGGTCTCTAGAGCAGCAGCGTCAGGCCGATTGAACCCGTTGAAGAGATGCACCATTACGAGTATTTGTCCAACGGTACCGAGGCCAATTGCTGGCGTGACGGATCGCAAAGAATTGCAACAGTTTTCTATGATAATGATGCTCTCTCGTGTCGCACTCGCGCCGTGCCATGCTCTGGCCACAGGGAAAGGCAGTGTCTAACCGAAAGATAAACAAACTTAATAGCATCATCATCATACTCTATTTACTCTTGGTCTAAGTGTGTTGTACCCCATCTGGGAGGCACAACTGTTTTGCTTGCCTCCTCGAGCTGTCAATTGTAAACCAGTGAAACCATCTATCACGTCTCGTGGTGGCATGGATGTAGGAAGACAAGACGTGCATTCCTTTTGAATCCGTTGCGTAATGCGATTCCTTCTTGTTGTACGGTGGTTAACGGTGGAATGATGACCATTCGTCTAATCTCTGTCTCACTCTGTGATGGACTTATTGGCACCACCGCGGGTAATTGTGCTTGACACAGTCCCGCACTGCTAAGACAAATGAGGACAATTAGAAGGGGTAATTATACCAAACTATCATGGCTTAATAAGCACAAGTGATCGCTTTTAAGCGCAGTCCAACACTTCACCTGATGACCCAAGCTTGAATAATTTTAGGCTAACGATCGGATTGGATGCTTGACGACAGCACGAGCATCATCATTATGTAGCCACTTGAATTATGCAATGCTGCAGTGTTAACAGATACGATCATAAAATAAGATGTAACGTTAAAGCTTCTGCCATGAGGTTAAACTTTTTATAGTTTGCAAAATATCTATATAGATAGTGTGAATAGTTTTATTATACCAAAAACGACAACTTCTTATGCTGCTGAACCGTAAAGTTTAGCACTGATAGAAGAAAAAAAAACCCTGTGCAAGCGACATGATTGATTCACATTTGCCACCATTATGGAACGATATTGATCATAAATCTGAATCCAAACAACGCAATCGCACTCTGCATGCATCTTTTGTTGCACCTTCGTCGTCACTGCAGGTTGGTCGTTCAGTCGTTCGGTCGTTGAAGCCTCCTAGCGAACGCACGCCGGGTGGCAAAAAACTGGGTGGAAATCGTAAATTTCATCTTTCACGCCACATAACTTACGGTGGGTTTTTACTTTTACCATACCGCATCGGGTTTCTGCCTATTTGCTACCGTTTATGCCAAGATATTTATGGTGCCGGCTAGACAGATATCGATGTTGTGAAGTTGCATTTCATCGGCAGGAGAGTACTCGATGCATGTTGCCAATAGTGATGGAAAGAAAAATTATACGTGACTGAATGAATAGGAGATAGGGCAAAGACTAATATCACTTGCGGTTTTTTTAAACGATGCTTCGTAATAAAGATATTGCAAAAATTATCAGTGTGTTAATTTGTATGCATAAACAGTAAACATGGCAAGTATTGGCTAGTGCGCTATTATAAAATCAAACTACTGATTAAAATGTGAAGTTGCAAAAATGATGTTTTACTCAATTGAGCTCCGTTGCTGATTTTGCGGGGATAGAAGTGCATGTTCCGTCAGATCAAAGCCATAAATAACTCCTTCGATCTTAAATAAAGACTAAATTTTAAATTCAAGATCAGCTATCACTACACATTAAAAAAAAATCAAATGAACTTTCTACTATGCACGTCCGAAGAGAAACAACATGCTCGAGACGGGGAACATTCAGTAATTTCGTAAGCATGTTTTGCTTTGATTATAAGACCCTTCCCCCCTCCCCCTATTGTTTGTTAAAATGAAATCACACTGTTTTGGAAACAAAATCAACATGCTTCACTAAATTAAGTTTCAGTTAAGATCATTCCACTAAGGTGGTCCACTGAAACCCCATATGGATGGTACAACATTCATATTCCCGGAGGTTGGGAAATCAATGAATTTAATTTTTACATGAAATATAAGGCCGCATCCATGTAACACGATGATTCAACATACTTAATTCGTGGTCCCTAATTAGTACAAATGCAAAAGATGCAAAGTCTAAGCCTAGACCTGGCGCTTGATTAGAAGATTTTAGAAGATTAGGATGGTAGGAATAAGCACAAGATTAATATTATTTATTATCAATTTGATTTATTCAAAAAAGTTGTTTTTTTTTTACATAAAATATATTAAAATCATTTTTAAATTATTTTTTCTCAGAAAGACATTATTTTTCTCAACAACTTTGCCTCAAATGTCATTTCGATCAGAGTCATTGGCCATAACAGACAATTATTCAAAGTTTCATACAATTTTTTTTCGCTAGTTTGCCTGGAACTGCTCTGTTGCGGAGTATTTTACAGAATTTCCCAGTTTTTCTGTAACCGAAATCCACCATCTTGATTTCAAAATGGTTTCAGACATCGATTTCAGGTTCCTACACATCACCTTGATTCCAAAAATAAAGACTGGAACGCGCAAAAATTGGTCGATAAAAAAATCGTTTCTTTCAACTAAAATTCATATCACAAAAATTTTATTTTTCTTTTGGTAGTTCAATTCATATATTTAAAGGAAAAAATGTTCGTTTATTCTTTGGTTGGCCACATCCGAACTGCCGTGCCTTTCACTTAACCCCTGCCATTAAATTTTTCACATCGACCTTCTTCGCTGCCGAAGACCCGTTAGATTTAAACTGCTGCTCGTTTTACATGGATTTATTAGTTTTTTTTTTTTTTTTTTTTTTTTTTTAGATTCCGTTTGACCAAGGCTCAATATCGTTCGACAGGGCGGAGTTCTGGGATGTTGGGAGGGTTGTGGTCTTTGGGTACCACAACCACGTTGTTCGCATCGTACCACTCGATTGCCTTTTTCCCATAGTGGCAGTTCGCTAAGTCCGGCCAGAACAGCACAGGTCTATTATGTTGCTTTAGGAATGGTAGCAGCCGGTAGATTTCTTAATTGACGGTTCCCGTAGTAATGAAAATGCCGCTTTTTAGACCACACGTGCATATGGCCTGCCAGACGAGATATTTTTTCGGGAACTGCGATAGTTTGATTGTTTTGAAAAATTTCAGCCACCCTCCCTTTTCCTGATGCGGTATAAAATTCCTATCCCGGAAGCTGCTTGAAATCCGCCTTCACATAAGTTTCGTCGTCATACAGTCGAACTTTGTGAGCAGATTTGTATACAGCTTTCGGGACCGCTGCTTTGCCGACGTGTTTTGTTTGTAATCTCGGTTCGTCACCTTCACCTTCTTAAACGTCGACAACCCGGCTCGTTTCTTGGCCCGCTGCACAGTAGTATGGGAGACATTGAGCTTGCCAGCGACGTCCCGGATGGAGAGGTTAGGATTCCACTTATATTTCACCGTTTGGAGGCGAACCAGCACCAGGCTGAAAGCCTCCCTAATAAAGATAAATTAAATTAATTATATTTCACCGCCACCTTCTTCGTCGTCGCTGCCACGTCCGGATAACGATTGCCACCGCTTCCAGGCTTCCTGGCGGTCGACAGACGCTTCCCGACCGCTTTTAAAACGTTTGTCACATCGATTT
The DNA here is from genome assembly GCF_037179485.1 of Ochlerotatus camptorhynchus. Lineage (NCBI taxonomy): Eukaryota > Metazoa > Arthropoda > Insecta > Diptera > Culicidae > Ochlerotatus > Ochlerotatus camptorhynchus. Next base: position 416,470 of record NW_027041235.1, read on the forward strand.
GGCAACATCCAGCAATTTTGCCAACTTGGCATGTGAGAACGACGGATTCTCAAGCTGCGCGAGCAAAATTTTGACACGCTGCTCCTCTTCATTGGACGTCATTTTGAAAACTAGAGAGCAAACGGTGAAAACTCATCATAGCAACCATTGTTTATACAATCAACTTCCAAATGCAGCTTTTCAGGTTTTTTTTAAATGCATTTTTAACTGAAATACACCAATTTGAAGTTGACCAATTTTTGTGGGTTCTAGACTTTACCCATATCGTATTTGACAATATTAAAAAAAAAACTTTGTATACGAAGTAAATCCCGATTCAAAAGGGTTTTTTCAAATTAAGTTCCAAATAATGAGTTATCTTTAAAATACTGATTAAGTTTACGAATGCACGTTTGATTCATAAATGGAGCTTTCAGTGTATTAGGTCCCCAGGTTTACATAGTTCTCCCGATTTTTCACAAAGCACCCTAAATTTCTTTAAAATACTGAAAAGTTCCCTGAATTTAAATTAAATTTCCTTTCATGTCTTTTAAATATCTAAAAAGTCCCAGAAATTCCAGAAATAACACCGTTAAAGAGGTGACGGAGTAGCCGATTACCCATGCTTATTGCGAAGCTCAAACAATAAGATAGAACCAAGTAATGTTCAGCAAAGCCGTAGGTTCTGAAAAGAACTGAAATACGGCGTAAACAAATTTCAGAGTCGACCATCTTGTCCCAGGAACAGGTTCCGGAAAGAGAGAGAGAGGGATTAGTAATTTCCATTTAATTCCACTACCTTATTTGCTTATCCTTGACAGATACACGTATTTCGTGTACAATGTGCAGACTTCCTCAGTGTCTTGTGTCTCAGTCGAGTATTAGTACAAGACACTGAAGACGTCTGCACATTGTAGACGAAATACGCGCATCTGTCAAGGATAAGCAAATAAGTTAGTGGAATTAAGTGGAAATTACTAATCGTTCTCTCTCTAATCAATTTTTTTCAGAACTGTATGAACATGTCTTTAGTGACCGTGCCAATTGAGTAGAGTGACAGTGGCCACCCATTGTCCCTGAAATAGGTCCGAAGGTCCCGGAAGATGTGGTTAATCTTCGATTTCGACAAAAGATGGTTATTCGGAATATCTAAATATTCAGAAGTTCATGGACATGTCAGTAGAGACCATGTCAATTCAATAGCCCTATGTCCCTGAAATAGATTCCGGAAACCCAGGAGAAAGTGGCCAATTTCCGATTCCTACAAATGTTGTTCATGTAGCATATCAAAAATTTTGCCACCCAATATCTTTGAACCTAAGTTCCAGAAGCCCCGCAAAAAGTGGCCAATTTCTATAAAAACTAGTCATTTAGTATTTCAAAATTTTCAGAAATTTGTAGACAATTCATCAGACATCCTACCAATTGAGCAGAGCGACAATTTCCCCCCAATGTCCCTGGAACAGGTTTCAGAAGCCTAAATAGTCAACACATTTCTGTAAATTTTGGTATGCTAGTTGGACTAGTTGAAGTAGAAGTCAGAGATTTGCCATCTCCTCCGGAACTTCCAAGAACATAAGTAAACCATTCTTGATAGAGCTGGAATTAGGGCGTAACAGCTTTTGTAAACAATGACTTCTCTCGATGATTTCTCGAAACTCAAGGCACGTCCACGCCTACCAACATAATCAACGGGAAGGGGAAGTCTTCTCCTACCCGATGGTGAAGTTGATTTGAGTGGGCGAGCCTTGGCTTTCTAGAAATCATCGAGAGAAGTCATTGTTTACAAAAGCTGTTACACCCTAATTCCAGCTTTATCTAGCATTGTCCTCCTTTTGGTTTATTTTCCGTCGATTTTGTTTTCCGTGCTGAGCACCAATGCTACCGACGCCAGGGAGACAACTCCCACACCTGGACCCTGCCTATCGACCCATCAACTCATGAACCGGGGACCAACGGCTTTACTTCAAACAGCGTGATCAGAGATGTTATGCCTCAAAACATCCCGGCGGCGCCGACTGGGATTGAACCCAGGTCTGCTGGGGTGAGAGGTAATCACGCTTACCACTACACCACCGGCACCGCTGTAGTAAGCCATTGTAACTCTGCTCAATTTGCATGTCCTCTCATGACATTCCCATAACATTTTGAATATAGTGATATTCCGGATCCTGTTCCAGAGGCCATTGTCACGTTAATCAATTGGCATTGCCACTAATGACTATTTTTTGTTAAAATCATAGATTTGCCTCTTCTTCCAGGGCATCTGGACCCTCAGGTGGACATTGTCTTTCTGCTCAATTGGTAGGGTGTGTCCAATAAATTATCTACAAATTTCATAAAATTCAACCAGCTTTTGTTGAAATCGGAGATTAGCCAAAGTCATTGGATGGCAATTGTCATTCAGTTCAATTGCCATGAAGCTAATGACATGCCCATAAAATTTGGAAAATTTTGATACGTCGCATGATCAGCTTTTGTAGAAATCGAAAATTGGCCACTTCCTCCTGGATTTCCGGAATCTATTTCAGGTACATAGGGAGGTCATAGTCAGTCTGCTCAATTGGTAGGGTGTCTAGTAAATTATCTACAGATTTAATAAAATTTGATTGTCAGCTTTTGTAGAGATCAGATATTGGCCCCTTCCTCCGGAGCTACCGAAACCTGCTCCAGAGCTATTATGTGACAATTTGTTGCATTGGCATGGAATATCAAAATCTACAAAACCTTCGTACATCACTTAACGGAATTCTGATGATGAAAAAAAAATTAGAGGCAAGTGAATGTAAATGCATGTACGAAATGAATGTAAATGATTTATACAGGGCGACCATCATTCCGTCGGGTCGAATCCGGTATTGCCTTCCTGTTCAATGCAGCCAATCTCCATAAAAAGGGCAATAGCTCGGGGAGTTATCTTGAGCACCTCGTACTGGGTGAACTGATGATGATGATGGTCCCGCCACTTACCACTACAAAGGTATTGTAGCCTGGTCTTGGCGTGCTTATCACCGATGATTCACAGCGGCTTGTACTTTGCAGCAACAACTTGATCGACGTAGGGCGAAGCTTAATCACGATCAGTCTTGACGACACGATAAGGGTCTCTTTCTGGTTGTTGTTGAAGGCTCAAACATCTTCGAACACAATTTCACACACACAAGCTCTATGCAGCTCCAGTGACCCATTTCAGAATGCCTGGTAATTCACGACCACTCCGAGGTCACTTTTACTTACAATAAGCCCCGCATGTTCACTCTAAATGGTATCATAAACACACTTCCAGATTCAAAAATGATCATTTCCAAATCTGACGCGTAGTTTTGTAATTTGTTCAGCAGCATTTAATAGTTTTCAATGGATAGTTCTTACCAATTTCACTTCGAGCTCCTCTTAATTCATTTGGTGGCAGCCCTTACTTCCATTTGCATATTGTTTCTTTAATTGTTTTTCCCTCCTTTTTTCCTTGTATTCCCTTGTTATCATCTGAAATATTTATTCTTTTAACATAAGTGTTCATATCATCGATTTATATTCTTTTTTATTAAATAACGCTTTACTTTTCCATTGATTTGATTTGATTTTTAATAAAAACCTGTTAATTTATTTTATTGATCGTTTAATCCTCTATATCTGATTCAGATTCTTCTTCACAACCAATTTACCAATTTATAAATTTCTACTGCTTTCCTTTTCAACTTATCCCTATCCCTAGCTAAGCTTATCCGTTTTTCTTCTGTTGTATTTTTTAACTTACATTTATCTTCTTTTATAGAATCATTCCATGTCTTGGCTGGTCTACCTCTTTTCCTACTATTTACTTTTATTTTCTGTTCTACCTTTAATGGGTGTCCTTCATGTCTTCTTTGAATGTGACCCCAATAATTTATTCTCAATGGTTTTGTTATTTACTTCAACTGTACCGAAAACAGCAACCCTCTATCTCAACTTTTCAAAAAACTTAATTTTGAGTCTCAGTTCTGTCCAAATATAGGGCTTTGCGTGCCTAGAAACATTTCTGAATACGCTATATACTTATAATGAAAGGTTGTGGAGTAGTTCCACGTGATCACGTTTATCACCGTTTGGACCCCAGTGCAATGGACAAAAAAAGGTGGGAGTTATGACCACAATTGAATTTGACTTTCCCAATGGGTGTCACCGGGTACACGACGTTAGGCATACGGTCGTTAGGCCTACGAACGTAAGGCATACGGACGTTAGACATAATGGACGTTAGGCATGAAAGATGTTAGGCATAATCTACCTGATGAATTCCAGAAGGATGATAATGGGGACCGTCTATTGATTGCTGACATCGGTGACAATAATGAAAGAGCCTAAAGTTTTGGGACCCATGAAAACTTGCGACGTCGTTGGACAGGTAAAGTATTGGGTTGCAGGTGGTACGTTTACCACTGTTCCTTGTTTTCTCACACACGTCTATGTGCTTACCTCTCAGTATGTTCAAACTTTCTCATAAACAATTACATTGACTACAAAGTCGCTAGAACCGTAAATCAAAGTTCCTTGTTTGTTTCGGTAACTCGTCACTGTTCATGAAAGTACCGCTTCCTCACATCCACAGACGGTTCCAGCTAGTTTTCATTTTGATGTCAACAAAAACGTTGTATCGAAAAGTATGAGAGTAAATCCTTCAAACAGCAGGTTTGTTTTTTGTTATTAAATGAAAAACCATAGAATTCACCATTCTTCATTTCATGAGCTGTTCTTTGGCATCATATTTTATTCAACCTTAGCTGCTTTTTGTTATTGTATGAAAAATCACAAAATTCACCGTTCTTTATTTCATGAGCTGTTCTTTGAGGAAAAACTTGTCTTCTTTAACAATTGCAATATGTTAGTAAGAATATATTACAACAATTGATTTTTTATATCTTGATGCGATTGATTTCAAAATATAGTTCAAAACTATGCTGAGTGTTTATTGTCAGGTTACTTAACCGCTATCGCTAAGTAAATATGTAGCTACGTGAATGATGATAGATAATGGATTCCAAACTGTGCTTATTAAATAAACTATGTTTGTATAACTTGCATCATCTTTTATTCAACGCTTAGCCAAATTTAAGCATTGTTTACCATGCTCGAAACAGGTTTCTAGAATTGCACAGCAGCAAGGTAGTTTATGCCTAACGTCCATTATGCCTAATGACTTTATGCCTAACGTCCATTATGGCTAACGTCCGTATGCCTAACGTCCTAACACTGGATCACGTTGATATGGAAGCAATATACCAAATTGCCGAGGAGAAAACAGTTTTCATCAAGTTCAAGTCGGAAGAATGAATGCATTATGCATTGCAGCATAAGCTCGAGCAATTAGCTTTCCATTATACTGACGGCAAGGCAATTGAGTCACGCATGTCGTGTGCAACGTTTAACATGTGCGAGCGTACGATCCCCCACCGGAGGTCCTGGATTGTGATCTAGCGTTGGTGCTGCGGAGACACGGAAAAGTTAAACTTCGGAAGAAATTTTCTGCTGAACTGGAATTCTAAATGCGCACATGGGTGCGAGGTGCATGCATGGACGTCGAGAAGGAGATACCATCTTGGCTTTGCTTTCGTACGGTAAACTTACTTCACAGATAAAAATATTTTGTTATTTTTAACTACTAACTGGAGCATGTTTTTTTAATATGAAATAGCACGTTTACCGAGATGAAATTCAATTAATTAAAGCTGAAATGTACACGTCAATGTAAATTAAAAAGTTGAAAATATAATCAATTTCAATTGAAGTTTTGATTTCCGAGTTCACTTTGAGAACGGTTGTGTTTTTGCTTCGCTGTGGGCTTTTATTTTATTTTATTTATTTTTTAAGTTCGGGCTGTCTTTGTGCTGGCGTGGAGTTTTTTGGTGCTTGCATTTGAATAGTTTTGTATCCCGGGCGCGATAATTTGATTTGGAAAGCTTTCTGCTGATGTTTTCCTCCCTGTTTTGCTTAGGTGCTTGGTGTGCTCTTGCTTCCCTTTGTTGCCGGTGTGACTCGAGCGCGCTGATCTATTGTTAGGTTGTTGCGATGTGCATTGCTTTTGTGTACAGAGTGATTTGAAACAGAAAAGTGATATCTAGTTATTGTGTGGTTGGAACCACTGGAGGATGAATTGTTTAAAAATGAGCCTAGTGGAAACATTTCTGCTTACTGCGCAGAAAACTTCAAGCTCCTTCGCGTTATAGGATCGTTAGGATATCAATTCAGCTTATCGTTTACCAAAACGAATCCTGCTGCAAACTCAACCCTTTTATCCAATATCACAGTGATATCTCGGGGAAGTGCAGAGAATTTCTTGGCTTTCAACATAGAGGGTATCACGCCAACATAATCCTACCCTTTATTTTCTTGATCTGCGTTGGGGCGTGGCACAATATAAATGTAAAAAGCTTGAGCGTTCAACGTTCAACTCTTTGTTCACACTTTTGTCCACCTCAAATATTCACAAGCATTCCCAGCGATCAAGAGTTCATGAATTATCAACAAAGCATTCTATTACACTAGCAACACCATAATTTGATGCTATCACAATTTTCAGCAATCTCAGGAATGCTCACGGGCCCCCGACATTCAACCAGAAAACTACTTATTCAAAACATCTTCCAAATAAGCTTCAAAGTTTGATTTTTTTTATCAAATGTTAAATTCACTCCTCTATATTCGAAATACGCACTCAAACCTTTGTAAACTATTCACAATTACTTTTTTTTTATTGACTACTGCTATTAAAACAAATATCAAAACTCCATCATCGCCATCATGGTGAATAAAATGGTTTCTGAAGTTATTAAAAACCTTAAAACGTATCAAATCAAATTTAATGATCACGCACGGGACTCAAAATCAATAATGTTCGATCACCGGTCCTTAATAACACAGCCGAAAAATGTCAATCACTCGAGAACAAAACGTATGCGAATTTGCGAAAATGCGAAATTTAATTAAATTATCACACGCCAGACCCAGGGCTAACACAAAACACGACCATACCGATCGGCTCCCCGCACAGAACTCTGACAAAAGGTTGATCGAAACTTTGGGGCGCCAGTTGAAGCACCGTAGGCGATCTGCACTTCGAACGTATAGTCGGAGTCGTTCACAGATCTCCAAACATCGCTTTGTAATGGCCAGTAACAAGTACACACGGTATAACCGTCTATTGTATGCTCGATACGTTGATCGTACGCTAGAAATTTACGTCTACATCCCAAACAGTTCTGGTCTTTTGTTCGTACTAAACGCAAGGAAGATGGATTGCCTACGTCCATGTATTTCGGTGACTGATTTGCTAGCACAGCCTCTAGTAAATGTGAGATCTTTGCTGAACACTTCAAGAATGTCTTCTCAAATACGCCTGCTGCGCCACCGCAGATAGAGGCTGCTGTTCGTGATACGCCGCTAGACAGCATCGACTTTGGAATTTTCCAGATCAGCGAGGAGCATGTCGAAAATGCATTACGTAAGCTCAAGCATTCCGTGTCACCCGGTCCTGATGGGATTCCTTCATCTGTGTTGAAAAGCTGCTCGAGTTCTCTGATGACACCGTTAGTAAAACTGTTCAATCTCTCGTTCCAACAGCAAAAATTTCCTGCTGGATGGAAAACTTCGTTTCTGTCACCGATTCACAAAAAGGGTGATTAATGTAACGTCGTCAACTACCGTGGAATAACATCCTTGAGCGCTTGCTCTAAGGTTTTTGAAATAATTGTAAACAACGCGCTCTTTGAAGCCACCAAAAACTACATTTCATGTGCCCAGCATGGATTCTACCCGAAATAATCTGTTACTACTAACCTCACTCTGCATACGCTCTATGGACGCTAGTTCACAAGTGGACGCCGTATACACGGACTTCAAGGCTGCATTCGATCGATATCCTGTTGCAAAAACTCGAGAAGCTGGGGGTATCTTCCGCGCTTGTTAGCTGGTTTAGATCATATCTGTCTGAAAGATCCGTGAGAGTAAGGATTGGTTCGTCACATTCGGAGCCGTTTATGATTCCTTCTGGCGTACCGCAAGGGAGTAATCTTGGACCGCTGCTTTTCTCATTATTCATAAATGACATTGCCTTTGTGTTGCCACGTGGACAGTGAATATTCTATGCCGACGATGTTAAGATCTTTATGATCATCACGTGCACTGAGGATTGCCTGGAGTTGCAGAGGTTATTAGATTTGTTCGAGGACTGGAGCAAGCGAAACCTACTCGATTTATGCATAGCCAAATGCAACACAATATCATTCAGCAGGAAGCGGCAACCCATCAATTTCAACTACAGCATGTGTGGACAAACTCTCGAGCGCTTGTATCAGGTTAGGGATCTCGGTGTTATATTGGACCGCGAACTCACTTTCCGACCGCATTACGAAGACGTGATTGCAAAAGCCAATAAACAACTCGGCTTCATGTTTAAGCTTGCTGATGGATTTCATGATCTTCTCTGCCTGAAGTCCCTTTTCTGTGCACTGGTTCGATCTATTTTGGAATCTTCCGTGCTGGTATGGTGCCCGTACAACAGAAACTGGATTGACCGTATCGAGGCATATGAACATCGTTGTATGCTGTTAGGCATTGACACTCTGGAGAAGCGAAGATCCAATTTGCAAGCCATCTTCGTCGCTAAGGTAATGACCAATGAAATCGATGCCCCAGATATTCTTGCTGAATTGAACGTGTATGCGCCGCAAAGACCTTTGAGGCAACGTAATTTCCTGCACCTTGCTACCCGGAACAGCCGTTATGGTCAACACGATCCTATCAGGATAATGTCCTCTCGGTTTAACGATGTTAGTGGACAATTTGACTTCAATGTTTCTGCTGCCACTTTTCAACGCCGCCTCAATGCACAGCGGTGAGTATCTGTCCAATCACTGCTACTTCGAAAGTGTGTATTACCTGCTGTTTTTTTTATTACATGGTCCTTCTACAACACTACGCCGAGTTTCCAACCCTCCGACGCGTGAGCTGCGACGCATTTGCAGATTGTTGTGTTTAATTATTTTAGATTATTGACTTAGCTTTTAATATGTTTGTCATTTGTATTCATTTGTATTCAACGTATTCTGTGTATTGACTATTTGTAATTTTATTTATTGTTATATGTATGTAAAAACATGGGGTTTTTACGCCTCTTTGAGCCAACTGAATGGTTTACTCAAAGATGCTTTTCTCCATCCTATATTTCATTAAGACTGAAAAAAGTCAGATGAAATAAAAATAAATAAATAAATAAATAAATAAATAAATAAAAGAACGAATGGACAAAAAATCCAATAGAAGATACCCTATTTATTTTATTCGATCTTTTGTCCATTCGGCGTTATGTCAAAAGGTCGAGAAGGACAAAAGGATAAGAGTATGAAAAGATATTTGTCCTAAATTATAAGATTAATTTTGACGGCAAAATATGGATGTTAACCACTACGCCGGGCCGTCCCCAGATCGAAAAGATTAAAAAGTCTAAAGGTCAAATGGACAGAAGGTCACATTCGACAATTGAAAATGAAACAAGTGCCGCCCAGTGAGAGATTTCTTTACTAAAGTGTTTAAATATACATAATAAAATAGTTGCAGTTCATCAGAACCTCATTTCCGAAGACAGGAACCTTCAATATGAGCATGATCTCTAGATTTATGATAGTGCAACTTAAATGTTTTTGTATTAGCGCCATCTAATTGAAAATTCTCCAATAGTCTATCCACAGTATTGAACACCTTTGCTGAAAAGGTGTATGGCCTTTAGGCCACCCGCCAACCAGAATGCACGTATATTCAAAGCTAACCGGCAAACAGATCGTGCATCAGTTCCTGAAGAGCTGTTAGCGCTAAAGCGATGATGTTTCAACAAAAAGGCTGATAACGTTTGACTACTTTTATAAGTTCGTTTGTGTTGGTTCCTTAGTCCACAGTTTCCATCCATTTTCGTACCTATCACATGACAAAGGTCAATCAATACGTTTCAGCTGATCTCTATAAGGCTTAAGAGTCATTCAGCCTTAATTGTCTGAAACCCGTTACGTGTGCTGATTAAATCAAGTGCCATCAATTTGTCATGAATATGAATTCCGCAGAATTTAATCACAGTTATCTTAAAATTTCAGCTCTATTCGATTCGTTCAGATTCGTTCAACACCAAAAAAATGGCAACCATATCGAATGTCTTCTCCCATATCAAGTGGACAAATTGTACTTTCACTCGCCATTGGATGACGTCTTGTCGCATCTTCTTCTGAAGTATCCAACGAATGCCGTCTGTTATTTTTCGAATGCTTCGCATGCAAAATGCTTTCTTAATGGGATGCCTTTCCATATCGGTCACAGTCGACGGACCGAAGTTGCGTCATTCGTGTCATAGCGAATCAACAGCAACGAAACTCATTCTCAACGCCAGCGATCCCTTAATTCCGGAGCTTTTGATCCGATTCATTCCAATTAAATGGAGGCAAATCGTTGTTTCCGTGCAACGAGAAATAAACAAAATCCATAAAACCGCTTTCGGAAGGTCCATTTCATTTCGTGCCAGGTCCATATATGAGCCGCAAGTCGTGTTCGTGAGTAGCTCATTGGGCTGGGCTGAGATGTGGTGAAGTGAAGATTCATTAGATTAATTGTAGACACGCATCGTGGTGCGCTCGTAGCTCTGTTGTTTCCTATTCTCGCACCGTTGCTTTGTGATGTGTGGTGTGATCGTCCTTGATTTCATGTGTGCGGGAGGTGAAGCCCACCATTAGAAATCTGATCCTTTCACTTTCTGTTGATGAACCACATGATTTAAGAGTGAAGATTTCACCCATCATGGCAGCATCCTATTTGAACAGCTATTGCGTAGATCGTGCCTATGCTGGAAGTAGTGCGTTCATGGTTGTTTCGATTGCACTCGACGGCGTTCTGAGCGGACTGACTTTGCTTGGTTCAGATTGGCCGCATTGCATCAACATAATTGCATGTTTACGCAGCTAGTTTGAACTAAGTAGATTGGTCAATATTTACGGCACTGCGGGAAGTGAGTCAATGTTGACGTCGGAAACCTCGATGTTTGAAGATAAATCTTAATGGATAACAAAAAAAAGCAAATTCATTTCCAAAACCGACACATGACATAAACTGTACATTCTCTCAAACGTTAGGTAAATCTCAATGAATCAGCAAACGAACATCATTACGAACTCAATGTATGAAAAGAAGTAACTCAACAATAAACATAACCCATCAGCCATTCTACATTGCCTCTCTGCTGTAGATAAAAGGCGCAGAAAACAAGTGTCGAACTATTACGAAATATCATTACCCCATTATGTTGCCGTCGAGAGGCACGCGAGCGCACATTCAGAAGACAGTCAAACAGCCTACCCGAGCAAAGTTCTGTATCAAGATGACAGCAAATTTTGATATCAACATCAAACTGAAATCATAATTTGAACGAAATGTTTCTGTCCATTGGCCTTCAAATATATGTTGTTGCAGTTTTGTTTCCATTGCCTTAGCAAAACAACAAGTTGAATACTCGTTTTGTTATCAACGAGCAGAATTAGATTTCAATGTGATGTCACAGGAAGATTGGTTTTGTTCTTAATTTTAATATTTTAACCGTTGAAACGACCAAAATCGCAGCAGCAATCATTTTCAGCGACATCACAACATCAAATTTAGTATTCAATTTGATCTCAGACTTTGCTCGGGTTATGATACACAAATAGCCACCGCGTGTCAAACCAGATACCACAGCTGACTTGTTCATCATAGTCTAGTAAGTAGTGAGGAAGACCCGGCAGCACCATCAAAATGACATGAAAATATATGCACCATTCAGCCGATGAAAATTGCCTTGCGGAAGTCTCTGCTCCATGTTTTGCTGGAGTTGAAGATGAAGAAGCTTGTTTTTCGAGTTTGTTGTGACTGTTTTGCTGTGTTATACTACACCTACCTATTGCTTTCAACGAAAGTGGTTTATATTTCAAGTAGCCACAACGCCAGCAAGTGATGGGAATCAGTTACGATATGAATGGGTTAGCTTTCAATTGGTGAGATCGGTTGTACAACAATTTGTTGGACATATTATGAGGCGCTACAACATTTATCATTCTGGATCAAACTCCAAGAAGATTTGGAAGATTTGTCTGACAAAGATGTTTTTCTATCACGAATCTACACAGAAAAAATCTGAATTTTGACCATCACGTTAAATCTCTACTCGTTTAAAATTGCACTATAATTGAAATTTATAACGGAATTGCTTTCAAGCATGTATACAACACTGCAGATTTATGCGATATTGCTTTTACATGAAATTTGTGTAACTACGTGTAAATTTACATCAAATCTAGCGTTAACTACATGTGCGCTAGATATCGCAGACATTTACATGAATTTCAAACGGTGTAGACTTTTTGACGATCTGAGACATCAGATATTAAACTAAGTTCATTTCTAGAAGCAATAAAACCCATTTTTGATCCACTGACCTATAATTTCAAGACACTACAATAGGGAAAAGTGGACACACTTGATCCCCTGTTTTAGTTTTGGCCCGTAAAACGCGGTATCTTTGGTAATACAGGTAACTTTGATATAGGAATATGATGATTAAATTTGCTCTCTGCACTATTTCCGAATTGGGAACGAATATTCCGTTTTGCAGCTTTGGTATCGTAAAAAGTTTTTTAAAGTATGAGTTGCGCATTTTCAAATATATTAAGAAACAATTTTCTTGTTTTTCGCCTCAAACAATCACTTATAAAATGTATTTCCAAATAAGCCATCACAGATTCAATGTTGTCTTCTTATTGCTTATGATGTTTTCAGATTAAGAATTATTCAAATTTTCATATTCAGTGAACTACATTTTTAAAGATTCCCCTATTTTTTACCTCTTTATTTGTTCCAAATTGAAAATAAATTACATTTCATTTTAACCTAGGTGCTCCAGTCACTACAGTAACTTACCAGCCTTAATTGTTATGATATATATCTAAGTGTTTTTTACATTGTTCCTGTCTTGGCATTTCCGTATTTTAAACAGGTTTTCTAAACCTGCATGTCAGTATAACAATTGACATCTTAAAACTAAAATCAAAAACTAAATCTTATCGTAACAATTGAGGATTCCAACGATTTTTGCCTAAAACTATTAATTATTTTGTTGGACATTTGTTCTAAAGTCTCAACATTTGAAATTCTATGTACCTCGGTAGTTCTGTACCAGGGAGGCAACTTCAAACTTTGTTCTGAATCCCTTAAAGTGCTTTTTCCTGGTAGTGCAACAGACCATATTGGCACAGCGTAAAGCATGGCCGGTCTAAAAACTTGTTTAAATTTTAGAAATTTATTCTTCAGGAAAAGTTTGGATTTCCTGTGTATAAGAGGATACCACATTTTATATATTTGTTAAGTTTGATACTAATCCAAGATATTTCACTTGGTTTGACCAGGAAATCGGAACTCCGTTCATAGTGACTTTGTGACTACTACTAGGTTTCAAAAAGGAAGCTCTAGGCTTATGTGGAAATATTATAAATTGAGTTTTGGAAGCGTTGGGAGAAATCTTCCATTTTTGTAAATAAGAATCTCTAAACTTTTCTGCAGTCTGCTGCAAATAACAAAGTGTCAGTGAACAAAGATTTGTGGCTACCCTAAGGCAAATCAGGGAGGTCCGAAGTGAAAATGTTATACAATATAGGCCCAAGAATGGTACCCTGAAGAAGTCCTGCTCTAACAGGTAGTCGATCAAGTTTGGAATTTTGATAATTTACCGGCAGAGTTCTGTGAGTTAAGTAATTTTGAACTAATTTCATAATATAGAGAGGAAAATTAAACTTTTCCAATTTAGCAATCAAACCTTCATGCCAAACACTGTCGAATGCTTTTTTCAATGTTTAGAAGAGCAACTCCAGTTGAGTAGCCTTCAAATTTGTTTAAATGAATTAAATTCGTAACTCTTAAGAGTTGATGAGTCGTTGAATCCCCATGGTGAAATCCATACTGCTCATCTGCAAAAATTGAGTTCGCATTGATGTGAACCATCATTTTATTGAAAATCATCTTTTCAAAAAGTTTAATTATTGAAGAAAGCAAACTTATTGGACGGTAGCTAGAAGCTTCAGCTGGATTTTTATCCGGCTTCAAAATTGGAACAACTTTTGCATTTTTCCATTTATCAGGAAAGTATGGAAACATCGGTTAAATAATTTTACCAAGGAAGACAAGATACTCTCTGGGAGTTTTTTTGATGAGGATATAGAAAATTCCATCATCACCTGGAGCTTTCATATTATGAAACTTTTTTGTTATAGACCTTACTTCGTCCAAATCAAACCCCCAGGTATCATCAAAAATATTTTTCCGAGAGAAAATATTCAGATAATTCCGAGCAACCTGATTATCAATAGGACTAGTAAGACCTAAACTGAAATTATGGGAACTCTCGAATTGCTTAGCAAGTTTCTGAGCTTTTTCCAAATTTGTTATCAAAATTTTACCACCTTCTTAAAGCGCTGGAATAAGCTTTTGAGGTTTTTTCAAAATTTTTGTGAGTTTTCAAAAGGATTTGGAACTCGGGTCTAATTTAGAAACATTGTTTCCAAAAGTTTTGTTCCATTTTGTTTTGGGCAGAGAATCGCTTTTTAATTTGATTTTGCAAATCCCGCCAGATAACTTTCATGTCAGGATCGCGTGTTCTTTGAAAATGTCTCCTACGGACATTTTTAAGACGGATCAAGAGCTGAAGATCGTCGTTTATTATAATTGAATCGAATTTAACCTCGCATTCTGGTACTGAGGCAGCTCTTGCTTCAACTATAGAAGTAGTCAGAGATTCAAGAGCATAATTAATTTCATCTTTGGTTTGCAAAGGAATGTTTGGATCGAAGTTATATTCCATAAATGTTCGATATTGCTCCCAATCAGCTCTATGGTAATTGAAAGTAGAGCTGTTGGGATTACAAATTATTTCTTGGGATATTTCAAAAGTTACTGGAAGGTAATCAGAACCGAAGTCAGCATGGGTAACCAATTGGGTACAAAGTTGACATGACTCAGTTAAGACCAAATCAATAGTTGAGGGATTTCTTGCTGAAGAAAAGCATGTTGGGCTGTTTGGATATTGAATAGTGTAATAACCTGCAGAACAATCATCAAACAGAATATTACAATTGGAATTGCTTTGAGCATTATTCCATGAGCGGTGTTTTGCATTAAAATCACCAATAATGAAGAATTTAGACCTATGACGGGTAAGTTTCTGAAGGTCACCCTTGAGAAAATTCTTTTGCTGGCCTACGCATTGAAATGGCAAATAGGCAGCTATAAACGTAAGTTGTCCAAATTTTGTTTCAACAGAAACTCCCTAAGTTTCAAAAACTTTGGTTTCAAATGAAGAAAGAATTTTATGCTTGATTCGTCTATGAACAATGATGGCAACGCCACCACAGGGTCCATCAAGACGATCATTTCTATAAATGAAATAATTTGCGTCCTTCTTAACCTTATGGTCAGGTTTAAGGAACGTTTCAGTTATAACGGCAGTATGCACGTTATGAACTCTCAAAAATTTTAATAACTCGTCTTCATTATCTTTCGAGATCGAGCATTCCAATTTAAAATATTTAATGCTTTAAAATCCATTACTGCATTTTAAAGTCATGACAATATTATTTGCAAATTTTACTCCAGTTTGAATAGCATCAAACATGGAGTTAGATTTAAGCATATCAGAAATCATGTCAATTAACGATTTCTGTAAAAATTCCATTAAGTAATGCAGTAATGCTTCCTAAGTCAAAATTGTCAAAATTTCCGTTAGAATTACGTTGGTTAGCATTTTGATTTCTACCCGTTGCAATAGCACCATAGGTAGCTCCATTTACTCGCTGAACATTGTTAGCAGCGAGGGGAGTAGGTATAGATTAAAAATTTGAAGCAGGGGTTATATTTGTACCTACGGGTACCAGTGTTGGGAAAATATCAAAAAATCAAATGTCACCAATGCCCAAGATGACGCTTGATTTTCGTAGACAAAAATCAACAAGCAAATAACTGCGATTGATTCTGCAAGCTGTGATATCGCAGCTCGGAATATCAAGCTAACAAAACTCACCAACTGCAATTCTCACCAAACTGTAATGAGATTGAGTTTAATGCTTTTTGCTTTACACCCGAATGCACCCGAAACTGCCATAACGGCTTGCAGCAGTCCCTTCGCGTCTGCCATCGGTGAAGATTAAAAAGAGATAGCAAACTATGCTTTCTCTTTCTAAGAAAACGATGTGCAATGGAATCATTTTTGTGTCGAGTCAACTCTCAGCTTGATTTTTGCACGTTGTGAATAGTGTCGCAATATCAAAGGAGCTTGTAAAATCAATATCAAGCATGATATTTTGTTCGAATATCACGCGTGATATTGCCAGCGCACGAAAGCGGAAAAATATCAATTGATTTCTGATTTTGCCAACACTGACGGGTACGAATGTAGAATTTGTTCCTCGCTGACCGTTGTTAACAGCAGAGGAATTTGTACCTGTTCGGAAACGTGGAGCGTTTCCTACCTGTTTCTTAGAACGAGGTTGAAGGATCGCTTTGCGAGTCTTACATTCCCAAAAATTGGATTTGTGGTTTTCACCACAATTTGAACATTTAAATTTCTTAGGATCTTCCTTCACAGGACAGTCGTCCTTTGCGTGAGAGGAATCACCACAATTCATGCATTTAGCTGGCATGTAAAAAATTTTAGTTCCGTGACCCCATTCCTGGCACTTACGGCACTGGGTGAGGTTTTGGAAATTTCCTCCAGTCTTCCTGAAGTGTTCCCACTTCACTCGGACATGGAGCATAAGGCCAACTTTTTGCAAGGCCTTAAGGTTGTTTAGTTCACTAGACTTGAAGTGAACTAAATAAAAATCATTAGAAATCCCGTTGCGCGAATCGCCAGGACGGGATACGGGATTTCATTTTGATTACTTGGAGTGGCACAACTCCAAGTAATTTTGCCAGTTCATCTTTGATCTGATCCAGGGATTCACCACTGAGCAGTCCTTTCATGACAACTTTGAACACACGTTCAGTTTTGGTGTCGTAAGTAAAAAAATTCTGCTTCTTCTCAGTAAGATACTTGAGAAGACATTTAAATCCGTCCAAGGTTTCAGCCAATACACGGCATTAACCCCGACGTCCAATTTGTAGTGAAAACTTAACTTTCACGAAATTCAAAAGTTCCATGCGAAGAGCATGGAAATCGGTAGTGGTTATCACAATAGGGGGAATCTTTTCCTTCTTGGCATTAAGCCGGGAAAGTTTACTAGAATTTTTCTTGTATGATGGATCATTCTCATCATCCGTGAGCAAATCAAATTGATTACTCAAATTAATTTCATCAGAAGGGGGGTCAAGAGTTTGCCCCTTTCTTTTGTGTTTAGGCGCCATGGCGGCAGTAAATTTTTATCCAAATCGACTTCCAAGCAGATTACTATAAGAATCTGAAGCATCGTAGAGGAATTTTCCAAATCGATATCCAAGAAGGATTACCTCGGGTAGGGTCCAAAGAAGGATCGAAGAGGAATAAGAGTTGAACAAGGTAGAAATTTTACAGGTTGAGCACTGAAAAGTGCTGTTTAAATTTGTTGTAGCTTTAGGTAGTAGTAACACTTCCTTCAGCAAAAAGCAAATAGATCCGCACGGCAAGAGAGCACGATGTGCACTGGAGGCTAATTTCTGATGTGACGTTGCACATTGCCATACGAGTTTTGAATATCATGTTGCTGATTTTAAAGCATTTAATACTGACTGAATATCAGACATAATGCAGATATTCGAATGTTTAAAATTTCTGCGCAAGCACATTACAGAGCATTCAAGAATTACTTGAATCTTTGGTTGGAAAACGGTTTGCCAGTAACCCACAGATATTGAGATATCTATCCCTGGATCAGTAACCCCTGCTCCCACACGATTGTTCAATCTTGAACCGTCTGTATAAAGCAGTTGAACCTGGACCCCCACTTTCCCAAACATTACGATTGTGCTACTTACCGTGTGTTTGTATTTTGATAGTCACTGGAGCTAATAAATTAATGTTTACAACAAACGACCTAGAAACCAAATATAGGAATGTTGAAAGTGAGTATCACCGAAAGCATACTTCGTAAAATTGTCTATGCTCGATTTGAAAGACTGCAACAAACTTAATGATAATGAGAAAACAATTCTGACGCTACTCCTATTGATCACTTAGGGCCTAGAAAATTTCTCATATGTTAATCAATCATTTAATTAATGAAAAAAATTATAGGCAAATTCCCAGGGGATATCCTTACTAAGAATAGGAAAACCTATTTTCGAGCCCAGTCAACCAACCCTTGAGTATGGAGATCACTGTAACAGGACATCGTTCATGGATCAATTTGGTGAGTCCGTTGCAATTTATTCTGGTGCTTATAATTGGCAGGATCCAATATTGGACAGTTTGATGTTTATAAAGTACTATCAGTTAAAACTGTGTTTTTGAGATTTGTCTATATATATTCTTTGGTGCTTCCTACATCGGTTGCAGGACAGTGTTACCGATTTAAATTGGATAATCCAAAGCTATGTTGATCATTATAACATTAAATTTTGAATAACAACCCTAATAAACAAATACCATAAACGAACTGTATCTCCGATAGGTAAACCATCCCACATAGGGTTTGGATGATACCCCGAACACGTCGTTAAGCTCTCTTTTATGGTTATTTTTATTAGGGAAATGATAAGACAATCTTATTCAAATGTCGTAATAATACCTCTGACCAAAGAAACTATATAAATCAGTTTTCATAAAAGTTGACGATACAAATACTAATGAGGAAAGGAATTCCGCATTTCCTTTTCCCAAGTCCTTTTCCTCTCCTTCCCTTCCCTTCTTCTCTTTTCAGAAAGCGAGTAATGGCGCTATAACCATATGCCATATAGGGCTAGGACAAGAGTTAGTGCTCAAACCCAACCGCTAGAAGAAAATGGTAGCGAGCAAGGGCGCTATAACCTAGGCGAATACAGCATTCCCTCCGTATAGGTTACGTCCGCACACCGCTCTCTGTTGTC
This sequence comes from Ochlerotatus camptorhynchus, assembly GCF_037179485.1. Lineage (NCBI taxonomy): Eukaryota > Metazoa > Arthropoda > Insecta > Diptera > Culicidae > Ochlerotatus > Ochlerotatus camptorhynchus. The sequence goes on from NW_027041235.1 coordinate 435,535, forward strand.
CTTCGACTGAGGTCGGCTGGATCGATTGAGGGATGGCAGTGGGTTGGCGGTGCCGTCCACGCTTGTACGGAGGGAGGACTGTACGCTCGAACACAAGGGGTAAATACCTGTGTTCCATCCCAGGAGATCGGACAATCAAGGAGTGTACATTAACTTTCTTAGCTCTGTCACTCCCAACGATTTATATAGCCTATTTTCAAATCCTGCATACGGAGCGGTTGGTACGGTATGTCCCCGCTCTTTGATTACCTGTGGATTAAATGTTAACCACTGTCTATACTTATTAAGTAGACATGGTAAACATTCACTTCCACAAAAATTAACTTAACGCTACACAGTAGGCCTGGCCGCTTTATTGTTTGTTTCACATCCTTGATGTGCAGCAAGCATTAATAATGACAAGAAAAATGATAGATGTATCATTTTCCAGGATTCTTTCAAGTACTGGCTGTGTATGTGTAGACTAGACTAGACTAGACTAGGCAAATTCCCAGGGGATATCCATCGGATAATAATTCCATGAGAATCTAATACTGAATAAAACTTAAAAAAAACGTTACCAAATTTCAAACTGAAGATAGTTTCAAGGAAATTTCTACGAGAATTTATAAGGTTTTTAAAAGGATTTTTAAAAGAGATTTCCGAAAGGGTTTCAAGGAGGAGATGACACGGTGAATTTAAATTATTATGTCCTAACATTTCTGAGTAGCGTGCTAGAAGATTCTGGCATAGAACAACATCTGGAGATTGTTAAAGTTAACAAATAATTACGTGTTCACGGCTTAGAAATTATGCATATATTCTACCAATTCCTTCGCCTTTGAGCTACAATCTGATTATTTTTTACGACTGAGCAATATTGTTATGCCAGAATTTTCTTATCATCAAATATATGCTCTACAAAATGCGGATGATTTTGAGTTGATGATAATATAACAGCTGGTTAACACTCAATTCTAATGAAAAGGTCTCCGAAAAAAAAGAGGCTGCTGACAATAGTCACACTCACTTGAGAAGTTTGGAACGTTGTAAAAACTTTTTCAAACAGTTTTTTCGTCAATTCTAAAGGTGCGTACTTAGGGCTGCCAATGGAAAACTCAATGACCTACAGCTTTGCTGAACATTTGGATACATTAGGATATATCATTCCAGAATTATCACCATACATTGTGGCTAGCACTTTGAATTTTTTTTTATTATGTCCATGTCGTTCGTTTAGCTTTAGTACATGTCATCGTACATCATTATTGAAAATTAATGAGCATTTCCAGGTGAAATCAGTCAGAAAAAAACCAAAGTCTTCCACGACCACCTACGATTTGAATAAAACTTTCAACATGTCTTCAGTATAGAAGATTACGTTTCACAGGTCAAGCACCCATTTCGACTCATGACTAATTTTTCAAAAAGGTGTATGTTTGACTGATGCAAAATTTTAAGCTTTCGCTCCACAGTGCTTAAACGGTTCCACATTGGGTCCTGCTTAGCCTCCCAAAATTTGAACTACTTTAGTAAGAAACTGACAGAGCACAAACCATTTCAAGTTTATATGGGAATTACTATGGGAAAACTTATGTTTTTGTTCATATATATCTAAAAATTCACCACATCACTATGCTTTTAAAAATGATAACAGTGATTGTAGCAAATTTTTTCAGCTACAACTTTGTTGAAAACCACTTTTCATTCAAATGTAAGGAACAAAAGTTATTAATGATTCAGGTCACAAATGTCTTATGATTATGCTCATTCAACAAGCAGGCAACATTGGTGTTTCTGGTGCGAAGAATAGAGCACAACTACCATGGCTACTATGTCACACTGCAGAATACAGTGTTGCCCACAGAGCAGCTGCTTGATCATGCCATAAGATTATCAATCTCTTAAACAATTAATATCAATTTAATTTGACCTTTGGTTGAAAATCAATATACCGCAAAGTTGTAGCTTATAAAATTTCCCGTAAGAATAGTTATAAAATTTTTCGAAAAAGCAATATGGACAATGGGCAGAAGACAATGGACAAAAAGTTTGGTTTTCCCATAGTTATTTCCATATAAACTTCGAATAGTTTGTGCCAAGTCAGTTTCTTACCAAATGAGTTTAAATTTTGGGAAGCTAATCAGCACCTGATTTGAAACCGTTTGAGCACTGTGGAGCGAAAATGTCAAATTTTGCATCAGTCTAGTGTATGTGTTTTCACATATGTTTTTTTTTTTAATTACAACTCCAAACCCGTTGATTGTAACGAAATTGTGTCCGCGAAGAAGTTGCTGAGAATCAATTGAGCTTTACAGGATCATCAGGCCAGCATCGGTAGTTTTTGTAAACTGGCGTAGCCCAAGAATCGCACCAAACATCAAAAACAAATTCACTAATGTCAGCGTGTCGATGCTCGGGTGGTCTTGACGATTGCTTTTTTTGTGTCTTCAACATAAACCGACGTTTCAAACACGTACATTTGTGTAATCACGTTTTAATGTTCAAAGTTTGTTATTTGTTATTCGCACTTAAGGCTCCAGCAGAACGAATCGTTTGTTTATTGTTGTCTTCCATTTTTATACCTACCGATATGATTTAGATATTTTATCGATAAAAGATACTGGAACGTTTCGATAAATATGATCCGAGAATATCGATACCCATTGACCAACCATTGACCGACTTGGATTGTCCTCCAACTGTTTAATAGCCTTGTGATGAAATCGTCTCACATCTCACCCTTTGTTTTGATCGACTTCGTCCGACTCTTCCACCCTCGAAACCTCGAATCGAAAAATCAGCTGTTCACAAAACTATACTCTGACTTTTTCATCGTTTTCAACGCAAACTTCATTTGTTGTTGCAGTTAATGAATGATCTTTTGAATACCCACGCGAGAGCGATCAATCGCAGGCAGTATGAACGCGGTCGACTGTTTCCATAAAAGCGATCATACGAAAAGCGCTTCGTTTCGACTTCCCCGATGAGGCCCCAGGTTTGCTTCTATGCGTAATCTCTTCTTCGCCAGTTGCATCATCATGATCATCATCAACTTTACCACCTCAGCGAGTAATGGTCCCACTCTCCCCCCTTGTTGTGGGGTCGCTCTCGCTCTCTGGCAATCATTGCTGGGACCTCCTGCACCGGACAGCCAATGGTGCGAATTCCTCCGCGAATCGACCCACTGACTGAGGTAGATAACTCTCATCTTCAACCACAACAACAACATCGGAACGCGTAACTGACCAACACCGAGATGGTCCAGGTCTTGCCGGTACCTGTGGCTTAGCGATTGTTTAAACTGAATTTGGTTTCATCTCCCAGGGTACTAAACTTACGTCACATTCCACCATTAACAATCACTTGTCGAGAGCCGAATCGATAAACAAAGTTTTAGAGATTGCTGTTTTCGTTTTTGTCGTCGGCTGGACTCATCATGGCCATTCATGGCGCATCTGATTGGGGCTAATTGTGTAAGTAGAGGCTCTCGTTTCGCCAGTCGACGCGACACGGGAAAGGAGCATAATTACGATTGCATGACAGCTGAATGTCGCACTAACTACCTGGGATGCAGGCTGAGGAAGACGTTCACTCTGATGGGTCAAACCTGCTGACATAATGTTGGCAGATTATCGTCTACCTGCTACTGGGTTATGCAGAAATCAGTCTCCTTTCACGATGTACAGATACTATTCATGACCGTGGCGTGTTGGTGCCATTTGTTCATCACTCATTGAATTCAAGTATGAGCTTCAAAGCTCAGGGGATGCTTTAAATTTTGGATGCAAATCATTGGATTACTACACCTGCATTGAAATCCTCACATAAAGTAATGTTTATAAAAACGTAGTAATGTTAAAATTCAATTACTTTCGGAGTAATAGAATGTGTCCGCGGATTGACCATCCTGCATTTCCAGCCCCAAACATCTAATTGTTCGTAACAAATTAATTGGAAACAGGTTCAATATCACCATTGCAATGATTATTGACGAATTGATTTGTTTCAAACCATAAGAAATCCAATCTTAAAGCACAGAAAGCTCATTATGCCCCATCTGTTCACTATGTCCCTATCTATTCCTTGATTTGTTTTTCGTCGATCTTGTTTTCCATGCTGAGCACCAATGCTACCGACGCCAGGGAGGCAGCTCCCACACCTGGACCCTACCTATCGACCCATGAACTCATGAACCGGGGACGAACGGCTTTACTTCCCATCCGAAGGAAGGCGTGATCAGAGATGTTATGCCTCAGAACATAGCGGCCGCGCCGACTGGGATTGAACCCAGGCCTGCTGGGGTGAGAGGTAATCACGCTTACCACTACACCACCGGCGCCGTTACGTGTTTAAGTTGATACTTATATCTACTCATAAAATTGCAAATTATTGACTACTTGGTAGGTGGAAATGTTTATGTGATTTTTTTTTATTTCTGTCAAAATATTAATAACTGTTTGCAGACTCAAAATGCTGTTGCCACCGTCTGAAATTATAAAACTAGAAAAAGGCTACATAAAATCATAAGTAAATTAATGTAAATGAATCAAATTACCGTCCAATATTTGTAGCAGCCACTGGGAAATTTTGAATTTTTGAGGTGTTCTTCCACCACGCTTGGTGACCGTCAATTTTTGCTTCGGTAATGGAAGCTGCGAATAGGCATTAATTATGTCACGCTAAATCGTGGAGAAATTTATCTCAGTGGGGGCCCTATCGTGACGTTTTTCCTATACCTAATGCATTTCTTGTCACAAAATCTTAGACCACCTCCCCCCTAGAGCGTGACACAATATATGCATCAACCCATATCATGAAAGCACTGGATTCAAAGCCCGTTCAAATGGAAGTAACATGAGGAGAAATCCCTTTTCAAAAATTTTAAGTTCGATGAATCGATGCTCCATACAATGAAAATTAGTTCGGAAGATTTTATTTTCAATTATGCTAATGGAAAGGCAGAGGATGTCCGCATGTTGCATGCGAGGGATTATGGTCAATATGTGCGAGTTCTCTTCCACCAGAAGGTCCTGACCACGATGTAGCGTTGGTGCCAGCAAAATACGGTAAAGTGAAGCGTGTCACCCGGGAAAAATTCCCAGCAGAGCTGTGCATTCACATGTACACTGGTGTACGTGGTGTATTTATGGATGTGAAAAAATAAATTCGCACCTCGCTGCATTTACTCAATTGGAAGGGTAAAATATTTTAGCAAGGGATTAAAAATATATGCTTTTTTTTTGTATAAGCGGAATCGACACCGGACGAATTCGAGCCCCAAGCAAAAGACGCGGAAGCAGCTAAATCAGTTTGAATTCTTACGCGCTCATAGGTGTAGTATCCGGAGGTGCCGCAGCGGAAGCAATGGAGCTGCTCGATGAAGAAGTAATGGCAATCGACGAGATAAGTTTCATGATTTTTTGATTTTAGCCGAAACTACCGTCATTGCTGGCAGCAGTAGCTTCGTTTCTGCCATCGGTGAAGAGTAAAGAAAGATAGCCAACTATACTTTTTCTTTCTAGGAAAACGATGTGTAACGGAATCATTTTTGTGTCGACTCAACTCTCAGCTTCATTTTTACATTTTGTGAATAGTCTCGAGATTGTAAAATCAATATTAAGCATGACATTTTGTTCCATTATCACGCGTGATATTTAGCGCGTATGAAAGCCGAAAAATATCATTTGATTGATGATTTTGCCAACACTGATAGCGACTATAGTCTGTAAAGGCCTCACAAGCTAACGATCTTAGGAGACATTTTTTTTCGATTTCGGTCTCCTGAATCGACTCCGAAAATGGTTGACGATCTTGACGAGACACGGGTAGGGAAGGCGCTGCTCCTGTACCTTTCGACCAATGACAGTAATTGATGGTAAGCTCCCATCTAGAGTTATGTACTTTAAATGTTTTGTTTTTATTACTTCTACGTGAAGTTAACGATTTACATAGTTGAAGATGCTAATTTCAAATAACAGACTAAAGTAGTCATTGTTATTTGAAATAAGCATCTTCAACTATACTAAACAATTTTGTGGGTTGTCCCCCCCCCCCTCCATCCCTCTCCAAAGGGAGAGTTTGGTAAAGAGAGATGAAAAAACCGATTTGTACCTTCCTTAAAAGTTGTCCTAGCTCGCTATTCTACTATCTATATGCAATTTTCACACTGCCGTACTCTAACGGAACTATCAACTCTATACTTTCATCTACTCCATCTATCGTATAAAAATTACCACTACAGTCTGTTATTTGAAATTAGCATCTTAAACTACATCAAACCTGTTTATTAAGCTTTCAGAGGGTCAACATTAGTGATTTTATTTTTATAAAAATCAAAACGTGGCTATGTTATTTGAGATCTCTTAAAATAACCCTTATCTTTTAAAGTTCATATCCAGTTTGACATCGTTCGTAATTTTAATGTATTTTTCTCATTCATACTAGTTGTTTTGTCTACTTCCAAATGAAGTATAAAAGATCTAAACAGCCATCAAACCAGCAATTTCTATTGTGATAAACATTTCTCCACGACACACTAAATATGCAAAACACTATCCATCTGTCTAGTAGCCTACTTAGGAATTCAAATTTTCACCACTTTTTAATTCGCTTCAAGTGACACCTTTAAAATTTACAACCTAGTGACGACCTGAGAGCGATAAGGGAATAAAAAAAACTCCAAACCATCATCACTCGGTCCCCCCCCCCTCCCGCGTCCGTCAAGACGCGTCGCAGGTAAATCATCCAACCAAAGGTGTTAAAATGATTTAATGTTGATGAATAGGATTTTTCTCCGTTCATCACCACACGCGACCGCGGGTCGAGCCGTGATCATCATCATCTAGCAGCTTTGACCGCGATTCCACTTGGGCATTCGCTACTTTCGCTTTCGTTTCTATTTGCTGAGATTTATTTTTTTTCGTTGTATTTCGACTCGCCTTTCGACAACCGATACCGAAACGAACGGCCGCTGTCGGGTGGTGCTGTGATCCACCGGGGCTTGGCCTCTTGTGTGAACCAGTAAACTTGATTGGAATTACTTCGCCATTATGTGGGGGGGGGGGAGGTGTTATGTTCCACTACATCAGCCAGCGGTCGGAATGTGCATGTGGTCTTCTTTTGTTTGGAAGAAGACGACACAGGTCGGGGATTGGGTGTACGATTACTTCATGCTTCTCCCGAAAATTAGGTTACGTAACTTCTGGGTTATTGATAGAGCGATGCATTGGTTCATCAAAGATTAAGCCGACTTTTCTCCGACAATTACACTTCCGGGCCTGTTGTACACACCAAAAAATTCTGAATGTTACTGGCGATGTAAACATTCATGCATGTAAACATTCATACATGTAAACTTACTTTTCACGTAAACTAGCAGCTTACAAGAAATGTTGCAAACAAAAGTGGACAGTTGCATACAATATATGGAATATTGCATGACATGTCTCATAAATTTACACGATATATAATCTAAACTTCTATGATATATGACGCTCCATTTATGTGCATCATAGTAACGGAAATTTACTCTACTTTTTTTTTAGCTGTATACCTGTAGTCAAACATTTTTTATTATTAATTTCAAGAATGTTATTTGAAAATTCTTGAATTCTCAAGAGGTTACACTCACTGAATCAATGGTTAATGTGAAAATTCACATCGTATTCCATGGTGTTTTTTGTTCAAAAAACATTTTTCACCACAAATTCATCACATTTTTAAACACACTTCGCTCGAAAATTGCATTCTCCCTCTGTTGATAATTCATAAAACAACTATACTACCTATAATCTCATATCAGTCCCATATGGAAAATGTGGGCATTCAGAAAATTGCAGTTGAAGTTAAGGAGTGCAATTTCCATAGAAATATTTGAAAAACCCATGGTAAATTAATCGATATTTTTGTCAAGTTAAAATTAGTAGCAATGCAGCTTGCATAGTTTATATAAGCGAAAAATATGGCGATTTAGAAAGCGGACTCTGGACGATTTAATTTCAGGATGCGACTGATATGCGATTACTTTGCTTGATGGGACAAACTGACTTGATGTTGTTTTTACATTGTTTATGATAAAAGTCCTTAATTTTATCACGTAATGTGAAAGTAGATGCCAATTGATGGTGGATAGTGTTATTATCTTAAAATTGACAAAAATCCACACGGAACTGATATGCGATTAAGGTGGTTCGTTGTGAGATCCTTATTCTCGCTACCACTTCGAAACGTTAAGTGCACAAATATCAGCTTCCACGGCACGTACTACAATGAAACTGTTAACGTTTCCTGCGCTGCAACATACATGCAGTAGCAATTTCAGTTGAAATGAAACTCTAGTTTCCGAGATTTGTGTAATTGAAAATTCGAGGTGGAAGTGCATTTATAGCCTACATGGCGGTCATTTGCGGACTCTACAAGGAATCACCTAGTCAGTGTTGGGAAAATATCAAAAAATCAAATCTCACCATTTTGCAAGCTGTGATATCGCAGCTCAGAATATCAAGCTAACAAAACTCACCAACTGCAAATCTCACCAAACTGTGGTGAGATTGAGTTTAATGATTTTTGCTTTGCTCCCGAATGCAACCGAAACTTCCATAACGGCTTGCAGCAGTCACTTCGCGTCTGCCATCGGTGAAGATTAAAAAGAGATAGCAAACTATGCTTTCTCTTTCTAAGAAAATGATGTGAAATGGAGTCATTTTTGTGTCGAGTCAACTCTTAGCTTGATTTTTTCACGTCTTGAATAGTCTCGCAATATCAAAGGAGCTTGTAAAATCAATATCAAGCATGCTATTTTGTTCCAATATCACGTGTGATATTGCGAGCGCATGAGAGCGAAAAAATATCAATTGATTTCTGATTTTGCCAACACTGCACCTAGTACACTGCCTTGTGCGGCATAACAATCTCATTAGAATTTTTGGCGATAATGAGTTTTACATTGGAATCGATTGTCTAGTAAAATCACTTTAATACATGTGTAGTCGTAAGCGTGATTACATCTCACCCCAGAAGGCCTGGGTTCAACCCCAGTCGGCGCCGCCGGGATGTTCTGAGGCATAACATCTCTGATCACGCCTTCCTTCGGATGGGAAGTAAAGCCGTTGGTCCCCGGTTCATGAGTTGATGGGTCGATAGGTAGGGTCCAGGTGTGGGAGCTGCCTTCCTGGCACGTCGGTAGCATTGGTGCTCAGACGGAAAACAAGATCGACGGAAAAAACAAACCAAAGGAAAAAAAAATCACTGTACACGAAATGTTTTCTAATTTGTTTATTATTTTTTGAATAATTATAAGTAGAGCTTAACACTTACCGAAGAAGCCATTAAGCTACCTAGTCAAATTAAAAATTTGGGACTGAAAATGTGTGTCCGGAGTCGGTCAGGCTTTACCCTCTCCATTTTCCATTAAACGTTCAGTTTGGGCATTTTTAATCTAATAAAGCGATCTAATAAAAATTAGTGCTAAAATATTGATAATTGCTTATCTTTTGACAGATACGCGTATTTCATCTACTACTTGCAGACTTCATCAGTGCCAAGTACGCAATACCACTCCGTCTTTTATCTACGACTTATATACTAATCAATAGGACTAAAAATCAGCAGGTATCCAACTGCCATGTCACATTTACCTAACCAGTTTGGTTAGTACCTAAATTTAGTCTCCAACAGGTAGACTACGATGTGTGGTTTTAGGTACCATGCTAAAGAGTCTCGAGTATCCGTTTCCTTGATCTATATTAAGCAATGTTGATGGATTATGTTTAAATATTTCTAATCTTTCTGCTACGTCTAGTTTCCAAAGCGAAGATACACTCCACAGGATATTAATATTATCCTTTGTCAAATTGTGCCCCTTTGTAAAAATATGTTCTGCAACCATGGATTTAAATTCATAATGAAATCCGTTATCCATCTCTTTGTTAGCCTTTTTTACTTCTTTGATGTGTTCCTTAAACCTTGTTTCCAAAGTCCTTTTTGTCTGACATTTATGGAATCTGTTGTTGATCCTAACAGTGACTTTAGCTTATTTGTCCAGCTGCTGAATATTAAATCGAGACCAAAACTTCTAATCTTCGTATTCAATGATTTTGTAATTTTGTTGTTGAAATTCACCGCTACCCGTTTTGCCACCACCACTGGTGTAATAGTTGTCAAAGTATGCCTAAAATGGTCCCTTGTTCTTTTATCGATTACTGTCTGAATTGTTTTTTTCTTGATACTCACGAAGTCTAGCGATTTAAAAAATGTGAGCTATTTACTTTGACTTGCCTGTATCGCTAAGAGGAAAAGTTTGCATCCTTTGAACCATATGGTGAAAAGCGGCCATTTTGTGTTGGTATTACTTAGTATCTCTTCAAACCATTGCCATCCACAAAAAATGGCCACTTTTAACCAAATGGCTCACAGGATGCAAACTCTTCCTCTTAGCGATACAGGCATATCAAAGGAAATAGCTCACATTTTTTAAATTGCTATACTTATGGGTATCAAGAAAAAAAACAATTCAGTTAGCAGTAGATGAAATACGCGTATCTGTTAAAAGATAAGCAATTTTAACAGAATTAAAAGGAAATAAATCTACACACTCCAAAAGCTCTTCATAAAGTTTCTAACCCAAAAGATTCCCTTAGACAAGAATCGAACCCTTAGCCTTTTATTGTTTAATACCAGCGAGAATCAAAAAAGCGAATTGCAACACAAATTTAAATGAACAATTATGCGAAGTTTCATCGAACTTGCAAAAAGACGAATGCTTAGCTTGGTTCATTTAATGATGATAATGATAACATTAACATCACTGTAGCAAGACAACTGTCAGTAGACTGTGGACTATCCTCGCTGCTTGACTTGATCTAGTTTAATAACCTCTAATTGTACTCAACGTGCGATTGAATGAAGGGCCGAAAACGTTTTGGGCGAATTCGTGGGCAACATCGCCCACTTGCATCCAAGGAATAAATGAGAATCTTTTTCTAACAACAGGATCATACAACCGGTCAAAAAACAGGCCATCAAACAAGAGGATGCTTTAATGAGTGGGGAGAAGAGCCAAACCTCTATTCACGAAATATTAAAGACAGGAAGTTGGCATTTCCACGCTCCCGATCCATTTTGCTTCAATTGGGTGCGTTGGACCATACCGTAGCCAGCATTTAATGTTTCATATAGTAATTGTTCGCGATTGAAGCGAACGTAATGTGTTGTAGAAGTAGTAGTAGTAGTTGTTTTGTGTAATCGCCCTAACCACTTACCCAATCCTTTAAAACTCTACTAACCCCGAGGCGACCGCGGGTAATCGGTTTCCGAAACTAACCCTAATGTGCCACATGTGTAATTTGTATCAAGACCCTGAAAACAAGCTTTGATCATTTCCTTACGCTGCCGCTGGCTTGGCACGAGCATGCAAGCAGCAGAACCGACCGAGCGACGAGCGACCGACCGACCACAAACCAACGAGCGTGCAGCGAGTGCTGATTGGTTATGACTGAAGGAGAAATGAATGAATGCAACATCAAGAAGAAGAAAGCCAAACACATTTAAAGCGACGCATTTTGCGCGTCGCAAATATACAGTCCACAAGCTTTGTAAAGCAAACACCGAAATATAGCGCCGTTGAAAGTTTTAATTCATTCTCGTTTTTCCTCTTTGGACAAGCCGAAGCCAAAACAGTCCTTTTCAGGGCTATGAGTTGAGTTGGATTTCAGTCGAGCTTTTCGTTGTGTTCCTGTTGGCATTCCCACAGGGGGAATTGGCCAAATCAGCTGGAATCCTCCGAGCCGAGGATTGCCACACCATCTCCAGTGTCCGTGATCGGACATTTTTGGTCCTGCCGAACCGGATCCGTGTGATCCCATCCGTTTCTGTTGCAACCGCAACAGCGTTTCGACAATCTGACGATTATCGAAAAGTTCCTGCCTTTCGTCGCTGTGATCAGCCGATCGGATTTTCTGCTACCTCACGAAAAGCTCGCAGAGTTTTGTTTTAGAATTTTCTTGTGGCTTGGCTAAAAGGAAAACCGCAAGTTTCTTCGAAAGTACAGTCGCGAGTGAAATCGAACCTGTTCGTCGTCGCGTGTGCAAAACAAAACGTACGCGAACGTGTTACGTCGTGCGCAAGTGGTGGAACGTGTTTATTCCTGTCCGTTCCTGCCTACCGTTGTGCAGGTGATCGCTGTGCTTGATGCCAATTCAACACACACCTGTGAAGAACGAAAAGGAGAAGATGGCTGAAGTGAAGACTCTTGTTCACCTTCGTGAGCAAGCGAAGGCCAAAGTGACGAGGATCCGGAAGGCCGTTGAAGAAGCATCTAGATCTGGAGCAAGGCAATTGAGTATGGTGCAGCTGAAAGTCTTCACACGCAATTTGGAAACGCACTACCAGGAGTATTGTGATATTCATCGGCAAATCGTCGCTTTGACTCCCGCCGAAAAACTAGTGGACCAGGATGAAACGTACATCCTATTCGAAGACCAACACAACGAGGCTTGCATGTTGGTTGAAACATTAATCCAGTCGATGACCGAGCCGCAACCTCGTCCGATGCCATCGTCCCAGCGAGAAGGGATTCCTCGCATCATCGTACAGCAGCAACCACTCAAGGCTCCCATTCCCACCTTCGATGGGAAACCCGAGAACTGGCCACGTTTCAAGGCCATGTTTCTCGACGTCATGAGAACATCCACCGATTCCGACGCCATCAAACTTTACCACCTTGATAAAGCGTTGATTGGTAATGCCGCTGGAATCATCGACGTCTGCACCTTGAACGAGAATAATTATGCCGGAGCATGGGAGCTGCTGGAAGAACGTTTTGAAAACAAGCGGCTCATCGTAGACACACACATCCTAGGGCTGCTTAGCCTGAAGAAAATGAACCGAACAAGTGCCAAGGATCTTCGGGAATTAGTCGACGAAGTATCCCGACACATCGATGGATTGAAGCTCATGGAGGAAGTGATGAACGGTATGTCGGAGCGTTTCGTTGTCAACCTCTTGGCAACAGCTATGGATGCCAAAACCCGGATGGAATGGGAATCAACCGTTCCCCACAAGCAAATTCCCACGTACAAGGACACGATGGAGTTCCTAAAGAAGCGCTGCGCAATCCTGGAGCGGTGCGAGGATGCGATCGTGAAGCCGCCCGTTACGAAGCCATCTGTACCAAGCAAGAATCAAGTGAAGAGCATCTCTACCAAAGCTTTTGCTGTCACCGGAAAGGAGTCCTGTGACGTGTGTGGAACTGGAGCCCACCCGAACTTCAAGTGCGAGATCTTCCGAGCGATGACCGTCGTGCAACGCCAAGCCAAGGTAAGAGAGATCAAAGCTTGTTTTAATTGTTTGAAAGTGGGTCATTTAAGTAATTCGTGTACATCGTCATATACGTGTTCTAAATGCAAGGGTAGACACCATACCCTTCTGCATAGTGATAAACCGGTTTTCCAGTCTACCTCGAAATCCAATGTCTCGAACGCTGAATCCCAGTCTGTTTCTGAGGTTTCACAGTCAATTTCGAAGTCACAACCTTTTCCTGATGTTTCGCAGTCTGTCTTGAAATTGAATGTCCCAAATGTGCAATATCAATCTGTTCCCAAGGAATCCCAGTCCAATAGTGCAGTCTCGCGTTCACTGAAGCAACCCCCACGTCTGAGTCATAGTTTGTTGATGACCGCTAGGGTTCAGATTAAGGATTCGGATGGAAATCTGAAATACTGTCGAGCATTTTTGGATTGTGGTTCCCAGGCTCACCTTACTTCTCGTAGTCTGGTTAAGTCTTTGAATCTACCCCGTTTCTCCACTAACGTTGAGGTAGTCGGAGCAAATGGTCAGCGTTCAACGCTATCTGAGATGGTTAGAATTGAGATACGTTCTTGTAATTCTAACTATGCTGCGCAACTTGAGTGTCTTGTTGCTGACAAAGTTACTGGCCCTATGCCATCTGTTCCATTTGATATAAGGAAGTGGAACATCCCTCCGAATCTTCCACTTGCAGATCCTGAATTTCATATTCCTGGTGAAATTGACTTGCTGATTGGAATTCAGTTGTTTTTCAAATTATTGCTGCCAGGTCAAGTAAAGATGGCTGATGAACTTCCAATCCTCCAAGAAACTCGGCTTGGATGGGTTGTTGCTGGTTCTATCGAAGAGTCTCATGTTGCACAACATTGTTACTCTGTAGGTCTGCAAAGTCTTGCTGATTCTATGGAAAGGTTTTGGTCGATTGAATCCGTGGATTCATGTAATCCTCTCACCAATGAAGAACAGTTGTGCGAAGAAATTTTCTGCTCCACAACCCATCGCGACCAGAATGGTCGTTACATTGTTCAGTTGCCCCTGAAAGATTCTATTCATCGGGTAGAAGACAATCGTTCGATTGCTCTTCGTCGATTCTTCATGCTGGAACAACGGTTCCTGAAAAACCCTGAGCTGAAAAAACAATATGCAGAGTTCATCAATGAGTACAAATCCCTCGGTCACTGTATTCAGATTGATGAGTCTCAAGATCCTCCAAAGCTTTTGAAGTATTATGTCCCTCACCATGCGGTTTTGAAGCCTACGAGCTCTTCAACGAAGCTCAGAGTTGTGTTTGATGCTTCATCGAAGGGTAATGGACCTTCCCTGAATGATGCTTTGATGATCGGACCAGTGGTCCAAGATGATATCTTCTCGATCAACCTGCGTTTTCGTAAGCATCGGTTCGCCTTCTCTGCTGACGTTAGTAAAATGTACCGGCAAATAGCACTTGCCAGAATCCACACTTCTTTGCTTCGAATTTTCTGGAGAGAAAATCCAAATGATCCCTTACAAGTTTTGGAATTAACGACAGTTACCTATGGTACATCTTCTGCGCCATTCTTAGCCACAAGGGCACTTCAGCAGCTTGCTATTGATGATGGTGATCAATTTCCGATTGCAGCCAAGATCGTTCTTGAAGATTTTTATGTTGATGATGTTCTGTCTGGGTCTGAAACCATAGAAGGGGCCATCCAATGTCGTCTCGAGCTCACGGAGCTACTCCGAAAAGGGGGATTTCCCATTCATAAGTGGTGTGCGAATGACTCAGCGATTTTGGAGTCAGTTCCAGAAGAAAAGGGAAAGGTTCTTGTCTTTTGAAGATGCGAATATTAACCAGGCCATCAAGACACTTGGACTTCTTTGGGATCCGACTGAGGATGTATACCGATTCCACGTGGAACTACCAAGTCTTTCCAACTCTCCTCCTACCAAACGGAATGTTCTCTCACAGATCTCTAAACTATTTGATCCCCTTGGTCTTGTGTCACCTGTAATAATAGTTGCTAAGGTGATAATGCAGCAAATCTGGATGAGTAAGCTGAATTGGGATGATGTTTTGGATGGTCAGTTGATGCAAAATTGGACCATATTTCGTGATTCTCTAAATCACATCCACCAAATAAGAATTCCCCGGTATATGTGTGCCCCTGATGATGTTTATGTTGAAGTTCATGGCTTTGCCGACGCTTCTTCCTATGCGTATGGAGCATGTCTTTATATCCGAACCGTAACCCATGATGGGGTAAAGGTATCTCTTGTCTGTAGTAAGTCGAAGGTCATTCCAATCAAAGGATTGACGATTCCCCGATCCGAACTGTGTGCTGCATTGTTGCTAATCAGATTGGCCATGAAGGTTCTTCCGGCAATTAAGATGAACTTCCACTCAATCCATTATTGGTCGGATAGTCAGATCGTTCTTTCATGGTTAAAAAAGCCTCTATCTCAACTTGACGTTTTTGTTCGCAATCGAGTTGCAGAAATTGTTGATCATTCTGTTGATGCTAATTGGAATTACATCAAGTCGTCCGAAAACCCAGCTGATGTTGTCAGTCGTGGTCAACCCTCCCAACTCCTTGCCTCGAACGAACTTTGGTGGAACGGACCTCCGTTTCTGCGAAGTCATAGCTATCAGATTGATGAGCTTAATCCTCTTCCCGATGATAAACTACCGGAATTGAAACCAGTAACCGCGTCTACTGCCGTTCTTGTTCCTGAAACCCTCCCAGTTATGACTGCCTTTAGTTCATTTCGAAAGCTTCAGCGAGTGATTGGATATGTCAGGAGATTTGTTGTAAATGCAAGGTCTCCCAAATCGGAACGCATCACTTCGGAATACCTAACTGTGCGAGAGTTGAAAGAGTCATTGAATTTGATTGTTAAGTATATTCAAGGAGTTGCATTTTCTGACGAAATTCGTTGGCTTGAATCAGGTGAACCTTTGCGTCGACTCAGTAGTCTGAATGTTATTATGAATGATGGTGTGTTGAGAGTGGGTGGAAGACTAAAGCATTCATGTTTGCCATATGGTTCAAAGCACCAAGCCGTACTCCCTGACAAAAACCCAATTGTCGAATCGTTGCTAAGAGCAATGCACTGTGAAATGTTGCACATTGGTCCGTCTGGTCTCATTTCGTTGGTCCGCCAGAGATTCTGGCTTCTGAATGCTCGTTCTGTTGTCAGGAAAATCATCCGGTCTTGCGTTACATGTTTCCGATCCAATCCGAGGTTGCTTCAGCCATCTATGGGCGATCTACCTGAGGTTAGAGTCGTTCCAGCTCCACCTTTCTCGAAATCAGGAGTTGATTTCGCAGGGCCAGTTTTCATTCGCCAAGGCAGTAGGAAACCTGTTCTAGTGAAGGCTTACATTTGTCTTTTTATTTGTATGACCACCAAGGCCATACACTTGGAGTTGGTATCGGATTTGTCTGCTTCATCCTTTGTTGCAGCACTTCATCGTTTTGTTGCTCGACGAGGTCTCATCGAGGAACTGTTCTCGGACAACGGGACAAATTTTGTAGGAGCCAAATCTGATCTGCACGATTTGTTCCAGTTGTTCAAAAGTGATCAACTGCATGGACAGTTGAATGAGTTCTGTCAGGTTCGGGAGATAAAATGGACTTTTATTCCACCCAGGGCGCCCAATTTTGGGGGGTTGTGGGAAGCTGGAGTAAAGAGTACCAAAACACACCTTAAAAAAGTTCTTCGTGATGCTTCGCTGACGTTTGAGGAGTATTACACTGTGCTCACACAGATCGAGGCGATCCTTAACTCCCGACCACTGTTTCCGTCCTCTTCAGATCCCAATGAGCTTGAAGCTGTTACGCCCGGGCATTTCCTCATTGGTCGCCCATTGACTGCTATTCCGGAACCTTCACTTGAAGATGTAAACATTAATAGACTTACACGCTGGCAGCTTGTCCAGCGTATCCGTGACCATTTTTGGAAGCGATGGTCTCGCGAGTATTTGAATACCCTACAAACCCGTCAAAAATGGACAAAGGGTTCCAAGAATGTAACTCCAGGGATGGTAGTATTGTTGAAGGAAGATAACCTTCCACCTCAGGCGTGGAAACTGGCTCGAATTCTGAAGGTCTACCCCGGATCAGATTCAATGGTTAGGGTTGCAGATGTCCAAACCTCTCATGGTATTTTCCGCCGCCCAATCTCGAAGTTGGCCCCTTTACCCTTTGATTCAACCCAGCCCTCTGTTGTTCATCAAGTTCCTCTTTGCCCGGGGGGAGAATGTTCGCGATTGAAGCGAACGTAATGTGTTGTAGAAGTAGTAGTAGTAGTTGTTTTGTGTAATCGCCCTAACCACTTACCCAATCCTTTAAAACTCTACTAACCCCGAGGCGACCGCGGGTAATCGGTTTCCGAAACTAACCCTAATGTGCCACATGTGTAATTTGTATCAAGACCCTGAAAACAAGCTTTGATCATTTCCTTACGCTGCCGCTGGCTTGGCACGAGCATGCAAGCAGCAGAACCGACCGAGCGACGAGCGACCGACCGACCACAAACCAACGAGCGTGCAGCGAGTGCTGATTGGTTATGACTGAAGGAGAAATGAATGAATGCAACATCAAGAAGAAGAAAGCCAAACACATTTAAAGCGACGCATTTTGCGCGTCGCAAATATACAGTCCACAAGCTTTGTAAAGCAAACACCGAAATATAGCGCCGTTGAAAGTTTTAATTCATTCTCGTTTTTCCTCTTTGGACAAGCCGAAGCCAAAACAGTCCTTTTCAGGGCTATGAGTTGAGTTGGATTTCAGTCGAGCTTTTCGTTGTGTTCCTGTTGGCATTCCCACAGGGGGAATTGGCCAAATCAGCTGGAATCCTCCGAGCCGAGGATTGCCACACCATCTCCAGTGTCCGTGATCGGACAGTAATGGAATGAAAGTTAAGAGAAAAATAAAGGAAAGATCTCAGCTGATATGTTTCAAAGGAATCCATGACATCACGATGATTCCGCAGAGCTCCCATAGATATGCTACCGGTGTTAAAAACAGCTCCCTCGCCGTTACTTCGCCACACAGCAGCGGGAACCCCCGACATCCACTAATCAGGTAAAAAAAGTACTGTGACTACTTTCCATAACCAATCACTCGCGACGCAACGGTTTTATTTAGTTCCGTCAATTGTTAACAGAGGGCAGTGCAGCTCATACATGTATGGTACCTCTATATATGCAGTTAGATTAGAGGTACCAGACATGTTTTGCAGGCTACAGGCTTCAAAACTATCCGGATAGGCATGGATAATATAATTATCAGGGTAGACCTATCCAGTGGATAGAAATAAACGGAGTCTATCACTATCAAAAAAAATCCCTCCGCATAGTATGAAAATTAAAATTATCCGGATAATTTTAATTTGGATATTATAAATTATTTTTTCTATCCGGATAGACTTCGAACAGTTTATGTTTAGAATAGGGATGTTTGATATCAAATATGTACCGATCACTATGGGTTTTTTTTTTCGGGTGATTTCTAAAGGCCGGAAATCAATATCCGACGCCATTTTTATATTCAGGATGGCTGCTTCCGATTTCAGAAAATGT
Organism: Ochlerotatus camptorhynchus; assembly: GCF_037179485.1. Taxonomy (NCBI): domain Eukaryota; kingdom Metazoa; phylum Arthropoda; class Insecta; order Diptera; family Culicidae; genus Ochlerotatus; species Ochlerotatus camptorhynchus. The sequence goes on from NW_027041235.1 coordinate 454,382, forward strand.
AGGAAATACTGTAAAATACCTATCAATACGAGTATTTTTTTTTTGAATCGGGGTAACGGCTGGAACCTGTAAATCGATATCCGACGCGATTTTGAAATCCACTTTCAGGCTTCTGATTTCATAAAAAGACGGTGTCAAATACCTTACAATATCGATATTTTCGGAACGGGACGACGCGTAGATGCTGTAAATCGATATTCGACGACATTTTGGAATCGACATCGGGATTCATAAAAAGTATCAAATACCCTACAATAAATAAACCAATGACCGACGCCATTTTGAAATCTAAGATGGCTGCTGCCGATTTCAGAAAAAGTGGGAAATACTGTCAAATCCCCATCAACTTGGGTATTTTTGGAATCGGGATGACGTCTAGAGAATGAGAATAGATTCCGGCCTTCAATTCAAGATGGCGACTTCCGAGTTAAGAAAAAGTGGGAAATACTGCCAATATGGGTATTTTTGAAATCGGAATGACATTTAGAGAATGAAAATCGATATCCGAAGCCATTTTTATATCCAAAATGGCTGCTTCCGTATTAACTGGGAAAAGTGTAAAATACCCTACAATGTGGGTATTTCCAGACCGCGTAAACGCAAGAAATGAATGTCCGACACCCAAGATAACAACTTCTGGTTTCAGAAAAAGTGGGAAATACTGTCAACTATCCATCAATATAGGTATTTTTGAAATCCCGGTAACGTGTACATTAGACTGATGCAAAATTTGACTTTTTCGCTCCACAGTGCTTAAATGGTTTCAAATCGGGTCCTGATTAGCCTCCAAAAGTTACAACTCATTTGGTTAGAAACAGACTTCGCACAAACCATTTGAAGTTTACATGTAAATTACTATGAGAAATCTCAATTTTTTGTTCATTGCCATCTAGTCTTTTGCCATATTGAGCTGCGAAACAGTTTGATAGCCATTCTTATAGAAAATTTTCTCAGTTACAACTTTGCTCAAGATCATTTCTATGTAAAACGAGACAGGAAAAAGTTATTAATTATTTAAGAGATTGGTAAACTTATGACATGATCAAGCAGCTGCTCTGTAGGCAACACTGTATTTTGCAGTGTGACATAGTAGCCAGGATTTTTGTGTCCTATTCAACGCCCCAGGAACACCAATGTTGCCTGCTGAGCAGTTGATTGAGCATGATCATAAAACATCAGCGCATTGAACCATTGATAACTTTCGATCCTTGCATTTAATCAAAAAGTGGTCTTGAGCAAAGCTGTAGCTGGGAAAACTTCCTACAAGTACAGTTGAAAGCTTTTGAAGCAGACCGATATGGTGAATTATTAGATAGACATGAACAAAAATCTTGGTTTACCATGGTAATTCCCATACAAACTTCAAATGGTTTGTGCCATCTCAGTTTCTCACCAAATGGGTTCAAATTTTGTGAGGTTAGTCAGGATCAGATTTGGAATCGTTTAAGTATTGTGGAGCGAAAATTTCAAATTTTGCATCACTCTAGTGTACATGCCAGAAACCGATGTCCGACGCCATTTTAAAATCGAAGGTGATGCCTTTTGTTCAGAAAAAGTGTGAAATACTGTCAAATACCCATCAACGAGGGAATTTTTGGAATCGGGGTAACATCTAAAGGCTGGAAATCGATGTCTGACGCCATTTTGAAATTCAGAATGGCGGCTTTCGGTTTTAGTGTCAAATACCGTACAAATGGCGTTGTATATTGATTTTCACCATCTACGCGTAATACCCGTTCCGAAAATACCCGTTTGGATCAGTTGCCCATCACTGCCCAGAGAGGAGCATATGGAGCACTTACAGATTGGGATATATGTATGGAAATGAACTTCACTTGCTACAGTCCCTGATGCTCAGTTCCAGTTGTTTTTTGTTCATTAATTTATTTGAATTGACTTGACAGAACCGAGGATTCTTGTTCACTATACAAAACATCTTAGAACTATAGTCAAAAGGTGCTACACAATACACACTTCTTCTTACGCTATCCAAAAAGCCTCCTCCGTCAGAACGGGAGCCGCTTTCGGTGGTTTCATTGTATGGCAGTATCACCAGTATGGCACAGTGCTTCCATTGCAGAAATGGACGCAAAACGTGTTCAGCACTCACACACTCATCACCTAAAGGTTGCTTTCCAAAGTCAAAGACGCATCGACCGAGGTTCCAGTTTTTATTTTGGATCTTTTCATGAACCAATGGTCGGTGTAGTATGGGATTTACTCGATCGGGACTGCTGAGAAAATGTTGGAAAATTTGCGTCGTTCACTCGGCATGAACGGTTGAGTTCTTGAGATCATCGAATATTTAAGTTTTTATGATTTGATTTTGTATGATTCAATAAAGAATATACACATCAAAAATTAATCGTGGAAAAAAACCTTTAAACAAATAATGCAGCAAGTCTATTTGAAATTATGTTGCTTATTTTCCATTAAATTTATAAAACTTTGCCTGCTTTGAATCAGCGTATCTCGGCTTCATATGCAACTGAGCGAACATTTACCTTCTTTTTGTCAATTTATTTTTACTGTGTACATTTTTAGAGTAAGATATTTAACAAAAAGATGTTTAGCATTAAAACCAGCAGTATGGATTTCAGATATTTTTCAATCAATTTCAATGATCGCTTCAAGCACGATGCTTTTTTTCTAAAATGTAAATGGTTACCCATAACACACAAATATGCAACGTTTTATGCAAATCGAAGAAGGTCGAGTTTTTTTTTCCGATTGGGTATTTGGAGTGCTATAAAAGTGATATTACTGTATTTCTATAACACAATCGATCCGCCATTAACGAATGCACATACTCAGTGCTGCTAATTCTCAAATTCAATTAAAATTATTGGTGAAAATGATAATAGCACGGATTCGATATCAAGACACCTTATTCTAATTGACAATTTTGATCCGCATCATCAACTGATGAAAGCATGAAACATCTTTAATTGAGAAACGCTTGAAGTCAAACAATGAATTTTAACCATCGTAAAATAGGAGAGCTTTGACGGACAACCGGAGTATATCGACCAGATTTGTTAATCGTTGTTCAATTTGAAAGCTATGAAATTGGGTTGTTAGTGGAATACTCATAAGAGCAAAATAATTAGTTTCCATTGAATTCCACTTAGCATTTTGTTTCCATGACAAACACGAATTTCGACTACAATGTGCAGTATTCATCAATGCCATTCATTCCAGTCTTCATCAGTCATCCCCCAAGTGGAAATGGCACTGATGAAGACTGCACATTGTAGTCGAAATATGTATCTGTCATAGATACAAAATGCTAAGAGGAATTAAATGGAAAATCATAACATTTGCTCTAATCAAATGTATGACGTATGACCACATTTTTCATAATTGTTGTACTATCTTAGGTAATTTGAAACGGGCTGCTGATGTTTTCAGCTTGTTGAGAATGATATTAGATCCACTTTCTAATAGTTCAATTTGTCATGTTACATGTCAATTAAATTTTTGGTTTTGAAATTATTGTCGAGTCGGAAAACAAGCCGTTGTAGCAAGTTTAAACTGATTGGTTTCTTGTTACATGTTTTCCCTGAAAGCCTATGAAAATATCTAGTAGAATTCTAAATTGTCGAATTATTAATTGCTCTGAAAAAGAGCTTACCTCTAGAAAAATTTGCAAATAAATAATAATCTGGTTTATACGGTGCATATAAACATAAGAAAGGAGATAAATAGAATCCCAGAGCTATCATTTTTAGCAGCGCCGCTGGTGTAAAGGTAAGCGTGATTGCCTCTCACTCTAAAGCGCCTGGGTTCAATCCCAGTCGGCGCCGTCGGGATTTTCTGTGGCATAAAATAAGGCATAGGTAAGTACAGCCGTTTGGTCCCCGGTCCATGAATTGATGATTCGATATGTAGGGTCCAGGTGTTGATGTCACCTCTCTGCCATCGGTAGCATTGGTACTCAGTACGGAAAACAAGATCGACGGAAAACAAATCAAGGGAAAAAAGGATTTACATTTATATATAATAATACATCATTTATTACAGAAGTTTTCAATATTTAGTATATGGCTTTTATCAGTCAAAGAACTGAATGTTTTAAAGCAGGAGTCAAACTTCAAGAGAGGAAAACTACTTTCGAGCATCTGCAGTTCAATTGATCTTCAGCTTTTATCTGTCAAAAAATTGTTCATGTTATAAAAAATTAGTCTACACTAAGCAAGACCAAAGACTTTCGATCAGTTAAATTGTTCATAAGCTTATATTCAATAAACTGCTCACATTTAGAGGAGTAGTCAACTTCAAAAGAGAGAAATAACTTTAGAGCATTTTCAGTAGGATTTTCATTTCTTTATTTTCGTGATTTTTAGCCGTAGGCTAGTTCATTTCCGTCGAATTATATTAATGCAAAAAATAGTTTAGGCATCGAAAGCTCTCAATTAATAACTGTGGAAATGCATCTAGAACACTAAGTCGAGAGCACGCAATAAACTTGAAATGCAAAGAAGAAGAATCATATACCAAAAAAACACATTAAGCCGAATGTACACATATTGTAATTACCATAACATACTTAAAATTATGTTTGAAAGACCCCACATGCCTACAGGCATCGAAAATCATATTAACAATGACATATTGACAAACTCGACATTTGGAAGCAAGCTAGGTTACTCAACCGTAGGATCACCGTTCACCCTGTTGCGTCAAGCTTGTACTCTGATTCTAATATTGTTTTTATTATCCCGTTACAGGTCTCGTCTAAAATACAGAGGCGGCAACTATCCCAGCAGGCACAATCGCACATCCTAAGTGACATCCAGCAACATCAGCACCGTTTCAACCTACATCAGAATCAACGACCATCGAACGTCATCATCCAACCATCGATTCAACTGCCAATTCCACAGCAGTCGATCAACACGATCAACCAGCGGCCATTTTCTAACAACAACAACCCTTTCCAACCAAACTCACCACCATTCAACAACAAACAACTGCCTCCGCAGGCGCCTCCTAGCAATTTCAGACCTCCACAATCAGGCAGACAGCCACACAGCAACTTCGGGGCACAAGTAAATCGATTTTATCTCCAACATCATACACAAACCTCATTCATACCGAATTTTTTACGAATCTTACAGCAAGACACACGACTTCCACCACCACTATCACCACAGCCATCAACACAACAGCAAAGACCCGCCCCGAACACGCTACAACAGCCTCAATCGCAGTTCTTCAACGGGCCCAAGCTTAACAACCAACCCTTCGTGAACGGTGCTTTTCCGGCGGAGAACACATTCGGAGGCCCACGCGTTCCCGACACACGGCCCCTAACTCCTTCTGTACAAAATCCATTCCTACAACCACCTGCCTTCCAGGCACCCCACTCTCCCTCTGCACAAATACGTTTCCCTTCCAATGTTCAAGCTCCTCAGGCCCAAGCACTTTTCCAAGCACCTCCCCAACAACCACAGTTCCCTCCTGCTCCACAATCATCCTTCGGACAACCGATTGCTCAACAGTCATTCGATACAAACCACCTACGCTCCGAAGTTGTTCCACTAGCCCAACAACCACTACAGACATCCAACTTCAATCCATTCGCTTCTCAACAACACCAACAACATCAACAACAGCAACAACAACAACAACAACAACAACAACAACATCAACAACAATTCAACAGTTTCCCACCAGTTCAAAACGTTCCGATATTCGCCCCCACACAAAATCTTAACTCTCAACCTGGAGTGTTTCCCCAATTTCAACCGGCTCCTGCTCAGTCGAACCAACATCAGCAACAATTCCCGGCTCCTGCTCAGCCGAACCAACATCAGCAACAATTCCCAGCTCATGGTCAAACGTCTCTGAACTACCAACAGCAACAAGAACTAGAAAAACACCTCAATGATGAGAGCATTCGAATCCGAGAACTCCAAGAGAAGCAGAAAGTCATTCAGAAACACGAACAGTTCCTACAAAAGCAATACCAAAAACAACAAGCCAAGGTCCAACAACTACACCAAGATTTCCTCAAGAAGCAGCAAAAAATTCTACAACAACAGCAGCAAGACTATGACACTATCCGGAAGACTCCCACTCCATCATACTCCCAAGCCCTACCATCCGAGCGAACTGTCTACGAAAAAGCAACAAAAACCTATCAGAAGCCAACGCCGACTTCCTCAATTACCAACCCATCCCCATCCACCACCGAAAATATTCTATCAGTGATTCCGATCAAATCCAGTAGCAAGAAAGACTACACTACCATCAGTAAAACCGGCTTAGATGTCCTTCTACAATCGAACCGTCAAAATCTTTTCGAATCCATCAAAGCTGAAACCGCCAAACCCACCAAGGCCCGTCCAACCAAGGTTAAATCTACCAAAGCCCTCGGACGCGATGATCTTCTGAAGCAACTGAAACTGGCTCTGGCCGAACAAGGACCTCAAGACCTTGGCAATAAGAACTACAGCTCAACGGATCTGGTACTGCCAAATGGCGAAAAAGTGCAAGTGATCCGTACCACAGATCCCGATATCATCAAACGTGCCAATGCCAATTCGGAAGCCGTTCTAACTCAGCAGCATGATTCACCAACCACCGCTAGGCCTTTGTCTTTCGATGAGATTGTCAAAAGCGGTATTCTTCCTCCTGGTGCTGATTTTGAATTGATAAAACAGTCCGAACATGGGCAAATTGAAGAAGTCGGTAAGATTCCACCCCAGAAGAAGGTCACATTTGTTTATCTGGAAGAACAGGACGACGGCTCATATAAGGTTCAAGGAGTTAAAGGTAGCAGTGATAAGGAAACGAAGACTTCCGGGGCTGATGTAGATAACATTTTGAAGAGAATAAAGAACGGTGAGATTCAACTGCCACCTTCGTCGAATAAGGCTATCAAAAACCTAGCAGTATTGGAAGGCCCATCGAGCACAACCACACCGAGAATTGTACCAGTTCAGAAAGCGAACTCCGTTACAATAATTCCTCATAGCACACCTCTCGAGAACCACCACAACCATCACCACCACTCAACGAACTTTGTGGCAGATCACACCATTCCACGCACTGCCTCTTCTCCTGCATCGACGACATATGTCTCGACTGCATCCCCTTCTAGCCCAAGCTCCATTTCAGCTTACTCCCCAAGCTCCGTTTCAGCTTACTCGCCAAGCACCTACTCTGGAAGTACAATCCCTCAATCGTCAACCATCTACCATTCTACCCAATCCCCAATCACCAACTATTATCAAAACGATAATTCTATCCTTCACAATGGAGCCAGTTCCACGTATGCTACGACGGCATCGCCACCAACTCCCATCACCCCCGTTCCCAGTACAACCACCGTCCCTCAGTACTCCACCCATTCGGAGAACTACATCTCATCCTCCACGATAGCACAGCATACCGCCAGCTCTAACATATACCAGCAGCAAGCCACTGGTAAGTTCGACGTAGTGATACCAACCGTTTCCGCTCCGATCACCACCGTGACAGCACAGAATACCTACCACCAGCAGCAGTCGGAACAATCATTGCCTTTAATACAGCAATCGCAGCAGCAGCAGGTACAACCAACGCCGCAACCTCAAGATCCGTCAACGCCATCGGCGGTCAACCCGAACGAACTGCCAGCAATTCTCAAGAAAAGCGGACTATTTGCCATGGCCAAATACCTCCGACAGTCTGGTTTGGATACGATACTGAACGAAACCGGTCCGTACACGATCTTTGTGCCGACGGACAAAGCCTTCCGCAGTCTCCTAGTGCAGCTGGGAGGACCGGAGAAGGCCGAAGAGAAGTTTAAGAACAATCCACGGCTGCTGAGTGGGGTAATTTAGGCGAAGATTGACAGATGGTTAGTGGTACTTTACTTATATTTCTATTTCAATTCCAGCTTCTGCTGCATCACGTTATCCCAGGATCGTTTGACATTGGATCGCTGCAAGACGAAATGACCGGTGTTTCGCTGGCCGGAACGCAACTACGAGTGAATCAGTACAACATGCACGACTCCGAGTGGAATGATGTTAAGGTATTTTTTTTTAATCTAAATTCACGATTAAGGGAAAAAACAACATTTTGATTTTTCTAAAAAATATTGGAAAAAGATATCAAAAATCTAAAAAAATCATTTTTTTCAAATTTTTCAAAGAAATTTCACGTGCAAAAACATTTTTTGTAAGTAATCATGGCATAGAATTGGACTCAAAAAACAACAAAACATCGACTGTTCAGTTTTTCTGAGTGTCCATTTTTTTCATGATTTGATAAAAAAAAAATTACATGATAAATTTTTACTTTTTAAATGATTTACTGATAAATACGAAAAAAATAAAAATTATTCTAGACCTGCCAAGCTAGTCTCATATGAAAGGTGCGACCCTAAACTTTCGTTTGTTAGATGTTTCTGCGATACAGATTTTTTTAAATAAGTTCTTCTTACAGAGACACCGTGACTTGACTATCAAGAGAGGTAACGCCCCAAGTAACAGTTTTGGTTTTATGAAGGTTCTATAGACCATGATTTAGACTTGTAGCATGCATTAAAACCACTATAAAACTTGAAATGTTTCTTGGGGTGGTCGTGGAATGCTCATGAATCTCTCTTTAGCTCAACTAACTGGCGTTGCTGGTTCACCTTCACAGCAGCTCCGACAAAACTTGAGTGACTGCCCTGCTGACGGTATTCTAGATGCCCTCATCTCGACACATTTCGTTGACGACATTCTTCACATTAAGAGCAGGCATCTCTCTTCACACTGTTTCAAATCTAGGACAGTCAAATATCACGTGCTTCGCTGATTCCTTCACATTTACACACTCCGTACAAAGGTGGTGACGCTACGTGTCCGAACCGATTTAGATACTGCCTGAAACAGGTGTAAGTTTACCTCCCTATGCTTTTTTGTCGAGGGATTCGGTATTAAGCAATGCGTCCATCTACCGTTCTCCGCAGAGTCCCATTCCTGCTGCCACTTCGCCGTTGACTTCGGTCTCACAATTTATCTGGTTTCCTTGCGCTTGTAGCACTCGCCCTTTGCCAGGGTTATTCCGATAGCGCATACTGCTTCCGACGAGATGGTTCTGTATGCGCTCATGTCTCACATGGTCATGAGCCTGAACGTACAAATCAACTTCACTTGATTCCGCATCGTTGTCAGCACTGCATCCCAGGATTCACTTGCCAGAAGACCCCTCTTACTACTGCTTGGTCCAGAGTTGTTCGGCATGATAATAGCTACCGCGTTGATGGTCTTCACTGCCACCGTTGAAGTTTAGCCGGTCCACGATCGTCACTCCCAGGTATTTCAGCACGCGCTTCGAGGCAATGGCCTAGTCCCCGGCGATGTTTTCTGCCCGCTGTACCACTTTACAGCTACTGATCAGTAGCACTTCCGTTTTGTGATGGGCTATCTGCAGCTTCGCTCCCTGAATCCAGTTTCCATTCATGTCGATAGTCATGACCATTACCTTTAAGACCTCAATGTCCACAAAGCCAACGATCTCGACTCCTTTGGGCAGCTTGAGTGTCAGCACGCAATTCCAGAGCGTTGGACCAAGGATGGAGCCTTATGGAACTCCCACCGTGATCCTTTTCGATCTCTGCCTCATGTCTATTTCGTAGACCAAAACCTGGCTCTGGAAATAAATCAGAATTCTACACAGGTAGTCAGGTCAGGAACCCTCATTATATGTAGCGCTACACCAATGGTTTTTCCAGCTGACGCTATTGAAAGCGTTATCACAACGCAATGTCGTTACCCTCTCCGCTTCTGTTTGGACGACTTTTTGGCTCACTGCCCAAATTGCATCCACCGTTGATCTCCCTTTTCGGAAGCCGAACTGCATCTTCTTACATTTCGTCAGCTTGTTGAGAATGATCCTTTCCAAGAGTCTTCCAAGTGTATCCAGCAGGCATATAGGCCTATACGATGCGGGATCCCCCGGTGGTTTTGCTAGCTTTGGCAGCAGCACTAGCTTCTGAATCTTCCATCTGTCTGGGAAACGACTTTCATCCAGACATTTCTGCAGCACCATCCTGAATATGTTGGGGATTACAGCCGCACAGGGCGCTTTCTTCACCTTCAATCATTTCACCACTGCTACGAGTTCCTTATCAGAGACTTGTATACCTTCAGCCTTGTCTTCCTCTTCCACGCCGTACGATGTGAGCGGCCAGGTCGTTGGGTCGTGCTCCGGGAAAAGTCCGTCAATGATGACCTTCAGCTTGTATGGGCACATTTCAGCAGGCATCGTTGGCCCTTTGATCGTGACTTGGAATGCGTCACCCCAGGGCTTGGCAACCACGTCTCGGCACAGCTTCTCAAAACAGTTTGATTTGCTCAGCTTTAGCTCCCGTTTGAGTGTGGCTCTGGTCGCTCGGAACACTACCCTACTCTGTCTGCTTCAGTATTTGCTCTCTGAACGCGTCTTCTGGCTCTGAGGCAACTAGCACGAAGGGAGCTGAGTGTCTCGTTTCACCAGTAAGCTGGGCGCCGTCTGTTCTTTAGCTCCAGTTTCCTCGGCATGGTTGTGTTGCATTCCCCCACTACCGTTTGAGTCAACTCGTCCACGTTCAGGTCCGCGAGGCCGCTACACGGGAACAAATCCAATCTCCGAAATGAGATAAATGACTAATGATTTCATGAACATATGTAGCGTATTTTCATGTTATGAAAACACACCATGAATAATATTCATGATATCATGAGCTATTTTTGCGTAACGCAGCTAAGATTCCCGAAATCAATCATCCGAGTTGAGCTAAATTCATGAATTTAACTTTGAGCTTTTAAACCAAAAAATAAAATTAAGTTTGATCGACTGGATTCTAACCAAGAATCTTGCGATCATTAAACCCATACTTTGACCACTAAACCATCAGTACTTGTATAATATGGAAGGCAAAAGGCGTATAATAGATACCTATGTAGTGCGTTTTATGAACACGGTTTGCCAGGTACGTGTAACGGTTGTAGCGATCATGATTCCGCTGCATTATAAAATCATAAATTTCCATCACGAAATCATGAATCATTGTTGTTCGTCTTACACTTCCGATCGCGAAATTCTCGTCCGCGATTGTCGATATGGGTACACCTCACTTACTCTTCAGTTCATGACGTCGGTAATGGATTCCTGAATGTCTCTGCGGAAAGTGCTGATGGTGCCTTCATTGGACAGCCTAGCTTCCAGCTCTGCTAGAGCTTCCGGTAGGCTATACCCTTTTGCGTTGGTACATCTACTTCCCCACTCCACTGCTCAAACATTAAAGTCTCCTCCGACGACTACCTGGCATCGTCCGATCAGCTCATCGATTATTACATCCAACATCTGCAAGAACTGATCCATCGTCCATTTCGGGGGTGCGTAGTAACTACATAGAAAGAGTCCATTGATTTTGGTGATCACGAAACCTTCGTATGAGGCCGCCACCACTTGTTGAATGGCCACCATTCCTGTTCTATCCGCCACCCAGTTACCATTAACGACAGGGACTCGACGTGGCTCTGCAATTCCGTTGTCGACTGACACAACAGTTGCTGTGCAGTGTCGTATTGATTGACGTACTGTTGACCCGCCTTCACCTCTTTGTTCGCTTAGCATTTGAAGCCTCCCGTCATATGGTCGTTTCTGTCTTCTTGTTTGTAGAGCATGCACTTAGGCTGCTTAGGTCGCTTGCGATGTGATCCTTCCCCGAGCAGGAACTGATAGCTAACCCATAACAAATGAATATCTTAATGTGGTATGATAGGGGAATTTACGTATTCTCGGCAACCTAAGCAGCGACGTTCTTTCTATAGCCTTTTTCTCTAAGGAACGCACACATATGCAGTATTGGTTTGTTTACAATCTTTTGCTGCCAACTGCTCTAACAATTTCAGTCGAAAGAATTGTCAAAAACTGTTTTGAAACGCTTTTACAAAGCTCCAATCTTCTCTAGTCAGTGCGAGTATTGTCGGCAACCAGTTTTTCTTCGGCAACCGTTCCATTTGAACTGCATGTAAATCTGCGGTTCTATGATCGGCTACTCGAAATCAGCTACAATTTGTAGTGCGTGTGTTGCATTTCAAGAAAACCTTGCTAGATTGCTTTTTCTCAGTGGTAAAAATATAGTCAAATTGAAACTGAAAGCATAAAGAATCGTTTGCATGCATTCAGCGAAGTGTTTTCGTAAGAAAATCCAGTGAAAATAGTGTTTCAATTTGGGTTGCCGAAAATAGTCTGTCATGCCCAAGCCGTCATTTCCCCTACCAGATTTAAGTATGCTTGTGGTTTAAAACCTTGTTTTGATATTATTCAGTTATCGAAATATTTTGTAAAATATCAAATGAATACCAAAATAACAAAATGTGACCTTTCAGTTTATAGACAATAGCACTTGAAAGAGTTATTGAATTGGTATTAGAAGACCTTCAAAATAACAAATTACGGTATTCTGGCATCTAAAAAAAATGTCTGTTATCCGTTTGTTATTGTAATAACTAAATTATTTATTAGTTCGTTATTAGTAGAATATTTTTGAGGTAGTAATTTTGGTATTTTACCTCTTATGTCAGCCTCACTAATACCATAGGTTGCCAGTTATACTATTTTTATACCTGAATTTGGTATTAATAAGTTATTTTTCCTGCTCAGGTCTCCCTGCATTTTCTGCACAGATCAGATCTGTCAGGACCTTTGCAGTTCCCCGCCTGGTGACCGAAGTCCATGCATTTGAAGCATCTCTCCAGTTGCTTGGTAGCTCAAGGAGTGGATTTCAGCGAGTACACTGACCACCCAACTTTGATGTAAGTTGTATCGCAGTGTGCCATCAACGCTCTTCTTATGATGTTATCTCCTCCGATCTGTCTCCTGGGGTAGAGCACATTAAATTGCCTTCTCGCCAAGAAAATTTTCGACGAGTGGCTTGAAGGATAAGCTCTTGACCGTAGGATCTTTCTTCAGCTCCAAGAGCATCTCACCTATCTGGGTGCTCATGGTTTTCACCACCTAGTTCTTCACTTTCCGAAAGAGTCCTGCTTACATCAGTTCTTTCATGACCTCGACAATCAGAACATCACCCTTACGCTCCCGACGATGCTTGGGTTTCTCTGTCTGCTGCTCTTCTATTCTCTTCACTTCCTTCTGTTGCTACCGCTTCTCCTTCTGATTTTCGACAGTACACCAGCCAGTGCCTTCCCAAGTAACCAAAAGTTCTGATAAAAGGCTATTTGTGGCTTAATCAGCTTGGTTGGAGGCGGTCTATAGAATTCTAAGCAGCCTCATGTTTAAGTCGTTATAAGAACTTGAAAGTTCCGGTATCATAATTGAAGAGCATTCTAAGCAGCTTCTGGCGGAACTTGAACGGAACTTTATTTGAACTATATGAAACTTGAAAGTTCTGTCGGAACTTTATTTGAACTTTATGGAACTTGGAAGTTCTGTCAGGACTTTATTTGAACTTTACGGAACTTGGAAGTTCTGTCAGGACTTTATTTGAACTTTACGGAACTTGGAAGTAATTTTAACCGTTGAATGCGGAACTTTTGGTTACTTGGGTGCTCCTTGCTCCTTGTTGCCTAGCGGGGGTCCCTGTGTATTCACCAGCAGTGCTTTTGTGGCATTTCGTCTCTCATCCTAAGCGTATTGCGATTACATTCGGCAGCAGTCACGGCGGATTTGATACCCGTCACTAGATGCTTGATCCTAGTGCGGACGTTGTTCCTTTATGAACTTTTAGAATTCGTTGACCATCTTCCAGGCCTCCGTCATGTTGGTCATCCCAAGCTGCAATCCTTTTTGGGGTATGATACCGCTGGATTTTGGTGTGAATATCTGGCTCAGCACAAGACTCATTAGGGCTTGCTACTGCTGGATCTAACTGTGACCACCAAGTTCGACACTGGTGATCTCTGCAACTTCTCACTTTTTGCTAACACGTTCGCCCATCCATTTTGGAGTATGTTTGTATGTGTGTGATGTATGTATGTGTGCATATTACGGTGTTTCATTCTGGAAAAAGATTGATATTTTTGATAGGCCACTCCCATAGTTCAGTTCATAACACAAAAACAAACATCTGTGCAAAGAATCAGCTAAACTGGTCAACGTTAAAAGGCTGCGCCAACGATTTCAATTTTGTTCGGGATTTTCGTCAAATTAGTATGGGAGAAAATGATGACCCACTCAAATCATTATAACTTTTTTTTCCCAATGAACCGATTTGAATGTAGTTAAAATATGTTATACTTAAAACTGACTTGAAGGCTGCAAGTCGATTTGATGCTTCACAAAACAGAAATTGGCTTTCGGAACTCAGATTGCAGATAAACCTTGATTTGAGCATAAAATCAGGTATGTTAATAGGGCATATTTCATAGTATGCTTTGCCAGATTTTTTTTACCTCAATGTTTATAAACATATTGTGCTGTCATCCTACAGACTAAGTGTAAGACCAGCTATCCAGATTCCACAAATGGCTGTGATGAAGGCTGATGATGCCCTATCCCTATTTTCTAGAGCACAAATCTCGGACATTGTTGCAACAACGCTCATGAAATTGGAACTTCTGCACTGCAGCAAAGAGTTCAATTTTCATTGTGCGGAGATGAACCAGCCTACGGCTAAAAATCTCCTAAATAAAGAAAAAAAATATCATTGTTGTATGTTTTGTGAGAGTCGACATTTGTGCTCTTTAAATTTCGAGGCTACAATGCTCTCCCGCAGAAATATTGTTTCCACAGCAAAATCCTCTTCCCAGTGCTTCAAGATTAATTCTACAAACGTACGATTATATTAGAAGATTCAATTTCCGTGTTATTTGAAGCAAGCTCCATAGTTTCCTCTTGAACACAAGTAACCATATTGCTCTCCCTTACCCCACAACAGGTGACGACAATCAACGGTGCCATGGTCGTATTGGACAAGCAGGACATTGTCATCCCACAGGGAATTGCCCACGCTGTTGACCGAGTAATGTTCCCTCTGCCAGTCGGTGACATCCTGCAGACCTTGCAGTCAGACCGAGAACGACGGTTCACCCACTTCCTGCGGGCATTGTTCGCATCGGGAATGTCCGATACACTACAGAACAAAGGTAATGCACACATCGAATCAAGACAAACACAGAAATGCTTAAACCCTCTTTTCTCGCAACAGGTATCAAAACGTATACAGTATTCGCCCCAACCGATGCGGCCTTTGCGCACTACTCAACGGATGAGCTGAACAAACTAGTCACCGACAAGGACCAGGCGGAGGAACTGGTCAAGAAGCACGTCGTTCCAGGCACTTTGTTCACCGCCGGAATGCGATTCTACCAAGTTAAAGATGCCATGGCCGAAGGCAAGACGGTGACGTTACAGAAGAGTGGAGGTATGCTTTAAATCACAGTTACGATTTCATTCCCAAATCTACCATGTCAACATACTTTCAGGAAAAATCAAAATCAACGACGGATACCTACAGACGTCCAACATTCCTACGACAAACGGCGTGATACATGCGATTGACTCCTTGCTGTAGGACCAATGTCTTCTTGTCAAATTCGAAACTCATGTATCATTTTTAAAGAAGAAATGCCATCTCCACCAAGTTAGGATCGAAATGGATGGAGACCAACCAAACCACCTAATTTTCCGAATTAAGACGTGAAAATTACCAGTGAACTTAAATGTGAAAGAGAAGGAAATGTTATTTCAGAATCACACCACACACACACACACACACACACACACACAAACAATCATTCCATTTTGTTTCGAGCCACTATTTATTAAACGCGAATCAAATTCGAACTTCCCTTCCAGACAGCACAATACATAAGCAAGCATTCATGAAGAAATGGAAAGTACTAAAGGCATCTTACGTTGGTGCCTTCCTCTTTTAGTTGGACAGTAGTAGAAGTTATTATTTTAGGAACAAAAAACTACAAATTGTAACAGTTGTTGAATTTGTTAAACTTGTTGAAGCAATGTGTAGTACCGTTGGACACACCCGTACCCATAAGTGAGGATGTTAATTTATTGATAAGAATAGTTGTTAGCCGCTAAGCAAAATTGTTCTGGACAAACCTTGTAAATACCGTTCTCCAAATCTCTAGTTGTAATAAATACAAATTAAAATAAAATAAATACTTTTCAATTCGATGATGACCGTCACACAAAAATATTAAACCTCTTACGATATAGCACTAAATTCCATGGAAAATGATTGCAAATAACGGGGATAGAAAGCAGGGTTGTTTCCACTCACTTGCTATAAAAAATCGTTTTTTGAATTCGTTAGATAGGGTAATTTACGTATTCTCGTCAATCTAAGCAGCGTCTGCACTTCTACTAGCATTTTCTCAGCGTCACGCACATATATGATGTGTCTGTTTGTTTACATTCATCTGCTGCTTGCTTCTCTATCCATTCCAATCGACAGAATTTTTCAAAACGTTTTGAAAGCATTTTTACAACGCTCCAAACTTCTCAGGTGAGTGTGACTATTGTCGGCAGCCTCTTTTTCTTCGGCAACCTTCCCATTAGAACTGCGTGTTAACCAGCTGTTCTATTATCGGCAACTCGAAATCAACCCCATTTTGTAGTGCGTATGCTTTATTTGAAGAAAAATGTAGCATTACTGGATTGCTCGATCGTTCAAATATAATCAGATTGAAGCTGAAAGGCTAAACAATCGTTTGGACACATTCAGGGAAGTGCGTTGATGGGAAAACATAGTGAAATTAACGTTTAAATTTAGGTTGCCGAAAACAGTCAATGGGTGCCGAAGCCAACATTTACCCTATAATGTAATGATATGTTGTACTTGTACGTAACAAGAAGAGGGTGAAAAGTATGTGTTTGACTCATTTGTTTTTTTATTAATTACTTTATTTGTACAGGCTTCATCGAATAAACTTTTGCAGAGCCGAGTTATCATTTTCGTAATACATTATTGATGTCTTATATTTAAAGTTTAAGGAGCTAGACCGGATACTCGCGGTTGTCTCGAGGTTAGTGGAGATTTACAATTTTTTTTTTTTTTTTATGGGAAAAGGGAGAAGGAGGTTTGAAATGTGGTTTACGATACAAATATTTAATTAATCCTAAAACATGAACTTATTTCTATTCATCTTGAAAACAAACATAAAAAAACCCACACGTACAAAATACAAACTAAACGGAATCGAGCAATGTGATGGGACCCATGCAAAGGTGATGACAAAAGATCTTAAAGATAAAGCACTTGAAAGCTCCCGTATTTTCATGAGAAACGACTCTATTAGTGATCCATCTATCAAGAACGATCTTTCGGAATCAACTTGGCCAAACTTTGCAGCGAAAATTGACGGAGGGATTATGCTGTGAAGGGCTGACATCCTGTGTTATGAGCACGTAGTACAATGTCATAAAACGAGTTTGAGGGTTTAGCTCAAGAAGCTTCTCAAAGTTTGCAATCACCAGTGGGTTCATAACCTCACAACGGGTGCGGGCCTGAGGTGTGTTTGACTCATAAAACCTATCAATTTTGCTTTCAAGGCAATCAGCGATCTTATGAATAGTAAGCGTTCGCTCAGAGAGGGTGCTCACGAATCGTAAAATCGCTGATTGTGACGCACTGAAAGCAATATTGACTTTTTTTTTGTGTCAAACACATACTTCACGACCTCTTCGTGTAACTTTCAAGTACTAATCACCATTATAACATCTAATGAAGTAACCCTGGGTGTAAGTGACCCATTGTTCGGAAAATCGTTCTCAAATCTCATTCATTGAGTCCTCCTGAGGAAATAAACTCGCGTGCAAATTTGCCAAACGCCTAAAAATCAATCGATAGAATGAAGAAAGTCAACTTAAAAGTATTTAGTTCATCCGGAAATATCATCGGTGATTTAATCTCAAGCATGATTTTTGAGTTTTGGATATTACGCTAGTTTACAAATAATAGTAAAAAAAAAATAACTCCAATGTTTGACCTTTGATCCTTATGTAAAATCGTGCACTGAATCCAAAAATGTAGCCAAATCTCAAACATGATAGTTTTCTAAATACAGCTGAAAAAAACTA
The DNA here is from genome assembly GCF_037179485.1 of Ochlerotatus camptorhynchus. Taxonomy (NCBI): domain Eukaryota; kingdom Metazoa; phylum Arthropoda; class Insecta; order Diptera; family Culicidae; genus Ochlerotatus; species Ochlerotatus camptorhynchus. The sequence goes on from NW_027041235.1 coordinate 472,412, forward strand.
TATGCCACTTTTTTTTTGGCATTTGATAGCTGAGTCTCGGATAATGCTTAGCTGAATCTCAGCAACCAAATGAAATGTTTGCTGAGATCTCAGTAAAACTTATTTTGCCGAGATTTGCACAGCCGAGCTCGGTAGAAAAAACTAAGTGTGTATGATCATGCTCAATCAACTGCTCAGCTGGCAACATTGGTGTTTCTGGGGCGTTGAATAGGACACAAAAATCATGGCTACTATGTCATACTGCAAAATACAGTGTTGCCTACAGAGCAGCTGCTTGATCATGTCATAAGTTTACCAATCTCATAAATAATTAATAACTTTTTCTTGTCTCGTTTTACAAAGAAACGATCTTGAGCAAAGTTGTAGCTGAGAAAATTATCTATAAGAATGGCTATCTGTTTCGCAGCTCAATATGGAAAAAGACTAGAAGGCAATGAACAAAAAGTTGAGATTTTCCATAGTAATTTACATGTAAACTTCAAATGGCTTGTGCGAGGTCTGTTTCTAACCAAACGAGTTGTAACTTTGGAAGGCTAACGTCGATTTGAAACCATTTAAGCACTGTGGAGCGAAAAAGTCAAATTTTGCATCAGTCTATTGACCATGCCCTGTTAATACAACATTGCTCATCTCCAAAGAGAGAGGTAAAACATACCCACCTACACTCAAAGATAAATTAAATCAAAAAAACTTAAAAAAGTATACAGTTTCCCGCTTCACCTTATTGAGTCCGAGCCATGATTACTTCGGCAGTAGTCATGCATGATTAAAATCGAAATAATCTTTCCAGTATTAATAATTATTCTTTTTCAATACTGATATATAATAAAAAAAGATTAAAATTCAATCAATTTTTTTTTAAATAGAATCAAAAATGATTAAAAAATATTCAAAAAAAGATAATTTACTATCTAATGGTTGATTAAACTGGGATTAATATCAGATGCTTATTTTTTAGAAAGAGAGGATTAATTTTTAATCATTCGATATGATTAAACTGAGTTTAAATACCAATTGCTTAAATTTCAAGCAAAATGGGAATAGTTCAATTTATCAGTGTATCAGAAAGCGACCTTGCTCTTGGAGTGACAGATACGGACGAAGATAAACGAGGGGCAGCGTTGCCAGATATACCGATTTATCGGTATTTATACCGATTTCCGAACTAGATACCGATACACAGATAAATTTCCAAAGAATACCGATTTTTGAGATTTTATACCGATTTATACCGATTTTTTTTTCTTAAAGGGTGTCCACGATGAAATTGCCACACTATGAAATTGCTCTAACTTTTTAACCGTTGGGTAGAATTTAATGAAAATTTGGGTGGATTTAGTTCATAGTGCATTATTTACATCCTGCAAGTTTTAAAGTCCTGTGATCAAAACTCGCGGAAATGGAGTCGAAAGAACAGCTCGTGCGTGATAAAATCTTGCGCATTCATCACGAGAACAAGGATCTCTCGCATCGTTCCATCGCTAAAACGTTGGGAATCGCGAATTCCACGGTGTCGCGAGTGATTAAGCGGTTCGAGGAACGGTTGACCACCGATCGGAAGCCCAGAAGTGAAGGAAAAAGTATTCCGTACAACACCAAAAATCACAACCGCGTAGTTGGGGCCTTCAACCGAAATCCGAACGCCTCCGTTAGGGATGTGGCTAAGAAGCTGCACCTAAGCTGAAGTTTTGTCCAGAAGGCCAAAACTAAGGCTGGGCTTCGAACGTTCAAGGTACAAAAGGCCCCTAATCGCGACGAGAAGCAGAACAAGTCCGCCAAAACCCGTGCCAGGAAGTTGTACCTCAACATGCTGACGAAAGTTGAATGCTGCATCATGGACGACAAAACATATGTGAAGGCCGACTTCAAACAGATCCCCGGCAACCTGTTTTTCACGGCCAAGGATAAGTTCAGCGTTCCGGAGCGTGTCCGCACTCAGAAGATGTCCAAATTTGCGAAGAAATTCCTGGTTTGGCAAGCCATCTGCACGTGCGGGAAGCGGAGTGCACCTTTCGTGACCCAGGACACGATGAACGGACAGGTGTACATAAAAGAGTGCCTCCAGAAGCGGCTGCTTCCTCTCCTGAAGGCCCACAACGTCCCAACAATCTTCTGGCCGGATTTGGCCTCATGCCACTACTCCAAGGACGTGCTGAAGTGGTATGCGGACAATAAGGTCAATTTCGTGCCGAAAATGTTCAACCCTCCCAACACTCCGGAGCTCCGCCCCATCGAGAAGTACTGGGCGATTATGAAGCAGCACCTTCTTAAACGACCTAAGGTAGTGAAGACAGTCGAGGAACTGAAGAAAGTATGGGTTTACATGCAAAAAACGGTTGATTCACAGGTTGTGCAGAATCTTATGGCCGGGGTTAAGGCCAAGGTGCGGGCATTTGCGTATGGACTGTAAATAAAATACGAGTAAAATGGTAAAATGAAGTTTAATAGTTATTTCTCAATCCCTGAAAATTTGATGGCAATCGGATGAAAACTCGAATTTTGCGAATCAATTTTGTGTGTGGCAATTTCATCGTGGACACCCTGTAATCAAAATTATTATTGCCTGCCCGCGCTCGAATTTCAGAGGAATTTTTTGTAAGAGACTTGTATTTTTTTGTACTCCTCGTATTTTTTGAGCCTTCCAAATTCTAAACAATGATCTCTAAAGATGCCTTATGCTTGATACTCTTGCGACTAATGTTTGCATTTCCTCCTTTTGATTGGCTACCCATAAATCGAGAAATTTAAATATTGGGGCCTCCCTTAGCTCAGTCGGTAAAGCCGCAGCTACAAAGCAAGACCATACTAGAGGTGGCTGGGTTCAATTCCCGGTCTGGTCTAGGAATTTTTCGGGTTGGAAAATTTCTCGACTTCCCTTGGCATTGAAGTATGATTGGACTTGCCACACAGGCATCGAAAGCTCTCAATTCAGGCATAACATTTGATAACGGCACAAAAGCATTTGTAAACAAACTTTCTAATGCCCTTTACACGCGAACCAAAGTACGCCCACGCAAACCAACAACATCATCGGATAGGAGCAACCTTTCCGAAAGTGGTATTGGTTTGCGTGGGCGAACTTTGGTTTGCCTGTAAAGGGCCTTAGAAAGTTTGTTTACAAATGCTTTTGTGCCGTTATCAAATGTTATGCCTGGATTAATAACTGTGGAAGTGCATCTAGAACACTAAGTTGAGAGCACGCAATAAGCTAATATGCGATTAGCAATAAGCTTGAAATGCAAAGAAGAAGAAGAAGAAGAAGAAGAAGAAGAAGAAGAAGAAGAAGAAATCGAGAAATAGTCGATGGCACTTTCCGATAATTCATATGGAATCGAGAAATATTTTTTAAACATTATTTAACTTCCGGAAGTTTTTATTAATTTTTAAACTTCCTGAAGTTTCATCCAACTTTCCCTGGAATCCGATCGAATGATTTTTTCATCTTCTCCCGCCAGTTTTTTCAACTTTCCCGGAACTTCAAGGATGCTATCAGATTTTTATTGCGGATCCACACTAGCTGCATGAACATTTAAGAAGTTTTGAATCTTCAGAAAAGTCCAGACTTTTGTGTAAGTTTAGATAAATTAAAGACAGTTTCATTAACTTCTGTTAAAATTAGAAAACCTGAAAATTTCAGAAAAGTCCGGCGAACTCCAGTGAACTTAACACAACTTATATATTTTTAAAGTACAAATAACTTCAGGGAAATTTAATGGTTTTCATGAACTTTAGTGAAGCTCAGAGAGCATCAGAACAATTTATTTCAATGAAATTGTTGAAATTATAAAGGAGTTCCGAAAAACTTCAGCAATGTCCTGAGGGGCGTAAGGGAAGTTACATGAACATTGTGAGAACATTTTATGGAAAGTTCTATGCTTTTGAATGGTAGTGTCGATAACTTTTAAAAATCAAAAAAAAATCGGGAAGATCAGAGCTACAATGCTGATGTTACAATAAATGCAAGGAAATTGTGAGAACACTTAAGAGATTTCGTAATCTTCAAGAAAGTCCAGAGCAGGGGTTGAAACAGTTGACGTTTTTTACTACACTCGCTTCGTCGTCGTACGCGACAGTCTGTTTGTATTCGAACACTCATGCTCTACCGTCGTCTCTCTCACACAACACGAGCGGTAGAATAACATTCGAGCTAAAAGAAAATTATCAAAATAGCTATCATATGACATGTGTGATTTCGTTGTAATTCCTCAATTTGGTGTAAATCAACCCATTTCTGATCAGAAATATTATTACTAGGACATCATTGCTTGCTATTTTCAGAATTCACACAAGCACATCATCAGCAGCTCTTATTATGAGAAAAACTAAAATACATACATTCGTGACGATCATCGGCGACAGTGTCGTATGACAGAGCCTGTCATACGACATTTTAGTTTGGTACTGTACTATGATAGCTTGCTTTGCAAGTTTCGGAGGCAAAGGCAGTCAATTATCACAGAAAATGTGTCGACTACCGTGACCGCTTAAAAGACTGGTCCAGAGACCTTCAAAGATGATTAGAGATATTTCGGTAGTCTTATTATAATCAGAGGGGTTCCGAGCGCTTCGAGGATGACAAGAGAACTCCAAAAATGCCCGTAATTTCAGGAAAATTACAAGAACTTTTAAGGAATTTCGAGGAATTATGGAATGTTCCTAAGTGTATTTCAGTAATGTTCCGAAAACTTCAGGGAAATTGGGAGTCTTCAGGGATGTTTCATGAATATCAGGAAAATTTTCTGGATCATTAGAACATCCCTCAGGAATCTCTTTCTTCCGGAATTATGTCCTCGTTTCTTTCGGCTGTTCCGTAAGCGCTCTGGCTTCCGACTTTTTTCAGATGTTTCTTCCAATCTACCTTAGGAAGTTTCTGCCAGTGTCTCCAGAAAGTTTTTGTTTTCGTCTTCTCCAGGAAGTTCAATTAATTCTCCCAGAAATTTCTTTCGTCTTCTTCTGGACGTTTGACCATAAGCCAAAGATTTTTTTTTGTTCGACATCTATTGGAAGATTTTTCCGACCTTCTTCTGGCTTTCTCTGGAAATGACTATTTCTGGAAATTTATTTCCGGTTTCCGAAACTTTTCTAGCTTCCTTTGGATGTGACATCCGATTTTTTTTCCGATAGTTTATTAAAATTTTCTAAATTCGTATCTCGGTAGTTTCCCGGATGTTTTTCCAGCTTTTCTCGAACTTCATCCAGAAGAGCTTCTTTCGTCTTTATCTGGATGTTTTTTCAGCTCCATTTAGAAGCTTATTCAAATACCGATATATACGAGGATAAATACCGATTTTTTAATACCTTTGATACCGATAAGCTTTAAAACAATCTGGCAACGCTGACGAGGGGATTGATTGAACGTACACTCAAAAATATTACAAAACGAATATAGATTAAATTTTATGCATTTTATGGTTTTTCGAAATGTATACATTGGTTCGATTATAATTTTCGTTAAACTTATACTTAGTCCGAATAACGGAGTGGAATTCGATCAGTGTTTACTAAAATGACAGGAAAAAGAACATCTGGATTCCCTTCGGAGCTTCGTGCTGGTGAAGAGCTTTGTCCCGGCGGATTTCTACTGCGCCTGTGATCTGCTGTGCAGCATCGAAATTGTAAGTTTTTTTTTTTTAATAATATTCATAAAAAATAAACTAATTAAAAAAGCTTCCTGAAAACTTATTTGAAAACAATAATATTTTCCATAAATAAAATAAAGAAGCGAAAAATCATTCTCTCGAATAAATCGTATCTATGCATTGAAAGTATATTTCGATTTTATACTATGGCACGCATAAACCATTTTTATACTAAGTTTGCATTCTCTCCCTTTATACCGACCTTTGCGTCGGTACGGAGATTTAGATTTCAATATTTTTTGAGTGTACGAGAAGAGGAAGACGGACGGATTCCACGGAGACTGAAGGAGACGACAGGACAACATCCAGGAGACCAGGGCACAAATTCTACAATTGGCGATTTGGAGCACCGCGGAAGGTAAATAACACCGACAGATTTATGGATGCTCTTCGAAATAGGAAAATTCAGTGCTAACATTTGAAAACGGCGCAAAAGCCATTTGTAAACAAATGGTTTGTGGGCCCTTTACTCGCTACCCGAAGAACGCCCACGCAAACCAACAGCATCGTCAGGAAGGGGAAAATTTCCCCTACACGATGTTGCTGTTGTGTCGCGTGGGTGTACTTCAAGTAGTGAGTAAAGGGCCCACAAACCATTTGTTTACAAATGGCTTTTGTGCCGTTTTCAAATGTTAGCACTGAATTAATCATCGATAGTGCCCGTTCTTTTTCTGTTTTCATGCGGTTTCGGTCTGTCAGAGTGTTGTGCTAGCTGAGCTTGGAACACTGTTGTTAGAGAAGTTTCGTGAGTGACGTGATAAATTTAGTGGTACGTTTTAGGGTTATGTTTTTTTTTTTCGTCTTTCAATCTATAAAAAATGATGAACAATATCTGATGAACTGATACAGAAGCGAGAATTTTCGGAATTCTCCTTGCTGGGTCGAGCATCAGTAGCATTCTCTTGGAGGTGGCGAAGGTCAATTGGACCTTCACAGAGAAGCGAGAATTTTTGGAATTCTCCTTGTTGGGTAGATAATGTTTAGCATTTTCACGACGAGCACGCAATTCAAAGAACCGGTGAGTTGAAGTTAAAGTGCAATCCAAAGTACTTTAAGTAATTAATGCGTTTTGAAGTAGTACTGACGGTAATTAAAGTAAACTATCCGTACTTAATGTAATTAACCCGTAAAAGCCCGGGACAAACTTTTTATTTTCAAAAATTTGAATCTCAGAGATGCCATGGCCGATTAAAATGACTTTTTTTAACATCATTCCGGTGAGTGGTTTTTACATTTCTTGGGTGGTACTCCCCCCCATGACCCTCCCTCTTTTCTATATATTCAAGAATGTGTTGGTACGGGGGTATTTTTTTCAATCTTTATCATATATCTTACATATATATCAAATCACATCTACTCGACGAAATATGAGCAATGGCACTTGAAAAGACGTCCACAGAGCTATATGGCCACCGTAAAACCGGTCTAGATATTCCGGATTATGGTTCCACATGGTCAAATTTGAAATCTCTCATAATTATATCAAGCGACATATCAAATCACATCTACTCGATGAAATATGACCAACGGCACTCAAAACGACATCCACAGAGCCATATGGCAACCGTTAAATCGGTTCCGGATATTCCAGATTATAGTTCTGTATGGTCAAATTTTATATCGCTCATAACCATACCAAACGACACATCAAATCAAATTTACTCGACGGAATATGACCAATGGCACTCAAAAAAACAACTATAGAGCCATAGGGCCACCGTGGAACCGGTTCCAGATATTCCGAATCATGGTTCCGTATGATCGAATTTTATATCTCACACAACCATATCAAATCATATCCACTCGATGAAATATGACCAATGGCACTCCAAACAACAGCTATAGAGCCATAGGGCCACTGTGAAACCGGTTCAAGATATTCAGAAAAATAAATAGAGCTATTTTGATAACTTAGAATAGGTTTCCGATGATCCAGGTAATGGATTTATTTTCTTTAATTTCATGATTAATCATTATCATATCACACGATAAATCATCAAAGCATATGAACTCGCCGAAATATTTATCGCCAATGTCAAATAAAAAAAAACATAAAATCATATGAACGGCTCCGTTGTCTATCCATTTTTGGTTCTAAGATTTCAAATATTTGGTATCAAATTTACAAGGAGACATAAGTAAGACTATTTTTTTCCTTGATTTTGTTTTCCGTGCTTAGCACCAATGCTACCGACTCCAGAGACGCAGCTCCCTGGCCCTACATATCGACCCATCAACTCATGAACCGGGGACCAACGGCTTTACTTCCCATCCGAAGGAAGGCGTGATCAGAGATGTCTGGGACCGACTGGGATTGAACCCAGGCCTGCTGGGGTGAGAGGTATTTTTTGTATATATTTTTCGATTTTTTAATTCTAAACCTACGCTATATACATGGCCGTGTATGCAGTTCAAAATCAATTACACCTGCTTTCATCGGTAAAAATCAATACCGATGGGAGGTAACTTCTAGCGAAAGTGCATTCGTTGGTGGTGAATTTCATCTACTCAATATTGGGCCAGTGAGTCATTGTAAAAACATGAAAACTCCACGGTATGTTTTCGAAGCGTTCTTTACAGCCGAAATTATTGAAGAAGTGGTTTATTGTACAAATGGCTATGGCGTACAAAGGTTCTCAGAAAGCTGGAAACCTGTAACAAGAAACGAAATGCTAGGATTTATTGCCATCTTGATTGCAACCGGTCGAAATAAACAGAACCATGTCAGTTTGGATCAACTATGGACATCAGATAAAGTTTGGCGGATTGAGTTCTACCGACTGGTAATGAGTAAAAATCGATTCAAGCAAATCTATATCGGCCTGCGGTTTGACGATCGGTCCACTCATCCTCAGCGGTTCCAAGTTAGCAATGACAAACTTGAACCAATTCGATCGGTGTTCGACAAGTTTGTTGTCAGGTGTCAAGATAATTACGTCGCTCTCAAAAATTTGACCGTAGACGAACGACTGTGCCTTTTCAGAGGTAAGTAAGGATTTAAATTAAAATATTGCTTAAGAGTATGAAAGAAAATGTAGTTTGTATTTAATTCTTTGACACAAGTGTTTATAAGCAACGTTTGTGGATTGTATAAGCAATAGGGTAAGTGTGCCAATTATGGCACAAGTGCTTCAGTTTTTGGCCCTAGCGCCTAACTTAAATTTAAAATAAATTGTCTTATTTGCATAGATATACGAAAAAATCTATATTCTAATCGTGCATCTAAATAAATTTGGTAAAGAATGAATAAAAACAAAATAAAGGTAGGGCCAATTAGAGGACCACTAGGACCAAAAACTAGCTCACTTACCCTAGTTCTCATGGCCAGATCTGCTTTCCTTGATATATGTATAAAACGAGTTCACGATTTGATAAAAACGGCTTTAAATTTCTTCCACAGGACACTGCCAACTCCGCGTTAATATAAAATCGAAACTCGGCAAATATGGGATCAAAATATGGGTTTGTTATTCAACTCAAGGATAGTTACTAAACTGGCAAGTATATACGGGCAAGGTGAATAATATGCCCGAAAAAAATCAAGCTATGCGAAAGGTCACTGATCTCGTCTCTTCATATTTGAATGAATGGAGGGAGATAAAAGCAGATAATTTATTCTCATCCATAGACCTCGTCAACTACCTGTGGCATAACAGAACTTACTATACAGGAACAGTCAGATCAAACAAACCCTTAATTCCACCAGAATTTCTAATTCAAAAGGACGAGAGTCTAATTCAATCATTCAAGGATTCAGCACATTTATGACATTGACGTTATATTTTGAACGCAAGAGAAAGAAGCCCATCGTCTTGATGACTTAAAAAAGCATCCAAAAAACAGATCCTCGAATTGAAAAACCGGATGTTGTGAAATATTAGAATCATGCCAAGGGTGGTGTCGATGTAGGAGATCAAAGAACGAGAAATACAACCGAAATTTTAATTTACTGCTATCTGTTTTAAAACAGTTTTCACTTTTTTTGTCTGTATACAGCAAAACGATATAGTGGTTCTCAGAATTTTGTAAAAATTTGTAGTTTTGTTTCTTATCGCAACATATAAGACCCATATTTTTATTTTGTTATTAGGGGACTATTTATATATTAGGGCGGTCAAACAAATTTGTTTCGATTTTTTTCAAAAATTTATTACTTTTGAACTGTTAGGCCGATGACGGAACTCAAAATACCAAATGAAAGTTAATTAAAAGCATTTTTCAGAAAAAAAAATATAATAATATTAAAAAAAATGGGTTTTGCATTAAAAACATTGATTTTATTTTCACTTTTACCCCTTACTCCCCTATTAAGTGTACCCCGTATTCCCCTAATATCTCATGAACTGTTGTGTAAAGACATAGTATTCTAAAACCATGCATAAAGTGCTTATGTTTTACGAAAAATAGAGCTGTGAAAAAACATTTCCTCCAAACAGTAGGGAAAAATGGGGTAAAATGGTCCAAAACACATACCTACAATGCTCTCCGGTCTATGGGACCACGTGCAATTGATTCCCCGGACGATTTCCCTTCGGAAAAGTTGTTTTTCATGGCCGGAATTCAGCGTGCTGTTGAGATATTGAATTTTGGGTAATTTTGGACCCATTTTTGCCCATAGTGCGATGCAAGGAGAAGTCCAGTGTGGATCAAAAAATTTTTTTTTTGATATTATTGACATTGGATGCCTGAATGCATACATGATTTTCATAGAGCTGTACCCAAATTGGGAAAATTCAAATCCCAGCCGACATTCTGAATTTTGGCGAATTCTTTCAGAAGAACTGTCGATAGAACAAATGGAGAACCGATTGGAGCTGGTCACCTTCCACAAGACGTAAGTGATGGAATTCAGGATCAATTGAAACGGTTTTGCGTATCTTAGGCAGTTTATATAATTGCATCGTCTTTCTTATGTATCTTTGTAAATTTTAAACCAAATATTTTAAATATTAGAAACAAAAATTGATAGACAACGGATTTGCCTGCATCCACTTCGGATAAACTCAAAAACTCAAATCTCAAGCATAAGTTAATTCACCTATGAGTTTTGCCTTGCAATCACCAATGAGGTTCAAAAATTAATTGCTTTATATTTTAGAGTTATTCATAGTTAGTACTGTTATCTTTTTACATTTCATACAATTGGTAATTTGTATCTACAGTACCAGATGATCGTCCTCGTGCCGCCGTGGGTCTCAAAACAGTGCTGTTATTCTCTCTGGGAGGCTCCTTAATGAATGATATATGAGGATGATTTTCCAAACACTGACCATAATGTTGAACATATAGTTTTTGTTATTGTTGTGTTAGTGCCATTGGTCATATTTCGTCGAGTAGATGTGATTTGATATGTCGCTTGATATGGTTGTGTGAGATATAAAATTTGACCATACAGAACTATAATCCGGAATATCTGGACCGGTTTTACGGTCGCCATATAGCTCTGTGGACGTCGTTTCGAGTGCCATTGGTCATATTTCGTCGAGTAGATGTGATTTGATATGTCGCTTGGTATGGTTATGAGCGATATCAAATTTGACCATACAGAACCATAATCCGGAATATCCGGAACCGATTTTACGGTGGTCATATGGCTCTGTGGACGTCGTTTTGAGTGCCATTGGTCATATTTCGTCGAGTAGATGTGATTTAATGTGTTGCTTGATATTGTTATGACAGGCAATAAATTTGACCATTTGGAACCATAATCCGGAACATCCGGAACCGGTTCCATGGTAGCCATGTGGTCTTATGAATGTTCTCTATCATTTCCAGGAGTGTCACGAAAAAAATCTATATGTTGTCGCAATGATATGTAAGATATATGATAAAGATTGGAAAAATACCCCCGTGCCAACACATTCTTGAATATATAGAAAAGAGGGAAGGTCATGGGGGGGAGTACCACCCAAGAAATGTAAGAACCACTCACCGGAATGATGTTAAAAAAAAGTCATTTTTATCGGCCATGGCATCTCTGAGATACAAATTTTTGAAAATAAAAAGTTTGTCCCGGGCTTTTACGGGTTAAATACTTTAATTACCAACAAAATGTTATATCTTAATTATTTTCAATACATTTAAATTATTATGCATTACAGTATTATCGTCCATTATTTGTTGATTACCTTCAATACGGCGTAAAGTATTTAAATTCAAATTAGTACTGTCTTCAAAGTATTTAAATTACCACGATGTATTTAAGTATCACTCAATTAGACCTGTAAGTGCGCGTCCCTTGGCTGCCAGGCTTCCATAATAGTTTTTGCAATCCAACGCCTGACTTCTAAGGGGGTACGTTCCTGGTGTAGCAGGGACGGGATGCACCAGATCCCGCCAGCCTGTCCGCAGCTTCTTTTCAGGGAGCACCGAAGTGTCCGGGGATCCACGTAAAGACGGTTGAAGGTAGGGCGTACCGTGTAATGGCTTGTATCCAGGGGTGGCTCGGGGCTTCGGCTTCCAGCGCTTGGATGACGCTGTGAATCAGTTAACACGAGTATCAGTTGATCTGTCTTAAAGGAGTAATAGCTGTGTCTAGAATAGCTGCGGTTTCAGTGGAAAAGATGGAACACTCCTCGTTGCAGTGTTCGGTCCTGCCACTCCGAGTCCAACTCCGACCCGCGATGCGTCCGTAAAGCGATGAATGTGCCCTGGATGAACCGACCCAAGAAGCTCTGCAACAGAACGTCTCAAAGCTACAGAGTTATCTCCGGCTTGTAATCTACTCTTAATCCGCTTATCTATTTTGACGACGTTTGATCGCCAACCCTTCTCTCCATGCCAGTGGACCCTGGCCACCGGGGGGAGGACACGGTTGGCTGCAGTGCGGATGGCTCTGTTTCCCTCGTTGAGGAGAATAAGACCCTTTCGTTCCCGGATGTCTTAGCAGCGAGATCAGCGGCTTTCGTAGCAATGGCTGCAGCAGATCGATAGCGGAAAGGGAGGATCCCGATTTCCACACATACGGCGTCTGCAGGCGTGGAAGGGAGAAGGCCGGATACGATGCGTATGTAGGTATTGTATACCGGAGCGAGGATGTGGTACAACTATATAATATTAGAGAAAAGCATTTGTAACTGGTACGTGGCATAATCAGGGTTTTTATTAAATTAAATTACTCGATGTTACTTGGTTATGTAGAATTTTTAAGACAGTTGAGTCATGTTAAATGAATTGGGGGAAAAAACCATACCTCCCAACAGTAGCTCTTAGGCCGGCGCTGGTGGTTTAGTGGTAAGCGTTACTGCTTTCACATTTCAATGGGTCTGGGTTTAATCCCAGCCAAGGTCGGTGGGATTTTTCATAAAAATCTTTGGTCACGTCTTCCTTCGCAAGGGAAGTAAAGCCGTTGGTCCCGGCCCATGCGTGTTGTTGAATGGGTGCGATATTCTACGTAGGTGTGGAAGCTGCTTTTCTGCACATTCGAATGCCATCTATATTGCGGAACAGAGACCGCAATGAAAAATGAACAGTAGCTCTTGGTGAACTCATCTAAACCAAATCTTTCTCAACCTTTCAAACAATACAAAGCACCATCATTTCATTTAATATCTGTTTTATTCATGTCGTCAATATTGTATGTACTTCACGGCTCAATATTATGTCAGTATCCTTATATAGTTATCAACAATGCAATAAATTGGTACCAATAGTGTCGTAATCGGGAATTCTTGCTTCTTTTGTTTTGTTCTTATTTAGACCCTCGTAATTACGACAACCCGCGCAACATGGAAAGCGTTTCAACGTGTGCTTTGTTCATAACTCACCTTTTTTTCTTTGTCTCGAAGAGGGGTTATCCGTACTTCTGTATAAAGTGCGTGTATGTATAATTTACTTTCACAGGATTTTTTTTTCTTTTGCATAAATAATCAGTTTAGTTTTACCATTAGTGGTTAGGACTAGTCGACGATAGAGTAAACTTACTACACAGGCGTTTTTTATCAAAGCATTTTTTCTCTTTTGTTTGATGATTATTTAAACATCTTTATAGGTACAATTCAAGGTAAAAATATGTCTATACCTTCATAAAAATAATCACATTTTTCTTAAATCTTCTTGTTTAATAATAATCCGTTCATTGGTGAAATGATATCCATTTTGGTGGTAAATGCAAGGTTCGAATGCATATTCAGGTGATAAGTGGTGTATAACGATAAATAGCTCTGACTGAAGGCTTGTGGTTAAGGTGCCCAAAAATTGATATGTCGCATATATTCGATTAACCCTATGTCTTATGCGTATGCGGTTTATGAAGTTGAACTGAAATGAGGAAATGTTGCAAATTGAGGATGATGCCCTGGTTGACATGTGTTCCGATGACTCGAACCAAGACCTGGAAACATTTCACCCTATGGAAATAATTCATGTGCTAACAACTTTCTACCGATAAGATTAAACAAAGCCAACGAAAAGCAAAGGAAATAATGGATAAAGCAAAAATAAACATAGAAAATCATAATTTTACAAGGCATTTATTTGTTTCTAGAAAGTACACTTACAACATACTGGAAATTATAATACAAGATCTTGATTCACTGTACATCCTTGTGTGGATATTACTGTGGTAGCTGGGTTACTGTTTTAATTTAATATACACTATAGCATTTGACCGATCAAACTATAAAATTTCAATGGAATTTTCAAAAATTGCTCCAAAAGAAGCTGCAAAACATCATATGTCATACGAGGATGACGCTTTCGAGTCGTTGCGTTTCCATTTTTTATACTTGCCAGCTTACAACACTGTTCAGAATGTAAAGTTTCATTTTCAAAAGGAAGTTGTTTAATACCGGGAAATATGTACACATCTATCTACATATTAAACACTAAAATAATTCCGCACTACGAACGAATATTTACACAATCAAAACTGCCACTAAGTACACCATTTAATACTCTCCAAATAAAGCAAATCTCCCTGTTGCCTGTAAAATGTATGGTCATTCTATAGAAGTAAAATCAACAGCATATTCGTTTCATGCGCGAAATCAACTTCCCTCGAATACTTCACTTAGGCGTTAACCATCATTCCGGTAATAATATAATATGTATTTGACGATGGTTTGAATGTTCTATACATTGATCACAATACTCTGGTTTTGATAATAATATTCAACTAATTTCACGATACTGCTCGCTTGCAGTTATCAGCTAAGGTTTATCTGACATATTTTGTATTCGCTAATGTGGATTTTTTAAGTACTTTTTATGATCTCATTTCAGTTATTTTTAATTCTCATACATGGCCGATGAGAATAACTCAGTAACTGAGTCGAATTCAACTCAAAGTTTCAAAAAGTGGGGCTACTCAGTATGTTAGTAAACAGTAAGTTTGAGTCAAATTCGACTTAATTTTGAGTTGCTCTCATTGGCCGTGAATTGACTTAGTGATTTTTCTTACATTCAAGAAGTTTTAGGTACCTGGAAATGGTAAACCCCACTTTTTTGCAATTTTGAGTCCAATTCGCCTCAATTTTGAGTTACTCTCATTGGTCGTGTAACGTACAGTTGAAAGCTGTACCCATGCTGTCCGTCGCAGACACCACCTGAATTGCTGTTATTGTTGTTGTTGATGTTGTGTTGCATACCGTCTCGGGAACGGATGGTATGTAGGGAGGGTGGGTGTGTTTGTGCACTTAATCATAGGTTCCGCTTCATTTTTCTCTATGCTGGGTGTTTCTGTGTGAGAATTTAACTACAAAATATTTAGCTCCTACGGGTAAGATTTGATCTGGTAATGTTATTCTACTATACGGTATATTGGAATACGTCTATAAGGTGTTTGTTTTGAATTCTTCATTTGTTTTCGGTGAAGTGGTGTAAAGTGCTAAGTTGGGTAATAATTGTTTGTTCTCGATTTCTATTCCTTCTTCTTATTCTTTTTCTATTAAGGTATACAGATATACAGGGTGTTTGGTTCCGGGTTTTACATATTTTCAGGGTAGATAGGGCTCCTAAAGTTATGAAAAAATCCCCATGAAACATAGGGTCGGAAATGACTGCTAAGTGAGTTATTCAACATTTTATGTTTTTTTGTATTGCCAACTTTGGTTAGCTATATTTTTTTAATCTTAATGTGGTTTTCTGATTTCAACATACCAAATGAATGATTAAAGTCTTAGCTATCAATGCTTTCCAGAAAAGAACTCGATTTAAGTTAATTATCATACATTAAAATTGAAAAGTATGTTGAAAGTACCGAAAAAACTGGTGAAATTTCATGCATTTTAGTGTTTTTAAGTTGAATATTTTCATTTCTGTTTATTTAGTTGTTCTACAAAACATTCTCCATGCAGTTTCCTAGATTTGTGTCCTTGGTAGTAACCTTGTAGGCTTTATGGTTTCTTCGTAATTATTGATTTAAAACAGCCATAAAAACTTGTGACGTTTTCATAAAATGCACTATAGTCACCCTATTCGTTCGTACGTTCGGCTGTTGCAGTGGACTACGCACATGAACATTTGTTAGAATGTTATTGTAAATGTTTAGCTACATTCTTAACTTTTGATTACCGCACATCTCCTGCGCCGAAAGAAAACATAACTGCGGAGATGTTTCGCGGTATCGAATATTGCTCAGTCTCAGCAGAAAACACAACGAGAGACACCGAATCGGCGAGTTCTGAGAGCGGAAGGGAGAGAAGTAGGTAGTGGTAATAAGTCGATGTCCTTTTTATTTCATAGCACTCGCAGCTCAGCTGCGGTGCTGTTTCGATGGAGGAGCATGCAACTCCGCTGCTTCTGCATACACACTTAGATTTTTTACAGGAGTTAGTATTTTTACTGGATTTTTGGATTACTGACTCGGTTAAATTCAAACGACTGTTATTCGTAAAGATTGGATAAAATCGATTTTTTTAATTTTTCATCATTACACGGGGTTAACAGAAGTTAGTCTGTAAAATTTGGTATCACATTTCTCAACTTTGAATTTTTCACAGATTTTTTTAAATTTTACCGAAGATTTCCGCAATTCAAAAAGTCGGTAAAAATTACTGACTCGATAAGTGTGTACTGATGTATGGTTGGTGAAGAGGCTAGTATGTGGAGGGTATTCTCGGGCTAGTGAATGCCACCCATCCCCACTTATAATTCAGTAATAAACTATTTATTCATTTCTGTTTGATATGTTTACAAAGTTTGACAAACAGAAATGAGCATTGCAGTGTAGTTACCAATTTTCCAAGTCATAGACTTCAGATAACTGTTCAAAGTCCCAGATTTTTTATAACGGAATCATGAACAAAAAAACAAAGACCACTATGACAAACGTGATCGGTCTGAAGGGATCTTTACATAGAAATTGTTTTAAGGTGATATGATTCAGAACCTCGGGCTCTGGTTTCACTTCGCTTTTTCCAGGAGTCCATTATCTGCTACCGGAAAACATGCAATAACAAAACTGTGATGACAATTTAGTGCCTAAAATCACAAAAGTGCTCGAGATCAACTCCCTAGAAAACTCGAAGTTTACGATTCCGTTATAAATAATCTGGGACTTTGAACAGTTATCTGAAGTCTTTGACTTGGAAAATTGGTAACTACACTGCAATGCTCATTTCTGTTTGTCAAACTTTGTAAACATTTCAAACAGAAATGAATAAATTGTGTATTACTGAATTATAAGTGGGGATGGGTGGCATTCACTAGCCCGAGAATACCCTCCACATACTAGCCTCTTCACCAACCATACATCAGTACGCACTTATCAAGTCAGTAATTTTTACCGAGTTTTTGAATTGCGGAAATCTTCGGTAAAATTTAAAAAAATCTGTGAAAAATTCAAAGTTGAGAAATGTGTTACCAAAATTTACAGACTAACTTCTGTTAACCCCGTGTAATGATGAAAAAT